>NC_035437.2:100755637-101107721 GCF_002127325.2 Helianthus annuus
AAGGAGATGACCATTGAAGATCTTGTTGTTCGTCTTCGGATTGAAGAAGATAACAAAGTGGCCCTAAAAAAGGTTGATGGTCCTGAAACTGTGAAGGCCAATCTTGTTGAACATGGGCAATCTTCAAAGGGAAAAAACAGTGGAAAGGGCGGAAAGAAAAGTCATGGGAAACGCTCCAACCTTGGTCCTAAGGGGGGAGTTGGGAAAAAGAAGTTCCTTGGAACTTGTTACAATTGTCAAAAGCAAGGCCACAAGGCTAGCGAATGCAAGCTTCCCAAGAAGAAGGAAAATGCTCAACAAGTGAACATGGTAGATGAAGTCGATAAGCTTGTTGCCATGGTCACGGACCTCTCGATTTTGGTCACGGAAGTGAACATGGTTGGGCAAAATAACAAGGATTGGTGGGTCGATACGGGGGCTACTCGACATGTGTGCTTTGACAAAAGCCTTTTCAACACCTTCAAGGAGGTGACTAATGGAGAAAAGGTTTTCATGGGAAATTCTGCCACGGCAGAAATAAAAGGCGAGGGTAACGTGGTTTTGAAGATGACTTCGGGAAAGGAACTCACTTTGTCCAATGTGTTGTATGTTCCCGAAATTCGTAAGAACCTTGTGTCGGGATGGCAGTTGAACAAGTTTGGTTTCAAAATGGTAATTGAGTCGGATAAGGTCGTGTTGACCAAAAATGGTGTTTATGTTGGTAAGGGCTATGCCCTCAATGGAATGTTTAAACTGAATGTAATTGTCGTGAATGCAATGAAAGAAAACGCTACTAGTTCTACTTATTTGATTGAGTCTTCGAATTTATGGCATGGTAGACTAGGTCACGTAAATTATAATTCCATTCGTCGTTTAATCAAACTTGATTGCATACCAACATTCGATATCGACTCAATTAATAAATGTGAAACTTGCGTAGAAGCAAAACAAACGAAATCGTCATTCAAAAAGGTGGAACGATTCACCGAACCCCTCGAGATGATCCACACTGATGTGTGTGATCTAAAAGCAATTCCTACTCGTGGTGGGAACAAGTACTTCATCACGTTCATTGATGATAGTACAAGGTATTGCTATGTGTACTTACTTAAGAGTAAGGACGAGGCTATTGACAAGTTTATCTTGTTTAAAGCCGAAGTTGAGAATCAACTAAATCGGAAAATCAAAATTGTAAGGAGCGACCGAGGAGGTGAATATGTTTCACCTTTTATTGACGTATGTGCAAAAAGTGGAATCATCCACGAACTCACAGCTCCTTACTCCCCTCAATCAAATGGCATAGCGGAACGGAAAAATCGTACCTTGAAAGAAATGATGAATGCCATGATGATAAGCTCCGGTGTAAACCAAAACATGTGGGGGGAAGCAATCTTATCGGCAAATTATGTGTTGAACATGATACCCAATAAGAAAAAGGATGTAACGCCATACGAATTATGGACGGGAAAGAAAGCACCATATAAATCCTTGAAAGTGTGGGGGTGTCTAGCTAAGGTGGTGGTCACACCACCTAAGCGGCTACTAATAGGTCCCAAAACGATGGATTGTGTATTTATAGGATACACCCGTCCTTATGGTCCTTATCGTTTTCTTGTGCATGATTCTAAGAATCCTGGAATATGCAAAGGCACCATAATTGAATCTAAGGATGCATCATGGTTTGAACATGTGTTCCCATGCTTAGATAAAAGCGAACCAAGTTCTTCTAGACCGGTTGAGGAAATTGTTCCCGAGGGAGAAGTTGAAAACGATGAACCTCGAGAACAATCTAAGACCGAGGAAGTTGAAATCAGGAAAAGTAAACGACAAAGGACTGAAAAATCCTTTGGACCTGAGTTTCTTACCTATATGATAGAAGATGAACCTCAAACGTACCAACAAGCGGTACATTCCTCAGAAGGACCTCAGTGGAGGGAGGCAATCAAAAGTGAGATAGACTCTATCTTACAGAACCATACCTGGGAACTAGTGGACCTTCCTCAAGGATGTAAACCACTAGGATATCGATGGATCTTCAAGAAGAAGATGAAACCAGATGGAACCATCGATAAGTACAAAGCAAGGTTGGTGATCAAAGGATATAAACAACGAGAAGGTTTAGATTACTTTGATACATATTCGCCAGTTACGCGAATAACATCCATCAGGTTGGTGCTTGCCATTGCCGCCATTAGAAATTTGGAAGTTCACCAAATGGATGTGAAAACAGCTTTCTTGAATGGGATTCTCGAGGAAGAAATCTACATGGAGCAACCCGAAGGCTTCACAGCTGTTGGGCAAGAAAAGAAAGTGTGTAAACTTGTGAAATCCTTGTATGGATTGAAACAAGCTCCAAAACAATGGCATCAAAAGTTTGATCATGTCATGCTTGATGCTGGGTTCAAAATCAATGAATGTGACAAGTGTGTGTATGTGAAGGACACATCTGATGGATATGTCATTTTGTGTCTATATGTAGATGATATGCTCATTGCTGGAAGCGATGACAAAATCATAAAATCTACAAAGAACATGCTAAAAGCAAGATTTGACATGAAAGACATGGGTCTGGCGGATGTGATTTTGGGGGTCAAAATCACGCGAACCCAAAATGGACTCGTTTTAAGTCAATCCCACTATGTGGACAAAATTCTTGAGAAGTTCAATGTGAATGACTCTAATGAAGCTAGAACTCCACTTGACACAAGTCAACATCTAGCCAAGAATAGAGGTGAACCCGTAAACCAGCTGGAATACTCAAGAATTATTGGTAGCTTGATGTATCTTATGAGTTGTACTCGACCAGACATAGCATTTGCTGTGAGCAAGCTAAGTAGATACACAAGCAACCCAAGTTCAATGCATTGGAACTGTATCACTCGGTTGCTTCGTTACTTAAGATACACTCGAGAATACGGGTTGCATTATAACAGATATCCAGCAGTTATAGAAGGACACTTTGATGCAAATTGGATATCTGACACGAATGATTCCAGAGCAACAAGTGGGTATGTATTCACACTTGGAGGTGCAGCGATATCGTGGAAATCATCAAAACAAACGGTTATTGCTAGATCCACGATGGAATCTGAGTTCATCGCTTTAGATAAAGCAGGTGAAGAGGCAGAATGGCTACGTCAATTTGTTGAGGATATACCAAGATGGCTTAAGCCGGCAACGGCCATTTGTATACATTGTGATAGCCAATCGGCACTTGGCAGAGCTCGTAGCACAATGTATAATGGTAGGAACAGACATATCAGACGTAGACATAATACGATACGACAACTAATCTCTACAGGAATTATCACTGTTGACTACGTGAGGTCAAAGGATAATATTGCGGATCCGCTAACAAAAGGCCTAAGTAGAGAGTTAGTACAGAAGTCGTCCATGGGAATGGGACTGAAGCCCTTGAAAATAAGTTCATATGATGGAAACCTAACTCAGTAGACTGGAGATCCCAAGAGCTGAGTTCAATAGGAAAACCTAATTGTATGGATTAATAAGGTCACTGTGGGAGATAACCCTACGTATATATATAAGGGAGTTTATTGCAAGGCTTAGTAAACTTCCTAGTCCATTCCAAAAAGTGACAAGTGTGAGGCTAAGCCTATGGCTTTTAATGATTCGACTAAGATAACCATACATGGTGAATCACCTATGTGAGAGAGAAGTGGGGTCGCTTCGAAGGGTGTTGTTGGGGCACAATACCTAATGGCTCTCGCAGAACCAGGCTCATGTTCATGACCATAACGAACATAACTATGAGGACTTGACTTTGTCAGGGAGAGTCTTGTGTGAAGTGCATTGTCGTCTACACAAACGGCAGACGAGTTCAAAGACATCGAGTTCTACTCAGAGCTAGTGGGCTAAGTGCATTTCATGAGCGAAGGTTCAAAGGGTAACACCTACCTATCGTATGCAAAACTCAACTGCTGAAATCAAATTGGAATAATGTTGTTTCTGAGATCGACCTCCATTCATGTGGGGGATTGTTGGAAGTTTGGTGTGAATGGAAAGTCTCAAGTGGTAAAACCACCTTGTCCCACATTGGTGTGGGAACAAAAGAAAAGGCAATTTATAAGGCAAAAGCTTCTCCAAGCAATTGTAGTCTTATGACATGTTTTACCACAAGTCCTACCCGCGCGTGCGCAGGGGGGGGGGGGTGCAAAAATTTGAGTTTCGGAGCTGGAATTTGGTTGAACTCGTGCGTGCCCGCACGTCCTGCGGACACGAATGCAGCTCCGAAAACCCGGGCCCGCGTGAGGCCAGTTTTTGCACAGACTCGTAACTGTTATTCTCGTTTTTAATTATGATCATTCTTTTCAGTTTCTAGACTGTTATGATTTCTTTTTAATGATCATTATGTTTCAGTTTTTACAATAATTGCAATAATGACCATTAGTCTGGTCTTTTAATATGCTGCAATGATGTTGAGAACACAGTTACAATTTTATGGCTATAAAACCGAACCTTTTCGTTCAGTTTAGACACACCGAAATCAACAGTCTCTTCTCTTTCTCTCTACAGCATTCTCCAGTTTTCTTTCAGGCAAGTGTTCAAGTCCGGCAGCGCTCGGTGCTGTTTCAAACCGGCGTACCCTGGGAACAGACGGCGAATCTGTTTAAGGGAATTGTGTCAAACACAAGCCCGGTTAAATCGTTTACTGTTTCTTTTATACTTCTGTTTTTGCAACCTTTCTAACCACTGTTCTGATCAGTGGTTCTGTTTCATCTTGCCACTGCTTCAACCGACAGTGGTTGATCAGCGGTTAGACTGATCAGTGCTTAAACTGATCAGTAGTTAAGTTCATCAGTAGTTAGACAAACTGATCAGTAGTTTATCAAACTGATCAGTGGTTTCCAATCAGTGGTTTTCAAGCAGTGGTTATTTATCTAACATAACAGAAACAAAAAAATGTTTTAGTAAAATTGCTTCATTTCAACAGTTTGTTGTTCATGATTTTGATGCTAGTGATCATGGGACATCGAGTTTTTCGGTGTCTACTGTTCATCGTGTCGGTATATTAGATGTTAGGATCTTAAACACAGACCGACACGCGGGGAATCTGCTCGTTAGAAAGGTTAACGATGGTGGAAAATTCGGCCAGCAAGTTGAGCTCATACCGATTGATCATGGTCTCTGTGTGCCTGAAAGTTTAGAGGATCCGTATTTCGAGTGGATTCATTGGCCACAAGCTTCGATCCCATTTTCAGAAGATGAACTCGACTACATTGAATCACTTGACCCGTATCAGAATTGGGAGTTGTCGAGAAATGAGCTTATAATGATTCGTGAAGCCTGTCTACGCGTTCTGACCCTATGCACCATTTTTCTAAAACAGGCTGCGGGTTTCGGTCTGTGTCTGGCTGAGATCGGTGAAAGATGACCCGTGAGTTCAGGCGTGGTGAGAGGCGCCCAGTGAGCTCGAGGTGTTGTGTATGGAGGCTAGACGGGCTGCAGCCGAGACCAATAGAGAAACATTTGTGTTATCTCCTAAAACCGGACTGCAGGAAGACGGTTTCCAATTTGAAATCGATTATGATGATTTGGAATCTTCCATAAACCCGACGCTTCCATTCCAATTCGGATTCGGGAGAAACCCGCTTTCTAAACTTGAAGAAGAAGATGAAAACGAAGAAGACGTGCGTCCCGCTTCAGGAAAGATTCCTTCTGTGTCGAACCTATCGGCGTCGTTGAAAAAAAGCTTAAGCGTAGGCGACTCACCGGCTGGGCACAGGCGTCCGAGTGAGCAGGTACCCGCGAGTGCTAGCTTTGTGAAAGTGGCGGATATGACCGATGAGGAATGGAGTCTGTTTTTAGAGAAGTTTTGAGGGCTTTTGCAGCACACGTTGACCGCGCGTAAGTCGGGTGGTGCGGGACCGAGGCAGCGACAGATGCTCGGTACTTCTTGTCGGTTTTGAGAGTGTAGGTTAATGTTATTTGAGTTTGATTTTGAGTTTATGTTGTGTTGATGTAGGTTTTTACTGTTTTAGGATGAAGTCCTTGTGGACCTGTTTTATAAATAATTTGTAGAATATGAAAAATGAAAGAAAAGATAAAAGAATGAAAATAGTGGTGTAAAAATGGAAGTATTTGGAAGTTTGTGATTTGGTTTTTGTTTTTGTTTTTAGAAGTTGGGCTGTGGAAGTGCAAGTGAATTAGTAAAGTGTTTGCAGAGGGAATGGAATGAAATTTTTACAATTTTTTTGGTTTTTTAGATTTTTTATTCATTTTTGTAGATTTTTTTTTTGATTTTTTGGACTTTTTAATTTTTTTTGATTTTTTTAGAACTTTTTTGATTATTTTTAGTTTTTTTTTATTTTTAAATTTTTCATTATTTTTAAAAGAAAAACGACGGGAGAGTAAAACGGCGGCGATTGGTGAAGTCACAATTGTGAAGAGATATCTACGAGTAGTAATTAGTTTAGTGATTTTATGTCATACCCATCCTGACCCGCTTGGGTTTTATTACATACCTATCCTGACTTACTCTTTTTTTTTTTATCCATCACTTCATAACCCATCATAACCTAGTGACTAATTTTGTTTGGCCCATCTTAACCCATCTTAACAATTAAAATACCCATATCAACCCAAAATGAAATGGATGAGCTTGTTTTGCCAGGTCTACGGTTAACTTTTATAAGTTTAGGGGATTAAGCATGCAAAAATAACATCCAAGGACCATGTCATAATAATTTCGCATACTCAAACTTTAATAGAAGTTGCAAGTATGCAAAACATGTGGAAGGTTACCAGCTGCAAGTAAGTAACTGCCAATTGTTGGCCAACATCTTCCAATAGGTCAAACATTTTCTCAGACTCCCTATTGTAATATCAGTACCTTTTCGCAGCCACCACCTTAGTTGCTTTTGCCCATCGTCTCACTAGCCACCATAAATACAATATAGCTTGATTTTTTGTTAATGGTTTGAACCTATTTTGCTCATTAACTTGTTCTGACTTAAATAGTATTCATACCTTTTTGAAACGACTCGTTTTGACCCGCTAGCTATTGTTGAGTTCTAATCTATCAATCCAAGTCTTCACATTGATATGGACTGCAGTTTATGTTTTACTATGATATGGGTCACATCTTATTATTATTATTAATTATTGTATTTGGCATGGGCCTAATCAGTTAAGCCCATGCATAATGATGTATTGTGAGCCATAGGTTATAAGTGAAACGTTGTGTCGATTAACGAAGCGGTTGGAACAGAACCAAGACACCATTTCGTATTCATATATATGTACTATGTTTGTCTAACAAGTCAAGTTCCTGATTCATCAGATCATCAATCAGTTTGCTAAAATCTTGTTTATTCACCGTTAATCTTCCGGTCGGAAAGTATCAGATTGTTTGTTTGTTAGTCTGTTTTTAACAATGAAAGGTATGATAGACATTCTACTGATCATATCAATCACATTACAATATCAATGATATACTCTTCATCTTCCACAACAAGTGAATGAGACCCTGCTTCCATAACCATCAACCCATCTTCATTAGCCCTACTAAAGTGCTCACAAGGCCTCACAACGAACTTAACGTCACGTCTTCCCATTGCTCCTAAACTCACTCTCTGAAACCCCACCAACTGTTTGTTCAAATGTCCGTTCGAATCCTTACCACCCCACTTTCCAAATAATAACACCGTGTGGTTACTCGCCTGCCCATGGTTCTGGACCACAACCACCACTGTGAACTTCGCTTTCTCACACAACTCCACCCCAACCCTTGAAACCAACACTTCACCGGAGGGGGTGATATGCGATGCTTGGTTCCTGTTAATAAAAATCTTGTTTTTGGTACCCGAAACAAACTTGTAGGAATGGGTTGAGTAGCTAAGCCCATATCCAAAATTGTAAACCGTTTCCCCGGTGTAGAATCGGTATGTACGTCCCGGGTAGCCCGATGACGGATCGGGCCTCATTCGCATATCCGTCATTGCTACATTTGAAAATTCTTTGGGATACCATGTCATTGGTAATCTTCCTCCTGCAAAGAAAAGAAACATGTATACAGTTATATAATCTAATAAGTGATTATATCAAACATATTAACTATTTATTACAAGGTTCGGATCTTTGAAGATCCCTACGTTTGACCTGAAAAGTCAAAGCGCAAACTAACCTGGATTATGGTCACCAAAAATGATTTCAGCAAGTGCGGTCCCACCAGCTTCACCAGGGTAACCAGCCCACAAAATACTCCCAATTTTTGCCTCACTTTTAGCAAACGAAACATCCACCGGACCGCCACAAACCAAAACCAAAATAACCGGATTTTTAGCGGCTTGAGCCACAGCCAAAACAAGATCCTCTTGCTTCCCGGGAAGACCCAGTTCGAGCCGATCATGTTTCTCCCTTTCTTGACTCTGATCCAAACCCATCACCAAAATCACAAAATCAACCTCTTTTGCTACTCCCACAGCTTCATCGATGTCGACAGATGTGCAATTCACAGAATCAACACACCCCTGGTGGAACTGTGTGTTTTCCACATAGTTTTCGAGTGCTTGAAGAACCGTGATGTTTTTGCACGCCAAACCCTCGTAGTTACCGAGCAATGTTCCGGTGGTGTTACCATTAGGTCCAATGACAGCAATTGACGTGGTTTCCGTTTTTGAAAGTGGGAGACTATTAGGTGAGTTTTTCAGCAACACGATCCCGCTACGGGCGGCTTCAAGGGCTAGGGTCTGGTGTTCTATGGAACACACTTGTTCGGGTCCGATGCTGCCATAAATGCCGGTTTTTGGGTTCCCATTGAACAAGCCTAATCTCATTCTGATTGTAAATAGATTCTCTAGAGCTCTATCTACTTCTTCTTCTGTTAATTTGTTCATTTGGACTGCTGATTTGGTGTATTTCTTCAGATATGAACCACAGTTGACATCCATCCCTGCTTTAAGAACACTGGCAACGGCATCTTCGGGTAATTTGGAGTATCCTTGAACATCATGCATAATGGCAACTGCATCACAATCAGAGGCAATGTACCTGTAAATCATAGCAATAAGTTAAGTTAAACACTGAAGCAGGAAGCCAGAATCTTTATGCAGAAGCCTTTTGTTTTGGTACCCTTTAAAACTCCAAGCTTGTCGAGCTGTTTTGGTCAAAAGGTTGTAATCAGCACAATTTGGTACACCGTTCACTCGATTGTAAGCGCACATGATCCCAGTGGCTTGCCCTTGTTGTACACATTTCTGAAATGGTGGTAAGAAAGTATCTGCTAGATCTTGTTGAGTTATCTGCATATCCCATCCACAAGCACAACATTATACATATACATATATATTGCATAAATAATGAATTTGAAAAGAGAGTTACATTGGCGTTGAAGTTGTAACGATCAAAGGTTTTCCAGTTATCTAGATCATTAGCAACGAAGTGTTTGCAGCAAGCGGAAGCTTGCAGGATATCAGAATTTGTTCCGCCTTCAAAGGTGTCGCCTTGAATCCCTCTGACGTATGAAACCGAATAGTCTCCGACCACTAATGGATCTTCACCGGGTGTCTCCTGTCCTCTTCCCCATCTTGGGTCTCTTAACACATTGATGTTTGGTGCCCAAAATGTTAGCCCTCTTGCTTGACCCTCATTGAACAGTGCTCTTCCTTCTACCCCAATTGCCTATATATTCATACATACATACATATAAAGCTTCTTAAAATAAAAGTGATTTTCTTAAACAAAAATAAATAAAAATAAAACAAAATAGTAAGTGATAGAGGACCTGAGCGATGCGGTACCAGAGACGTGAGTCAAAAGAAGCGGCCGTTAAAATAACCTGAGGAAACATGGTGGAGGCGGTAATGGTTCCGTTAAATGTGACACCCTTGCCGTGCCTAGAGACGCCGTGCAAGGCCTCCGACCACCACTCATAGGCGGAGATCCCAAGGCGAGGAATCTCCGGTGCTCCGTTCACCAACTGTAATACTTTCTCGTCTAAGGTAAGCCGTGAAACGACGTCGTTAGCGCGTTCGGATATCGGTAGAGTGGTGTTGCAGAATGGGTATGGCGGCGGTGTATGTGCGCATGAAAACGGAGGCTCCGCTGCCGATACAGCGATCGCCATCATCATGGCGAACAGGAGAGCAATTGGCGTCATGATTACTCACTCACTCTATGGTTGTGGAGTTGGGTGTATATCAATCACATCAAGCGTTGTGCATGTAGATGTAGTGGGCGGGGGGTCTGTGACCTCTACAAGACAAAATGTGGTGGAGTGATGGGTATAACCTTGATTTTATACATCTTCCTTTCAAGGGTTTATGCTATCTATGTAATGTGATATTATCATCTTCTCTTTTTCATGTAATAATATCATTTCTTTTTCATTTCATAATAATTAAATTCATTTTTATATTTTGGCTCCTAATTTAAATTTACACTAGAAGTGATATCCTTGGATTTTATAAATTCATACGTACCACATTTTTAATAAAAAGTATAGATAGGTGTATAGATACTTTAATTTTTAGTTTAGTTTTTCTTTTGATTAATTAATATTAAATTAGTCATGAGTTATTCTGACAAATCTTGCATGTTGATGCATTTGAACTCTGATTTACAACTAAACAAATAATCAGCCGAAACAAATAATCAAAAGTAGTCACTACCTTTCATCATAAAAAGCGAAAACTACTATTTTACTTTGCCGAATATTCATATCTGTTGGAAATGTGTTTATTAAACTTCAATCAGAAGTTGTAAAACATCAAACGAATATACTAACAAACCTAAAATCTTTACTTTGCAGAAAATCAATAGAATTTGAATACAACTTAACTTTCAACAAACATTAGCTACGATCACACGATCACCTGCCTCAACAACTTTGACCAAAGCCCAATCAAGAGTCTCTTACCCAGCAACATCTCATTTGCTACATGTTGTGTCCTGGCTACATATGCTGCTGGAAACAATGTCGCAGCTGCTGATCCACCAATCTCCCTATAGAACAGATGATGCCAAAACCCTTCTTTATTACTGATCTTTATTTCTCATCAACATCTCCCTGATTTGTCCTTTGAATTGTAGTTCAAAGTCTAAGGAGAACATGTCTTCTTCATCATCCCTTTCAAGTTGAAGGTCCAACAAATCTTGGAGATCGTATGCATTCAGATCATATGCACTCTCCATTTTAACCTTTTCAACACTACCATCTGACCTGATCAAAGTCAATACGTGGATGTCTGAGGATGAGTTCCACTTTACTATTTTTAGATCAGATGGTTTTCTTGGGACAAAACTTATTGAAGATGAGTTTGGTGATTGTGGTCTGCTAACTAAATTTGCAATTGTTTCTCTGAGTTGAGCAGCAAGTAAGTCAGCAGGGTCAATGTGGTAAATAAACGGACACTTTATTGCCACATTTCTGTGTTCTTCATACTTCTGCTCATCTTCCTCATCAGTCTGCTTTTGCTTTTTTAATTGTGTTAAGGCGTTTACGAATACAGCATATGATGAGAGAAGCTTTTTGGGAGTATGGGTCTGTTGAGCAAAGCAGCAGTTGTAGGATAGACTGGCTTTTGAGGAACTTTGGGATCTTTAGCTCTGAGTTCTTCCAGCCTTTTGTAGGTCTCAACTATATTGAGTTTAGACTATCTAGCAATAGGGGTGTTCATCGAATCGAATATTGAATTTTCGAATTATTCGAATCGAATTGTTCGAATAATTTTTATTTTTCCTTAAATTCGTATTCGATTCGAATTCGATTAAAACCTACCGAATTCGATTCGAATTCGTATTCGAATAAAAAACCCAATTCGTATTCGATTAAAAATTCGAATTTGAATCGAATTCGAATAAATTCGATTTAATTTAGATTCTTTAAAAACATATAAAAAACTTTCAAAATGAAACATAAATTTTAAAAGAGCCATAAAGAACGATATCACATTAAAAAGTTCCAAATAAAGTAACACGAGTCTAAAATTCAAAACGAGAAGTCGGGAATAACCACTCCACATTACAAGTTAATATTTTTACGCTTAAAAATATATTGATAGATTTGTTACTTAGGTTTTAGATATGGGCCATGTAGTTGGTTTGGTAATGGGTAATTTTAATACATGGAAAAAAAATTGAAAATAATTTATAGTATAAACTAATAAAAGTTATATATGTGTTATATATAAAAATAATAAATGAAAATGTATAACTTTTATTCGAATTTCTAATCGAATCGAATTTGAAATTATAAATTCGTATTCGATTCGTATTCGATTTACTTGACTCGAATTGAATCGAATTCGAATTCGAATTCTTATAATCGAAACGAATTCTTGATAATCGAATTTAAACGAATTTCGAATTTTTCGAATCCGAAACGAATTCTGCACACCCCTATCTAGCAGTAGATCTAGTTGAACCATAATCAGCAGCCACAAGCTCTGCTCTCATTCTTTTAAGCTTCAATGCCTCATCTGGATCCACTTGTTTGACTTTCTTCCAGTTAGGTGGAGTTGGCTTTACTAGAGGATCATTGCGCATTTTTGTGATTCTTTCAATTTCTTCTCTAAGAGCATCTGATGACCAATCTTTGAATTGAGCTTTGGTTGCTTTATATGGTTTGTGCTTCATAATCTGTTCAACATAATCCTCCCCCAGTTCCTTCTCAAGCTCAGGATTTATTGGCCTCTCAGACATGAATCTACTCAGGTCCTTAGCAAAGTATTCAAGTTTTCTGACTTTCCTAAGCTCATGTGATAAGAAGCTCTAGTATTTCCCGTCATCCATCCCTATGCTATTCTCTATTGCTATAAGCTCAGCTTGTGTTGCTTTTAATTCAAGATACTCATCTAAGTTTTGAGGCTGCCTATAGCCATAAAGAGATGGGAAGGATCTTTTTGATTGCTCCTCTATTGTGAAGAATGACTCAATTTCACCTTTAACAGTGGCTACCTCCAGAGGATGTTTAGCTGCCAGGGGAATAACTATGGTGTAACGCCTGCTTCCCTGAACTTTTAGCTATTGTCAGTTTTAGTCCTTGTACTATGTGATTCTAAACACTATGACACCTTGTGAATCTTTATGCTATGAAACTTGAATCTTATGGATGCTTGATACTTAATTCTATGAAACTAGATTCTTGATACTTGATTCTTAATACTAGATTCTCGATACTTAACTCTAGATACTTGATTCTTGATTCTTGACACTTGATTCTTGATACTTAATACTATGAGACTTGATGCTTAAATCTTGATACTTGATTCTTGAGGCTTGATTCTTGATACTTGATACTTGGTGCTTGACTCTTGAGACTCGTGAAACTTGAGACTTGGTTGAACGAGTGACTGGAGACTTGACACTTGTGTAAACTTGGAAACTTTGTGTTAATGATAGGATCTTGCTATTTAATGTTAGTACACAATAATACACAACGCTTAATCTAACTCGCAAAACGAACCAAAGACGAGAAAATGGCAAAGGATTGGACTGTCTGAATGGCAATCCGATCGGATGGCCGTTCGATCGAATGGCCCTCCGATCGGATGGGTGATAGGATCTTGCTATTTAATGTTAGTACACAATAATACGCAATGCTTAATCTAACTCGCAAAACGAACCAAAGACGGGAAAATGGCAAAGGACTGGACTGTCTGAATGGCAATCCGATCGGATGACCATCCGATCGGAGGGCCATTCGATCGAACAGCCATCCGATCCTTTTACCACACCGCCTTATCTCCTCTCAGACACTATAAATAGGACCTATCACATCATTCTTCACTAATGTGACAGCCTCCTCCGATCCAGACGCACGCACACTCACTCTCGAGCACTTTTCTTCCATTTCCCGACGATTTCGGTACGTTTTACACTTGATTCTTGTACAACTTCAATCTATGCACTATTCTCTACATGATTCTTCTTTAAAATAACAATTTTCACCATGAAATCTCTAAGATTCGAGCTCTTGAGGATGACGTCATCTTGGCGGTTTGTACAAACAGCTGTGTGATGTCATTCCAGTCAAGATCTAACTCAGATCTAAGGAATTTCATGTGTTTTACATCGAACCTTCACTAAATCTAAGCTTTTCAGTCAAATTCATGCTTATTTTCAAACTTTCTTAAGCTTTTAATTAAAACGGTGGAATCCAGACCCAAACGGGCTGTAGACTTGATGATTAGTCAGGAGTCGGCTTGGGAATGGATTATCACCAGAGAAGGTGACCGGAGTACGGATTCAGACATGAGCACCGTCAAGAACTCACACCTGATCGGACGGGGTGATTCCCATCCAATCAGATAGGCTGAGCCTTGAGGTGTTTTTCGTTGTCTCAGTACGTACCACGTCGCCACCGTCAAACTCGAAACATAGAAACTTTGCAAGGTTACAAAAGGAACAAGATCATTGCGGTCGAATGGCGATCCGATCAGACTGCCATCCGATCGAACGGCCGTCCGATCGAAGTAACATGTGTCTTGCAACCTTCAACACTTGAACTACTTTTGAATAAAAAACTTTGAACTTTGAAACTTACACTCGAGGAGTCATTCGACCGAACGGTCATCCGATCGGATGACCATCCGATCGAATGACTTGGTGTCCTGCTACAATGAACCCTTCTAAAGTTAACATTTTGGAAACTCAACTTTGGATCGAATGACCATTCGATCGAATGGCCATCCGTACGGACGATCATCTGATCGGATGGCGATCCGTCTGAATTACATAGGTTATCCGACCGGATGACCATCCGTCCGGATGGCCATCCGTTCAGAAGACTGATCCGACACTTTGCACAATTCTCGTTATTCTGTCCGACGCTTATCTATTGTACTCTAATCAGGCTAATCCTAAGAGCTCCCTTTGATCCAATAACAGTTTTACTGTTAAGCAATCACTGTGAGTATACTCGACCCATTTTTGTTTTAAACTTTTGGGATGCAACATGTATTCTATGAAACTTGATACTTTTGAATCTAATCTCTATCCTCTATGAATGTGAAACTTAATACTTTTGGATTCTTGATTCTTTATGGTACGTGAACGTTTAATCCCTGTGTGTAGTTCCGCCTTAACAATAGTAGTGCTATAGGAAGATGCACCTCCCCATTATTCTCGGGGGTATTGTTAGGAGGATTCTATTTGCTTTCCTTGATTCTTTGGGAAAGTGGTTAAAGCATCGGGACACTTGGGCTATCACCTGGACTGCGAACACTAGCATGGGTGAAACTATTTTATCATTTATGTGATGGATATGAGTCTTTTAATCCATTATGCTATATACTCAAACTTGTATACTCACCAGTACATTATTGTATTGACTTTATTTTAATACATGTTGTAGGCTGATAGGATGCTGGAATCATGGAAATCAAGCTTGGATTGATGCTTAGAAACTCGCTTAGTCTAATCTAGAAACTTGAACAATGTTTTGTTGCTATATTCGATACTTCTGTTTGTGTGTGATGTTTTAGACTGTGTTATCATGAAACTTGATTAATCTATATCGAAATTATTAGTGTTATGGAAACTCATAAGCAATCTGAACGCTTAGTGCCACACCCCGATGTTTCCGCCACCGGTTGGGGTGTGACAGATTGGTATCAGAGCCATAACTATAGGGAATTAGGAAAAGTAGGAATACTTTGCCTAGTCTATAGTTCTAGGAATCTTGACTCTTATATATTGTTTAAGACTTATGCATTCTACCGTATCTGCTTCCTAGCAGCATATATTCCTGTTAAACTTACATGCCTTTCCTAAGGCTGACACAATATACACTTGGATACTTTGAAAATGTTGTTAATCAGTGTTTGTATTTTGCACGAGATTTACCCTCAAGTCAGGAGTGACATCCGAACCTTGATCGGAAATTTCCAATTATATTCTAGTAGGTCTTATCTTTTGATAAGTACCGACGCTATTAGGGTACGATGTTGTCAAGATAGAGGTGAAACTCACACCTTGATAACTAGTCCCACTCCTTGGTTTTCATGTCTCGCCAGAGTCTCGAAATTCCCAATCAATTAGGAACGTGAAATGACCAAAAGGATGAATATCGTAGGCCTAACATCGATGACGTATTTTTCTAAGTAAGTTAAGACACGTTGCCTCAATTCGAAAGGGGTTCGAATCGCTTTGGTTAGTCACCGTTCCTCTACCTGGAACAATCCTATGTTTTATGAGCCTATCTTTTATGTTATCTCGATTTTATGTGTGGTTTTAAACTTGGTTCTTCATTTATTTTTTAGACTATTTACACAAATCGCACGTATGTCCGCAATCTAAAACTCTAATCATAATCTCTCAGGATCAAACTAAATTTATGAAGCTTTATTCATCATGTTAATCTACGAGGGAATCCTGATCGACTATGATACTATGTGAAGCTATCTGATGAATCTATATGTTATTTTGGTTGTGAAACACTAAACGTAACGTGGCATTGAAATACGAGACAGAAGTCGCATGTCCGAAGCATGGTGGATACGGCGCTGGTACTTCCTATATATAAGTGTTTCCGACATGTTACCAACTTTCGTACCACGTGCCATGCGAAACTTAGTGTTTTACAGACCGGTGATGAGGATGTTGAACCCTAAGCTATGGGAAACTATTTATGCAATCTATGTGAAATCTATGTGTAATCTATGAGTGTATGTGCTGTTTTGAGTGATAAAGTACGAAACGTAGCCTAGCGCCGAAGACGAGGAGGACGTGGCATGTCCGAAGCATGGTGGATACTGTGACAACCCTCACAAAACCAGGTATCCGTACGACTTAATTAACTATAAATTGATGCCTAATTGCTGTGCTTAACTGAGATTTCTGATAAACTGCTACTTGATTGTTGATACTTGTACATATCTGCATCATACTTTGATTTTTCCGTCACTACATTATTTACTTACTGAACTCTAGTGACAAACATGATGCACAAAAGCACAGTAGCACTTGAACGGATAACCTATTTGACATGCTGATATAGCCAGCATCAGGCAGACACTGCCTCTAAAGGCCTGAATGAGCCAGAAATATTTTACTGCACCCATAGTGTGTGTAGGGATACAAGGGTTGTATAACTGCATCTCTAGGAATAAGATACAGAGATTGGATGTGCCTAAAACGTACACTAAGCACAAAACACAGCACTTTTATCAACACACTAGCTTCTAGCTAATTAATAAAGTGCCAAAACATGAGGAATTATTCCTGACACTTTGCAGAATAAATTGTGTCGCTAAAAATATTATTACGACGCTTAAAGGATTACTTAAGCACTTTAACGGATTACTATCCAACCGAACGACCGGACTATACCCGGAACATAAAAATATTGCCAGAAATATTATTGGTATTTTTTCTGAGCCAGTTAGGGTCTCTGATTACCCTAACACCCGCTTTATAACGCGTTAAACAACTAACGGGGTTAACCACTAAAAGTAACCTACTTTATGTAACTGAACTCTAACTGAACGATCAAGACCCAACCGGATACCCCCCCCCTTTGGGCCGGTTCCATTCTAATGGAACTAAGGGTACAACTTGTTATTATTTTATTAGATGTTGTGGATATCTAGAAAGCTTGAAGACCGTTGGACGATGGCACAATTTTTCTCTATAAATACCTCTCTCTCACACACAAGATTACACACACACAATCACCAACTTCTCTCTCTCTCTTGCCCTCCTCTCCTCTCGGCCGTGACCACCCACCCCCATCCATCATACTTTCAGTTCTTGTCTTGCCATTCCAAGTGTACACAAGTGTTGGGGATCACGTATTAGGAGCTTTGAAGCAAGCGGAAGTTGGAGGACCACGTTCATTTGCTTTTATCCACGCCATTTTCGCCAAAGATCTTCCCTAGCCCCGAGATAGAGGTATAACATTTAAAACTTGTTCTTGATCGTATCTAAAGTGGTTAAAAGGATTTTTAACGGTTAAAAGTCGGTAACCCATCTTTTGAATCTAAAAAGTCTACTAAAACTCGAATATTGTTGGTTAAAAGCATATAACGCGTGTAAAAGTCGTAGTATTCGAATATGTTGGTTGTAGAGACCTGATCTACGATGTGGTGGCTCTTATCATCGTTTAACCCGACTTTGTTAAGATCATGAATCTTAACATACACTTGTTTCTTTTGGTACAAGGGTTAAAAGGTGAAACTCCACCACACGGGAAACATGAACTTGTGTAAAAGTGTTTTGACACGAAAAATAGTATTTAAAACGAGCCGATCTACGTATGTACAAGTGGTACATTCGTAGAACCAAGTGTCAAGAAAATCATGTTTTATATAAGTTGGATAACATGCTATCAAAGATGATTTTTATAAACTACAAGTGTATAAACACTTGTGAAACGAAAGATCCGACAAAATAACAATTTTTATAAAAATTGTCGGGAAGTTGTAAAGAGTGATTTGTTCCAAAAACGGGGTTTTTACAAGACTAAACTATTAGATACATAGATCCACTAAATATAACGAGATCTACACAATAGTTTTAGAAAAACTACAAGTTCATGTGATAATGCGATTTTACATACTAGTCTACAAGTTTGAAGTGTTGAAGCTTGTTTAAATGTGTTGGAAATTGATTGGTTGATTTAAAGAAGTGTTGAAATGATTTTGTAAAAGAAAATGATACGCTTAAAAGCGTGGCCACCTCCAGTTACAGGGGAAACTCTGGCGAAATTTTTCTAAAAATCTAACACTTAGAATTATTTACAAGTGTTAAACTATTTTGAAATGTTTTCAAAATATATTTCGCCATGACTTTATTTATTAAATAATCGGAGGTGGGATTTTTCACAAAACTAAACGTGGTAAATATTTATTCGATAAATATATTTTTTCACAACACTGTTTATGATTATTTTGTGAAAATGTATAAATATTATTTTTAGAGTAAAAATAATATTTACTAACTTTGTTGAACCCCAAATAATACAAACGCTTATACGACAAACATATAAGTTACAATGGTAATTACTATTACCACTTAATCGCCCAAAACGTAACTTACGCTTTATGCGGAAATATTCATAAATGCGGATGTTGTCAACATATTATTTTGGAAAGTATTATACGAAGAGAAAGTATATTATTTTTGAGAAAAATAATTATATTTTGGAATGAGAAATAAAATATATTAAGTGAGACTTAATATTATAAACACGCATGTATTAATTCCCCCATCCTTGGGAAGGAGATTTACTATCAAGTATATACACGGAACGGTTGTCTAACCGTTTCCCGAAAAATTAAACTATAAAGCTAAAGCACGGCCATCCGTCTAATAGAATTAGCACATGTAGGTCGTTGCGCAGCAGTTGGATATTTGGATTACTTGGTATTGTGACGCACTCACTGTGAGTTCATGTCCCCCTTTTCTCTTAACTGTTTTCAGTTTTATAAACTGCGGGGGTGAAATACATGTTACTATGATTATGAATATGTTTATACATGGTATGGTTAGCTTAAGGAGGTTTACTACTTAGATCATGTGAGTGGGTAGGCACAACTTGAGGCCATTAATCCTCGTAGTAGGACCGAGGGACAGGAGCGGTAGATCTATCTGGGTGTAGCGAGCCCAGCCCCAGGTCCAGCATAACGGACCTCGGGGTGACTTAGTGCCCGACGCATAAATCCGCTAGGTTTGAGTCATCCCTACTTGCACTTCACACATATCAATGGCCTTGCAAACCATTGGTGATCTCTTTTTCCTTATTTGCTACATACCAGGTTTTTGATAAAGATAAAGGTTTGTTTACGCACTTTCGCATGAACTCGCTCAACATTATTGTTGATTTTTCAACTTACATGTATTTCAGGAAACTAACGATCTGGCGCGGTATGGCTTGTTTTCCGCTGCATTAGGCCCGAGGTCATCCAGGGTTCGAGGCTTGTGACTCTTTCCTGGACAAGTCACAGTCCTTGAATCATGTTTATGTTAAGTTTGCATTTGTAATGTTTAGACAAGTTATGGTTGTCGGGTGTTAACCCGTTGAGACAATGTTTTACTATTTTTACTTTTAATGGATGATCTTGCATATTTTTAATTCATATAGCTTGTTATGATTAAGCTATGGTATTAAGAAGTCACACCAAATTAACCACGCTTCCGCAAAGCCAGGGTGTGACAGCTTGGTATCAGAGCTCTGATCATAGCGAACTAGGATTCCTTCTCGAGTCTAGACTATGATCACTAGGGCTCTCACGAAAACATTTTCTGCATACCACTTAAGTCCAGATCCAAAACGTTTTTACAAACAAATGTTGAGCACATTTCATTTATTCATTATTAGGCTCAGTCCTGAAGACTGAGGCTCGGTCTTGGAGGCCGAGGCTCGATCTTAGAGATCGAGGTAGATGTTATTTATATTAGGCTCAGTCTTGGAGGCTGAGGCTCTGTCTTGGAGGCCGAGGCTCGATATTAGAGATCGAGGTAGATGTTTGTTGTTTTAGGCTCAGTCTTGGAGGCTGAGGCTCGGTCTTGGAGGCCAAGGCTCGATCTAAGAGGTCGAGGTGGATGATAGAGCAGTCTTAGAGACTGGGAGGAATTTGGCTAGTGGGACTAGGAATGTCAGTCTAGGAGGCTGGGAGGCTAGTGGGACTAGGAGGATTATGTGATTATTATTTGGTAACTTATGTGATTACCTGATTTACTGATTATTTGTGCATACTTGTGATTGTGTTACAGACACATGGATACATCAGGCACCGGAGACTCAGATACCACTGGACCTTTACCCATAGTATCTGACAACGTTATATCCTCAGAGCACGAGGTGCATACCTCCGATTACACGAGCACTGATGACGATGACTTTCAGCGCCGTCTGGCAGAGATTCCGGCACCCATACCTTTCGCTGATGAGCATACTGATGACTCCTTGCCCTTCGCTTTACCCGAGGGTGCCTATGAGCCTATTGATGGCGATCCTGCTGAGTATCTTCCACTTGTTGTGATTCCAGCTCCTATTCCTCTTGCTTCATACCCAGCACACGAGCTATTACCAGACGCCGAGGCTGACGGCGACATTGATCTCTACGAGGATGAGCCTTTTGAGGACGAGGTTCCTGATGCAGCCCTTTACCCGCTGGCGGTCTCTTGATAATCGCTGATGCCCCAGCTGGAGACTCGCCCGCCCATTCGCCAGTCCCAGACTCCTTTGAGTCTGTGGCATCCGTACCGTCACACGGGGCGAGCACGCAGCATTTTGTTCATGACTCGGACCCCGATCAGGCATCTTCTGCCGCCCCTATTCCGAGCTTTGTGTTCGAGCACGACGATATTGAGGATTCCGATCCCGTTTTTCCCCCAGGATTTGATCCTGACCGTGATATTGAGTATATTCCTATGGACCAGCATATGGAGGACCCTGTAGATCCCGTTGATCCTATCGATCCCTTTGACCCAGAGATTGATTTTGACATGGCTTTTGACGACCCGGAGCCTGCCGTAGCCCCAGAGCAGGCAGCTGCTTTCGATCCTGTGCATGAGCATGACTTGGTACATACCGACGTACCTATTGAGCCCGTTTTGGCTGACCCGCCTGTTGGCGATCTTCCTGTTGATGATGTCCCTTTGTTAGTTGCTGATCATGCTGTTGATCCTTTTGTTGACCCACCTTTGATTGCTGACGTCCCTGTTGACCATCATATTGATCATGTTGATCCTGTCATTGCTCCTTTTGATCCTATACCCATTGAGCCTGAGCACGCTCTATTTGCAGAGCATATGGATCCACCCGATGAGGAGGCTCACCACGGTTGGATACCGGCTGACGAGGATGTTCCACCGCTTCCACCACATCACACTGAGGCACATCATACTAATTTTTCATTTCAGCTCCCACCGTTTGTACCTCCAGCAGGGCCTGGAGAGGGCTCTTCAGCCTACCCCTTTGGGCACATACCGACGCCTATGTCTTTCGTACCTCAGATGACACCTGTTCCATCTTCTGTTCATGTAGCACCATTCGATCCCACCAGCATGCCACTGCTTTGGTCATCTTCCTCACCGATGCCACCCACTGATCCATATCATCCATTCCATATGGGACATACCATAGAGGACGTCTTGATGTCCTTTGTCCATCAGCATGATTCCCATACACAGCGACTCCAGGAGCTCGAGAGAGCTCAGCTATCACTAGGTCCATATCATGGTCAGACATCCTCATCCTTTCAGCCTTTTCGATCATTACCTCCTGACTATGCTGCCCGACTTTTGACCTTGGAGCAGCAGATTGCATCTGTTATTCGCACTCAGCAGGCGATGGAGGAGGATTGGCTTCATTTACGCCGCTTGCTCTACACTCACTTTCCCCCTCCTCCACCCCCATCTGCATAGAGCTCATCGGTGCCATAGTGGTAGACGATGGTGAGACGACCGCGATTGTGACTGCACAGCCTTTTGGAGACCATCTGACGATACTGATTTTTGTTGATATTTGTTGATGTACTGGATGTATGTGACACTGATGTGATATTGTTTTTGACAGGGATGATGTAGCCCCTATTTGATTTGTGATTGTATGATACAGTGACGTACTGATACCCTTACCACATTATGGTCTCGATATATATAACAATCGCCGTATTCTCACCATATCTGATTCACTTGATTGCTTATTTATGTTTTGTAACATGGGATGTTGGGACATGGGATGTTGTATGTATGATATTTGCAACATGGGATGTTGGGACATGGGATGTTGTATGTATGATATTTGCAACATGGGATGTTGGGACATGGGATGTTGGGACATGGGATGTTGTATGTATGATATTTGCAACATGGGATGTTGGGACATGGGATGTTGTGTGTATGATATTTGTGACATGGGATGTTGGGACATGGGATGTTGTGTGTGATATATTGATAACATGAGATGTTATATGCTATTACTATTACTATATACGTATGTTTATTATGGCCTAATCGACGTACGCACCTTTAGAAGATGGCACCCAGACGACAACCGCAGCCGATGCCTACTACTCAGGATGAACTACAGCAAGTTATTGCTGCCGCCATTGCTCAATATGCTGCCTCGCAAGGAGGACCAAGCGGAAGTAGCTCGAACATTAACGGCAACCAAAATCCTCCTCATGGTAACCCTAAGTCATTAAGACATACCATGGCCTAAATGGATTCCTTTAGCAGATGCTAATGCCGTTCCTATGATGTAATGCATGTGCAGGGTGCACCTACAAACAATTCTTGGACTGTAAGCCCATAAACTTCGACGGCACAGGTGGTGCTGTTGCTTTCGTCCGCTGGGCAGAGAAGACCGAGTCCGTACTTCGCATGAGCAAGTGCGCTGTGGATCAGCAAGTCACTTACATCTCAGGGCTATTTGTGGATGGAGCCCTATCCTGGTGGAATCTACAGGTCCAGACCCTTGGCGAAGCCGCAGCTTACGCACTGACGTGGACTGAATTGAAAGAGCTTATGCGCAAGAAGTACTGTTCTCGCGCGGAAATCCAGAGGTTAGAGACCGAATTCTGGCACCTAAAGATGGAAGGTTCGAAGATAGCTGAATATGTTCAGAGGTTCCACGATTTGTCGCACGTGGTACCCTATATGGTTACGCCCGAGTTCAAAAGGATTGAACGCTTCATCTGGGGATTGGCTCCTCAGATAATCAGCATGGTGACTTCTTCCAAACCTGCAACCATCACAGAAGCCATTGATCTGAGTGTGGCTCTCACCGAAAAGGCGATTCAGTTGAACAAGTTTGATGGGGTTGAGCCCAAGAAGAAGGAGACTCATGTGGAGTCATCTGGTGGTAATAAGCGAAAGTTTTCGAGTTTCAAGCAAAGCACCGGGATGGTGGTTAAGAAGGGAGAATCGAATGCGCCAGCTCAAGATTCAGCTGGTGGTAGAAAGAAAGGGAAGGGATACATGGGTGCACACCCCAAGTGCAACTCATGCCAAAAACATCACTCTGGTCGTTGCAGCCTGAGAGTTTGTGAATCTTGTGGGAAGACTGGTCATACGAAGGATTTTTGCTGGGCTAGTGCTGGCCGGGGAGGCCAGGGAGGCCAGGGAGGTGATGGGAACCGTGCCAACAATGCTAACCAAGCAGGCACCATGAATCGGAACCAGGGAAACCATCAAGCTGGAAACAATGGTGGAAACGGGCAGAGGCCCGGATGTTTCAATTGTGGAGATCAAGGGCATTACAAGAGGAATTGCCCAGAGTTAAACCAGGCACGCGGAAGAGTGTTTAACATGGAAGCCAGGGAAGCGCGCCAGGATCCCAACGTTGTCACTGGTACGTTCCCTGTAAACCAACGCTATGCATCCGTTTTGTTTGATACTGGTGCCGATTATAGCTTCGTATCGCTAGAATTTAGAAACATGCTTGGTTTAGCCGCTAGTAAGTTAGATATTCCTTACTCGATCGAATTAGCGAATGGGAAGTTAGTAGAAGCTAACGAGGTGATTCGAGGTTGCGTAATCGAACTGGGAGAGCGTGAGTTTGCTCTCGACCTACTACCAGTCCAGTTGGGAAGCTTCGACGTGGTAGTAGGGATGGATTGGTTATCGAGTAACAAGGCAGAGATAGTTTGTCACGAGAAGATTATTCGTATCCCGACCGATGATGGTGAGACCATTGTTGTTCATGGGGAGAAGCGTGAGACGCCGTTAAGGATGATTAGCTGCCTGAAAGCAAGGAAGTGTTTGAAGAAAGGATGTGTTGCTTTTCTAGCACACATTGTGGATAAGAAGGCTGCTGAGCCAAAGATCGAAGACATCCCTGTCGTGAGGGAATACCCAGAAGTCTTTCCAGAAGACTTGCCTGGCTTGCCACCTCAAAGGCAAGTGGAGTTTCGCATCGACTTAGTTCCGGGCGCTGCGCCTGTGGCTAAGGCACCTTACAGACTTGCTCCGTCTGAGATGCAAGAACTGTCGACACAACTTCAAGAGTTGTTAGACAAGGGTTTTATCCGACCAAGCTTCTCGCCTTGGGGAGCTCCAGTTTTGTTTGTGAAGAAGAAAGACGGCAGTTTCCGTATGTGCATTGACTACAGAGAGTTGAACAAGCTGACGATCAAGAATAGGTATCCCCTGCCAAGAATCGATGATCTGTTCGACCAGCTTCAAGGTTCAAGCTTCTATTCAAAGATCGATCTTCGATCTGGATACCATCAGCTGCGGATACAGGAGGAGAGTATCCCGAAGACAGCCTTCAGAACTCGATATGGACACTACGAGTTTCTCGTTATGCCATTTGGATTAACAAACGCACCTGCAGTGTTCATGGATTTGATGAACCGAGTTTGTAAGCCATACTTGGATAAGTTCGTGATTGTATTCATCGACGACATTTTGATTTACTCAAAGACAAAGGCTGAGCACGAGCAGCATCTTAGAGCTATTCTGGAGCTGCTAAAGAAGGAACAGTTGTACGCCAAATTCTCTAAGTGTGAGTTTTGGCTAAGAGAAGTGCAATTCCTTGGGCACGTGGTGAATGGAGATGGAATCCACGTGGACCCGACCAAGATCGAGGCGATCAAAGATTGGGAAACGCCAAAGACGCCAACCGAGATTCGGCAATTCTTGGGTTTGGCTGGCTATTATCGAAGGTTCATCGAAAACTTTTCAAAGATCGCTCAACCGTTGACACTCCTCACGCAGAAGGATAAGAAGTTTGATTGGGGAATCAAACAGGATGAGGCGTTTCAGATATTGAAGGATAAGCTTTGCAACGCGCCAATCTTAGCTCTACCAGAAGGCACTGACGATTTCGTGGTATACTGCGACGCATCGCGTCAAGGATTGGGTTGTGTGTTGATGCAACGTCAAAAGGTTATCGCCTACGCATCACGCCAACTGAAAGTGCACGAAAAGAACTATACCACTCATGATTTGGAGCTAGGCGCAGTGGTTTTTGCTTTGAAGATCTGGAGACACTACCTTTACGGTACAAAGTGTACAATTTTCACAAATCACAAGAGCCTCCAGCATATATTCAATCAGAAGGAGTTGAATATGAGGCAAAGGCGATGGGTCGAGTTGTTGAACGATTACGACTGCGAGATCAAGTATCATCCAGGGAAGGCGAATGTGGTCGCTGATGCCCTAAGTCGTAAAGAGAGAATCAAGCCCATAAGGGTTAGGGCTATGGAAATGATAATTCAAACCGACCTTTCCTCGCGTGTTCGTGCAGCACAGAAGGAAGCTCTCAAGGAGGGAAACCTTTAGGAAGAATATCTCCGTGGGATGGAGAAGATTTTGGTGCCAAACAGGGAAGGAACGTTGTGTTTTGAGAAAAGGATTTGGGTTCCTCTGTTTGGTGGTTTAAGAGAGGTTATCTTTGATGAAGCTCACAAGTCGCGGTACTCTATCCACCCTGGAGCGGATAAGATGTACCAGGATCTTAAAGATTATTACTGGTGGCCTAGGATGAAAGGCGATGTTGCTATTTACGTGAGCAAATGTTTAACTTGCGCCAAAGTTAAGGCGGAATACCAGAAGCCTTCAGGACTTCTGCAGCAACCAAAAATTCCCCAGTGGAAGTGGGAAGAAATCTCCATGGATTTTATTACGAAGTTGCCAAGGACGCCAAAAGGCCATGACACTATCTGGGTGATAGTGGATCGCTTAACAAAGTCAGCACACTTCTTGCCTATCCGCGAGAAGGATCATACAACCAAATTGGCTGAAATCTACATGAGAGAGATTGTTACACGCCATGGAGTACCTCTCTCGATTATTTCTGATAGAGACGGGAGGTTCGTATCGAGGATATGGCAATCCTTCCAGGAAGCTTTTGGCTCAAAGCTGAATATGAGCACAGCTTTTCACCCGCAGACCGACGGTCAAAGCGAGCGGACGATTCAGACGTTGGAGGACATGCTGAGAGCATGTGTGATGGATTTAGGCGGTAGCTGGGATAAGCATTTACCCCTGGTTGAATTTTCATACAACAACAGCTACCACACCAGTATTGGTGCCGCGCCATTCGAAGCTTTATATGGGCGCAAGTGCAGGTCGCCGCTCTGTTGGTCTGACGCGGGTGATAAACAATTGGTAGGTCCCGATGTAGTTCAGGAAACTACAGATAAGATCGCGCAGATCCGAGATCGCATTAGTGCGGCTCGTGACCGTCAGAAGACCTACGCAGATCTGAAAAGGAAACCTCAGGAGTTTGAGGTTGGGGATATGGTTTTGTTGAAGGTATCACCCTGGAAGGGTGTGGCACGCTTTGGGAAGCGTGGGAAGTTGAATCCGCGCTACATTGGTCCTTTCAAGGTTTTGGAAAGAATTGGGACCGTAGCATACAAGTTGGATCTACCTGCCGAACTGAATAACGTTCACGATACATTTCATGTATCCAATCTGAAGAGAAGTCCAACTCAAGTTAACGTTGCCATTCCTACCGACGAAATTCATATTGATGACACGCTCCACTTCGTTGAAGAACCTGTCGAGGTCACGGATTGGAAAGTTAACAAGACCCGCCGGAGCAGTGTCAAGCTCGTCAAAGTTCGCTGGAATGCTAGACATGGTCCTGAGTTCACCTGGGAGCGTGAAGACCGAATGAAGGAGAAATACCCCCACTTATTTCCTGAGAACCCTGCTTCTACAAGCAGAATTTAAAATTTCGGGACGAAATTTATTTAACGGGGGGAGAATGTGACAACCCTCACAAAACCAGGTATCCGTACGACTTAATTAACTATAAATTGTTGCCTAATTGCTGTGCTTAACTGAGATTTCTGATAAACTGCTACTTGATTGTTGATACTTGTACATATCTGCATCATACTTTGATTTTTCCGTCACTACATTATTTACTTACTGAACTCTAGTGACAAACATGATGCACAAAAGCACAGTAGCACTTGAACGGATAACCTATTTGACATGCTGATATAGCCAGCATCAGGCAGACACTGCCTCTAAAGGCCTGAATGAGCCAGAAATATTTTACTGCACCCATAGTGTGTGTAGGGATACAAGGGTTGTATAACTGCATCTCTAGGAATAAGATACAGAGATTGGATGTGCCTAAAACGTACACTAAGCACAAAACATAGCACTTTTATCAACACACTAGCTTCTAGCTAATTAATAAAGTGCCAAAACATGAGGAATTATTCCTGACACTTTGCAGAATAAATTGTGTCGCTAAAAATATTATTTACGACGCTTAAAGGATTACTTAAGCACTTTAACGGATTACTATCCAACCGAACGACCGGACTATACCCGGAACATAAAAATATTGCCAGAAATATTATTGGTATTTTTTCTGAGCCAGTTAGGGTCCCTGATTACCCTAACACCCGCTTTATAACGCGTTAAACAACTAACGGGGTTAACCACTAAAAGTAACCTACTTTATGTAACTGAACTCTAACTGAACGATCAAGACCCAACCGGATACCCCCCCCCTTTGGGCCGGTTCCATTCTAATGGAACTAAGGGTACAACTTGTTATTATTTTATTAGATGTTGTGGATATCTAGAAAGCTTGAAGACCGTTGGACGATGGCACAATTTTTCTCTATAAATACCTCTCTCTCACACACAAGATTACACACACACAATCACCAACTTCCCTCTCTCTCTCTTGCCCTCCTCTCCTCTCGGCCGTGACCACCCACCCCCATCCATCATACTTTCGGTTCTTGTCTTGCCATTCCAAGTGTACACAAGTGTTGGGGATCACGTATTAGGAGCTTTGAAGCAAGCGGAAGTTGGAGGACCACGTTCATTTGCTTTTATCCACGCCATTTTCGCCAAAGATCTTCCCTAGCCCCGAGCTAGAGGTATAACATTTAAAACTTGTTCTTGATCATATCTAAAGTGGTTAAAAGGATTTTTAACGGTTAAAAGTCGGTAACCCATCTTTTGAATCTAAAAAGTCTACTAAAACTCGAATATTGTTGGTTAAAAGCATATAACGCGTGTAAAAGTCATAGTATTCGAATATGTTGGTTGTAGAGACCCGATCAACGATGTGGTGGCTCTTATCATCGTTTAACCCGACTTTGTTAAGATCATGAATCTTGACATACACTTGTTTCTTTTGGTACAAGGGTTAAAAGGTGAAACTCCACCACACGGGAAACATGAACTTGTGTAAAAGTGTTTTGACACGAAAAATAGTATTTAAAACGAGCCGATCTACGTATGTACAAGTGGTACATTCGTAGAACCAAGTGTCGAGAAAATCATGTTTTATATAAGTTGGATAACATGCTAACAAAGATGATTTTTATAAACTACAAGTGTATAAACACTTGTGAAACGAAAGATCCGACAAAATAACAATTTTTATAAAAATTGTCGGGAAGTTGTAAAGAGTGATTTGTTCCAAAAACGGGGTTTTTACAAGACTAAACTATTATATACATAGATCCACTAAATATAACGAGATCTACACAATAGTTTTAGAAAAACTACAAGTTCATGTGATAATGCGATTTTACATACTAGTCTACAAGTTTGAAGTGTTGAAGCTTGTTTAAATGTGTTGGAAATTGATTGGTTGATTTAAAGAAGTGTTGAAATGATTTTGTAAAAGAAAATGATACGCTTAAAAGCGTGGCCACCTCCAGTTACAGGGGAAACTCTGGCGAAATTTTTCTAAAAATCTAACACTTAGAATTATTTACAAGTGTTAAACTATTTTGAAATGTTTTCAAAATATATTTCGCCATGACTTTATTTATTAAATAATCGGAGGTGGGATTTTTCACAAAACTAAACGTGGTAAATATTTATTCGATAAATATATTTTTTCACAACACTGTTTATGATTATTTTGTGAAAATGTATAAATATTATTTTTAGAGTAAAAATAATATTTACTAACTTTGTTGAACCCAAAATAATACAAACGCTTATACGACAAACATATAAGTTACAATGGTAATTACTATTACCACTTAATCGCCCAAAACGTAACTTAAGCTTTATGCGGAAATATTCATAAATGCGGATGTTGTCAACATATTATTTTGGAAAGTATTATACGAAGAGAAAGTATATTATTTTTGAGAAAAATAATTATATTTTGGAATGAGAAATAAAATATATTAAGTGAGACTTAATATTATAAACACGCATGTATTAATTCCCCCATCCTTGGGAAGGAGATTTACTACCAAGTATATACACGGAACGGTTGTCTAACCGTTTCCCGAAAAATTAAACTATAAAGCTAAAGCACGGCCATCCGTCTAATAGAATTAGCACATGTAGGTCGTTGCGCAGCAGTTGGATATTTGGATTACTTGGTATTGTGACGCACTCACTGTGAGTTCATGTCCCCCTTTTCTCTTAACTGTTTTCAGTTTTATAAACTGCGGGGGTGAAATACATGTTACTATGATTATGAATATGTTTATACATGGTATGGTTAGCGTAAGGAGGTTTACTACTTAGATCATGTGAGTGGGTAGGCACAACTTGAGGCCATTAATCCTCGTAGTAGGACCGAGGGACAGGAGCGGTAGATCTATCTGGGTGTAGCGAGCCCAGCCCCAGGTCCAGCATAACGGACCTCGGGGTGACTTAGTGCCCGACGCATAAATCCGCTAGGTTTGAGTCATCCCTACTTGCACTTCACACATATCAATGGCCTTGCAAACCATTGGTGATCTCTTTTTCCTTATTTGCTACATACCAGGTTTTTGATAAAGATAAAGGTTTGTTTACGCACTTTCGCATGAACTCGCTCAACATTATTGTTGATTTTTCAACTTACATGTATTTCAGGAAACTAACGATCTGGCGCGGTATGGCTTGTTTTCCGCTGCATTAGGCCCGAGGTCATCCAGGGTTCGAGGCTTGTGACTCTTTCCTGGACAAGTCACAGTCCTTGAATCATGTTTATGTTAAGTTTGCATTTGTAATGTTTAGACAAGTTATGGTTGTCGGGTGTTAACCCGTTGAGACAATGTTTTACTATTTTTACTTTTAATGGATGATCTTGCATATTTTTAATTCATATAGCTTGTTATGATTAAGCTATGGTATTAAGAAGTCACACCAAATTAACCACGCTTCCGCAAAGCCAGGGTGTGACAGATACGCCGCTGGTACTTCCTATATATAAGTGTTTCTGGCATGTTACCGAACCTTCGTACCACGCGCTAAGTGAAGTTCGTAGTTTTGTGGACTCGGGTTGAAGTTATTGAAACTATTTGGTTAATCTATGTGAAAGTTTTGTGAGAGTGATGGAATCTAATGTTGTGGTTGGCGAAGCATGACACCGATGACGAGAAGGACGTGGCATGATTGAAGCATGGTAGATACGCCGTTGGTACTTCCTATATATAAGTGCTTCCATCATGCTGCCGAACTTTTGTAGCAAGTGCCATGCAGGATTCGTTGTTTTATGGACTGTGGTGAGATGGTTGAACGCTAATCTATGTGAGACTATTTGGTTAATCTACGTGTGTATAATGATGATGATGAGTGTGTTATGATGTTTGGCAATGCGACACGTAACATGACACCGAATACGAGGCGGAAGTGATGTGCCCGAAACGTGGTGGATACGCTGCTGGTACTTCCTATATATAAGCGTTTCTGACAGGTCGCCGAACCTTCGTACAACGTGCCATGCGAAAGTCGTGGGTTGCAGCTGTTAAATCTATTGGAATCTATGTGAGGCTTGTTGGAAACTTGAATCTTTAAGCTATGTGAAACTTGTTGAATCTTGAGTCTTAATCTATCACGTGTGAATCTATATACTGTGAGACTTTATGATCTAGACTTATACGATCCTCTTGTTGGATCTTTAGATGTCTTCCCAAAAGCTATCCGACACTCTCAAGAGATCCAGGGAAAAGTCTCAGAAAAAGATGATGTCCTTCATGGTCGACCAGATCGCTCGCGTCGTGCCAAAGATCGTCTTTGAGATCCAAGGATCGAACACTCCTCCATCCTCTGTGGAATCGAAAGCCGAGAAACTAAAGCCTACAAAGTTCAGCTATAAACATTTCATCTCTTGCAACCCAAAACCTTTCACGGGCAGTGATGGGGTGACCGCTATGCTCAAGTGGTTTGACAGCATCGAGGTTACCTTCATTAACAGCGAGTGCCCAGAACACTTAAAGACTAGGAGTGCAACGGGAATGTTTCAAGGCAGAGCTCTTGAGTGGTGGTCGAATGAGAGAAACATCCATTCTAATGAAGAAGCATATGCTCTTCCATGGGCCGAGGTGTGAGAATTAATGATGCTTGAATTCTGCCCTCCCCATGTGTAACACCCCGTGTTACGAAAGTCAAAGTCAAAGTCAAGATTGAAGTCAAAGGAAGAAAAGATTGCTAATTGCGATCTGTCACTCCTTGCTTAACTACTAATTTGACTTTCTTGACTTGTAATCGAATCTTTTATTTTAATCGCTTTAGTTGTATTATGTGGAGTATTTGTGAATAATCGGTGTTATCGCATGTTTTATCGCTTTATCGCTTATCGCATCACAACCTCATTCGCAACATGAATTGTGCGTTCTGGATATTGTTTTACGTGTGTGTGCTATTTATGTGTTACTTGTGCATGTTTAGTTATGTTTTTGTTTGTGGTGATTAAACGAAACACAATCGCAACTCTATCGCAATCGCAATCTAATCGCAAACGCTAAACGCAAGTTATTTAAGATGATTGTATGTTAGATATAGTATTGTGTGGTTATTATTAATCTATCGCATCACTTAATTGAAACTCGCTTAAACGCATGGCAACGCTCAATGCGCGAAACGAAACATCAAAACGCAACTCGTCGGAGCCACTCGATCGAGTGACCACTAGATCTAATGGCCATCCGATCGGATAGCCATCCGATCGGAGTGTCATCCCATCGGTGACCTCCTATTCAACACTTTTGCACCTTTCTTTTCTTGGAAACCTATAAATACCCCTCCTGTCACATCACTTGTGATGTGACAGCTCCCTCATTCGACCAGCCGCGTTCCAGACCTTCTTTCTCTCGATTTCTCGCGATTCTTGTAAGTTTTCAACTCAAATCTTGTACTTATATGATCTACACACACTTCTTCATCATTTTCACCTTTGAATCTCAACTTTTAACCGTGAAATCAATGGATTTGAGGTGTTCTAGGGTGATGTCATTATAAAGTTCTTATGAACTTCAAGATTTGGCTTCATTCCACCAAGAACAACTTAGATCTGAAAGATTTCCACATGAATAAACAATTTTTTCACATAGAACTAAACATTTTCAAGGTTAAAAGGATTGAAAGATGGTTTTTCAACTTTCTTTCAACTCTTTTACACTCAATGCACTCAAAACCGATAGAATCGGAGCTCGTTCTGGTCTTCTACTCATTCTTAGTGAAGTGTTGGTTCAAGATCTGAATTCTATCTAAGAGACAACCGATTTACGAGTTGAACATGAACATCTGTCTCGAACAGTTAACTGGTCAGACTAGGGTGATTCCTGTTCGATCGGATTACTTGGGTCTTGATGGGGTTTCTGTTGTTTAATGCATTATCATATCGTCTCGAGCAAACCGCAAAACTTTCAAAATAATCAAGTGCCAAGATGATCAGATCGTTGGGACGGATTGCCGTCCGATCGGATAGCCATCCGATCGGATTGCCATCCGATTGAACAGCTATCCGATCGGATTGCACTTGGTCTTAACACTTAGCAATTTTTCATAATTTTCAAAGATCATTAATTTCTAACGGATTGCCATCCAATTGGTAGACCATCCGATCGAGTGACAATCCTCTTGTGAACTTGTTCTCACTAAGTGTCTTGCCACTCGGATCGCTATCCGATCGAACGACCGTTCGATCGACGACCTGAAAGGTAGAGATACTTCTCTGTTTTTAAAATGCTACAACGAAAACTTCAAAGCCATCATACACAAACACATCCATCCCAAACGAGTGGCAAACTGATCGAATGGCCATCCGAACGGATAACCATCCGAACGGATGACCATCCGTTCAGATTGCCATCCGACCGGATTACCGTTCGACACTTGGTCACTTTTTCATCGTTTTACGCGCCGTTCTTCGCTTATGCGATCGTTAACTGTTCAAGCTAATCTCTCTCAGCGCTCCCTTCAATCCAAGAGAGTGTTTACTTGTTAAACGCTATCTGTGAGTATACTCGATCCCTTTTTGCTTTACGCACTTTTGGGTGTTACACACGTCACTTATTCAACAACACAATCGACACACAACGCAAACACTATTTATACGCTGACCGTTATTGCATACTACGTGTTATTCGATGAATGCTTGTATGTTATGTTAACACAGTGATTGTTGCCTGACACCTTAGCAACGATAGTACTATAGTTTGGACTCAGCACCTGTCGTGGACAGGGGTTGTTAAGGGCTTTACTTCACGTGTCCTAGTGGGTATATGTGTTGCGCATTCTACAACTCGCAGTCACGTCTCTACATATTTCTCTGTCGATAACCTACTAGCCTTCACTTTGTTACATGTTACGTGCTGGTTATGCGTAAACGATTTCGAACTCTATTATACTAGTAAACTTGAATGCTCACCTTTACACTATGTGTATTGACTTTATTTTAACGTATGTGACAGGTGTTTGAGATGCTAGGATGTTGTTTGCTTTCATGGAATCTCGCAGGAGAGTCTAGTACTTAAATCTGAGTTATCGGAACATGTTTTGTTTTGAGGATATCTATGTCTGTAATAATTAACTGCTTGATAGGTTATGGTATGGGACATAATATTAACTATCCGGTAATTTAGTTGTGATGGAATTTCTCTTGACAATCTATTTCGCTCAGTGCCGTGCCCCGATGTTTCCGTCATCGGTTGGGGTGTGACAGATTGGTATCAGAGCCATAACTATAGGGAATTAGGCAAGACTCGACCTAGTCCGGGTCGATGTCTTAGAAACGACCTAGTCTATAGTCTAAGTACCAACAAACCGATTTGTGCATACCCTGTAGGGGTTTTGTACGAGCTTACTTGCTATTCTCGCTCGCACTCGCTGAACACTATCACTACACATTATCTTCGAAAATGAATAAGTGATTGGATCGAGACTAGGTGTGAAAACTGCAAACTCTCGATCGAATCACTTGTTCGACCCGCATTTTTATCTATAAACAGGAGAATTTGCGTTGAATCAGGAGTGAAATCCGTACTTTAACGCAGATTTTTCCCTCCATCTCATCAAAATAGGAAAGAAGATGTTAAGTCAGGGGTGAAACCCGAACCTTGATGACTTATTCCGCTCTATTTTGGTTTTACAAAACTCTCACCAAACTCTCGACGGACTCCAATGACTTGGGTCACGCTGTAACTGGAGGGATGCGTGCCGTTCGCCCAAAATCGAGGCGAGAGCATAGTCCGGAAGGCCAAAGTGTATACTAAAAGTCCTTGCGAATAGTCGAACCGCTTTGGGTAGTCAACGTCTATCAAGCCGAGACAATCTATCCTCGATTTTATGTGTTTTCGATTCTGGTTTTCGCCGCCGCTGACTCTGATATTTGTCGCTTTTATATGGATTTTATGTGTTTTGTGTGATTTTACCTGTTTATGTGTTTCGATTTTTAATGATTTATACGCTTTTCGCTTTCATTTTGATCAACATACACGACCCGCACTGCACATCTATCTCAAATCACTAACAAATCGCTGCTACTTGTGGATGATCGCATGCTATGAAACTCGCTTATGCTGTACTACTCGCTATACTACTTGCCACATGCTCGCAATCGCTATTCTCGAACTCACGGACTTTGAATAATAGGTGAATACGTATGGTATATATAGGTGAATACATGCAAAATATAGTTTGTCCTCGTGATTTCTGTGCTCTACATGCTTATGTGCTTCTGTGTTTATGTGCTTCTGTGATTATGTGCTTCTGTGTATGTGCCTATGTGTTTACGTGACTACGACGTGTTCCTGTGCTTTATAAAGTGGCTTTTGGAGAATTCGCTAGACTATACTAGGATTAACCGAATTATGTCTGAGTCCTATGGCGATGTCTGTTGCAGACAATGTCGTCATTTGGATCATTTCACTCCCGTTCTGCTCGACGCAATCATGACGCCAAGCGTATCGCTTCACTCGTCGCCAAGCAGATTGCGAAAGTCATTCCGCAGATTGTTAGTGAGCTGAATGAAAACGGTAGCAAGTCCTCCAAAGAGTCCAGGACTGATTCGCCAAAGTCTACTTTTAGCTTCAAGCAGTTCAAAGACTGCAGCCCAAAAGAATTCACCGGCGAAGATGGGCCTATGGCCATGTTCCAATGGTTTGATTCGATCGAAGTCGCCCTGCGCCAGAGTGGTTGTCCTGATAATCTCCGTACTCTTAACGCCACCGGCGTCTTCCAATCCCGAGTTCTAGATTGGTGGACGGCCGAGAGAAACAAGCGCGTAAATGATGCAGGTTACGGGCTGACGTGGGATGAGTTGAAGGACGTTATGATACAAGAGTTCTGCCCTCCCCACGAGCGCCAAAAGCTGGAGGATGAGTTCTGGCGTATCAAACAAAAAGATGGTGACAACGCTGGCTTAACTGCTCGCTTTAAGCAGCTAAGCATAATCTGTCCAGGCCAAGTTACTACTCCCGAAATCACCATCAAGAAGTATATCCGTGCTCTACCGGATTGCGTGGCTGATTTCGTTCAAGCTGCGAAGACGACAACTATTGAGGAAACCTTCTTACTCGCTGCTGAGATCAACGACAAGGGAGTCAAGTCTGGTTACTTTGATAAGGCCTCCAAGAATCTGCACCAAGTCACCGCTGCTCCAACCGTTGAAACCGCCGCCGCTCCGCAATCTTCAAAGTCCTCCCATCGCAAGAGGAAGAACAACAACAACAGTAGAAAAAATTGCGCTGTCACAGCTGCCGCTCCACTCCAAGTAGTACCTGCCCCACCGCAGCCTCAACACCGCCAAGTAGCGGCACCGGTCACCAATGCACCGCCGGCCAAGCGTGCATACACTGGTCCTCACCCGGCTTGCCCTACTTGTACTTATCACCATCCAGTGGGAATCTCTTGTAGATACTGTGTGCACTGCAACATCGACAGCCACTTCACCGCCAACTGCCGTACTAGTCCACGTCAAACTACAACTCCAGCACAAGGTTAAGCTCCTGCTCAACAAGCTCTACTTTCTGCTCCTCAAGGCCAACTGTAGATCCCAAAAATTTGAAAAACCTTGAAACTTTGAAAAACCTTCAAAACAATGAAAAATCTCAACAAGAACACAACAACCAAGAGCACAAAGGCTCTGATACCAAATTGTAGATCCCAAAACGTATCCGGATCACAGTGGTTGGTTGTTTTAGTCCAAAACACCTATTGATTAAGTGTTTGAACTATGAAGAGTCAAGAAAGATCAAGAATGAAGATGAAGCTAATGGATTGATGAATACAACTAGTGTTGTATTTAATCCAAACAGTAAGATATAGCAATGAATAACCTTGGAAATCAGATCTAAGCACAATATGAATGTAAACAACACTTGATTCCACCAAGAGCCGAAAGCTTGAATAAGTTACAATGCTTGGGGTATTTATACTAGCCTCCTGACTTGCCAGCAAATTTATAAATTTGCTGGAATCTTAACTACACTAAGTCAGGAATACAATTTCTAGATAAATACAAAATAACCCCCTAAACATTCAAAATGCATACAAACTATTATCAAACTAATCCAGCACAAGTACCAACGATCTCATAAGCTCTAACACCAACAAGCGGCTCCTGCACCCGCGATCCATGCTAGAGCTTGCTTTGCGTGTGGTAATCCCAACCACTTCGAAAAACATGTGCCCAAATCGAGTGGTGAAGCAAGAGCCACAACAGCAGCAGCAGCAGCCAGCAGCCCGCGGACGTACTTTCAATATCAACGTCTGCCAGGCTCAAGCAGACAACAATGTGGTTAATGGTACGTTCCTTTTGAATGGTATATATGCTTCGTCTTTGTTTGATACTGGAGCCGATAATTGTTTTGTAGCATTTGAATTCGAAAAGCTCCTTAATCGTAAGCGCGCCCATCTCCCCTCGACGTTCGATGTTGAGGTTGCCACTAGAAGAACCGTCACTGTCAATTCTGTTCTCCGTGATTGTACTCTCGAACTCAACAATCACGTCTTCCCTATCGACCTTATTCCGATGCAGCTCGGTAGTTTTGACGTCATAGTAGGCATGGATTTTCTTCGTGAAAATTGTGCTGAAGTTATTTGTTTTGATAAGATGATTCGCTTCTCGCTCGCTAATGGTGATCAATTGTGTGTTTATGGTGAAGTCGCGTCGAAGAAACTCCAACTCATGTCGTGTGTCCAAGCTAGCAAGTATCTCCACAAGGAATACCAAGCTTTCTTGGCTAACATTGTAGTAGCGGAGAAGGAAAAGAAAGGGAACACAGGAGTGAAAGATGTCCCCGTTGTTCGTGAATTTCCTAACGTATTTCCTGATGAGTTACCTGGTTTACCTCCGAGTCGTGATATTGACTTCCGTATTGATCTCATTCCTGGAGCTAATCCTGTTGCTAGAGCTCCTTATCGACTCGCTCCGTCCGAAATGCGCGAACTCTCGAGTCAGCTCCAGGAATTGCTTGATAAAGGCTTCATTCGCCCTAGCACCTCTCCTTGGGGCGCACCAGTTCTTTTCGTCAAAAAGAAGGACAGGTCGTTCCGGATGTGCATCGACTATAGGGAGTTGAATAAGCAGACAATCAAGAATAGCTATCCCCTGCCTCGAATCGATGATTTGTTTGATCAGTTACAAGGTGCTATATGTTTTTTCGAAGATCGATCTACGCTCAGGCTATCACCAGTTACGCATTCAAGAGGAGGATATACCCAAAACCGCTTTTCGCACTCGATACGGCCACTATGAATTCATTGTTATGCCTTTTGGTCTAACCAACGCACCCACGATTTTTATGGATCTGATGAATCGCGTGTGTAAACCCTTTCTCGACCGCTTCGTCATCGTGTTCATCGATGATATCCTGATCTATTCCAAATCGAAAACCGAACACGCGCAACATTTACATTTGGTTCTCGAGCTACTCTAGGGGAATCGACTCTATGCTAAGTTCTCCAAGTGTGAATTTTATCTGGAGGAGGTTCAATTCCTCGGTCATATTGTCAATAGTCAAGGTATTCACGTCGACCCCGTGAAGATTGAAGCTGTTAAAAGTTGGGTTACACCTAAGAACCCGTCTGAAGTCCGTTCTTTTCTTGGACTAGTGGGCTATTATCGCCGATTTATCGAAGGATTCTCTAAAATCGCTGTGCGGCTTACTTCTCTCACGCATTAAGACAAGCCTTTTGTTTGGGGAACTAAACAAGAGACTGCCTTTCTAACCCTCAAGCATATGCTCTGCAATGCTCCCGTTCTCGCTCTACCCGACGGGAACGATGACTTCGTAGTCTACTGCGACGCCTCGAACTTGGTCTTGGTTGTGTTCTCATGCAACGGGACAAGGTTATCGCCTACGTATCTCGTCAGCTCTAGATCCACGAGAAGAATTATACAACCCACGACCTCGAGCTAGGCGTAGTTGTTTTTGCGTTGAAAATTTGGCGACACTACCTTTACGGTACCAAGTGTACGATCTTCACAGATCATAAGAGCCTGCAACACATCCTCAGCCAAAAGGAACTGAATATGCGCCAACGCCGATGGGTTGAACTTCTCAACGATTACGACTGTGAGATTCGTTATCACCCTGGCAAAGCAAATGTCGTTGCTGACGCCCTCAGCAGACGAAGCTATTTGCATAGCGTTCGTAAGGTTCACGCCCAGCACCATCTCGAAACTCTTATCCGTGACGCGCAGCATGCCTGTTTTACCGAACACACTTTGAAGAAGGAAAGGATTCTTAACGATGGCGCCCAGCTAGCGAATAAATCGAATGGGATATTCTATTATCTAGACTGAATTTGGATCCCCAAGCGTACTAATCTACGACAAATACTGATGGACGAAGCCCACAAGTCTCGATATTCTATTCACCCCGGTGCCGATAAGATGTAACAGTACCTTCGCTACAAGTACTGGTGGCCGGGCATGAAGAAAGATATCGCTATCTACGTTTCGAAGTGCCTGACTTGCTCGAAAGTCAAGGCCGAGCACCAAAGACCCTCTTGCTTACTCGTCCAACCCGAGATCCCCATGTGGAAATGGGAAAGTATAGCTATGGACTTCATAACGAAACTTCCACGCATGCGATCAAGTCACGACAACATCTGGGTTTTCGTTGACCATTTGACTAAATCGGCTCATTTTCTGCCGATACGAGAAGACTATAAGGTAGAAAAATTAGCCCGAATCTACACCGATGAGATCATTTGTCGACATGGGACGCCTCGCGACATCATCTCTGACCGTGATGGTCAGTTTACCTCGCGTCTTTGGGAAACGTTTCAATCTGCTCTCGGTACTACGCTTAATCTAAGTCCCGCTTTCCATCCCCAAACCGACGGTCAGACTGAAAGGACGATTCGTACCCTTGAAGACATGCTTCACTCGTGTGTCATAGATTTCGGTGGAAATTGGGACGCATACTTACCTTTAGTCGAATTCTCGTATAATAACAGTTATCATTCTAGCATACAAATGGCACCATTTGAGGCATTATACGTAAGAAGATGTCGATCGCCTATTGTGTGGCATGAGATCGGAGACTCGCAGATAACCGGTCCTGAGCTGTTGCAAGAAACGACCGACAAAATCCTCCAAATTCGAGACAATCTACTGAAAGCTCGGAGCCGTCAGAAAAGTTACGCCGATAGACGCCGCAAGCCCCTTGAATTTGATGTTGGCGATCACGTACTCCTAAAGATATCACCTTGGAAGGGTGTGATCAGATTCGGCAAGAAAGGAAAGCTCGCGCCTTGATATGTTGGACCCTTTAAGATTATAGAAAGGATCGGTAAAGTGGCCTATAGACTCGAACTACCGGAGGAACTTAGCAATGTCCACCCGACTTTCCATGTTTCGAACCTCAGAAAGTGTCTGGCCGAGCATGATTTACAAGTCCCACTGGAGGATCTTCAATTGGACGAAACATTACACTTCGTGGAGAAGCCTGTCAAGATCATGGACCGAGAAACTAAGAAGCTCAGGCGCTCACGCATTCCCATTGTGAAGGTTCGCTGGCAAGGCAAACGCGGCGCAGTGTTTACCTGGGAACTCGAAAGTGACATGAAGGTGAAGTACCCGCAGTTGTTTGTTACGGCCAAAGCCTAATTTCGGGACGAAATTCCCTTAAGTAGGGGAGGCTGCACCTCGTGTTACGAAAGTCAAAGTCAAAGTCAATATTGAAGTCAAAGGAAGAAAAGATTGCTAATTGCGATCTGTCACTCCTTGCTTAACTACTAATTTGACTTTCTTGACTTGTAATCGAATCTTTTATTTTAATCTCTTTAGTTGTATTAGGTGGAGTATCTGTGAATAATCGGTGTTATCGCATGTTTTATCGCTTTATCGCTTATCGCATCGCAATCGCATTCGCAAAACGAATTGTGCGTTCTGGATATTGTTTTACGTGTGTGTGCTATTTATGTGTTACTTGTGCATGTTTAGTTATGTTTATGTTTGTGGTGATTAAACGAAACGCAATCGCAACTCTATCGCAATCGCAATCTAATTGCAAACGCTAAACGCAAGTTATTTAAGATGATTGTGTGTTAGATATAGTATTGTATGGTTATTATTAATATTTCGCATCGCTTAATCGAAACTCACTTAAACGCAACGCAACGCAAAGCTCAACGCGCGAAATGAAACATCGAAATGCAACTCGTCGGAGCCACTCGATCGAGTGACCACTCGATCGAATGGACATCCGATCAGATAGCCATCCGATCAGAGTGTTATCCGATCGGTGACCTCCTATTCGTCACTTATGCACCTTTCTTTTTTTGGCAACCTATAAATACCCCTCCTGTCACATCACTTGTGATGTGAGATGTGACAGCTCCCTCATTCGACCAGCAGCGTTCCAGACCTTCTTTCTCTCGATTTCTCGCGATTCTTGTAAGTTTTCAACTCAAATCTTGTACTTCTATGATCTATACACACTTCTTCATCAGTTTCACCTTTGAATCTCAACTTTTAACGGTGAAATCAACGGATTTGAGGTGTTCTAGAGTGATGTCATTATGAAATTCTTATGAACTTCAAGATTTTGCTTCATTCCACAAAGAACAACTTAGATCTCAAAGATTTCCACTTGAATAAACAATGTTTTCGCATAGAACTAAATATTTTCAAGGCTAAAAGGATTGAAAGATAGTTTTTCAACTTTCTTTCAATCTTTTACACTCAATGCACTCAAAACCGATAGAATCGGAGCTCGTTCTGATATTCTACTCATTCTTAGTAAAGTGTTGGTTCAAGATCTGAATTCTATCTAAGAGACAACCGATTTACGAGTTGAACATGAACATCCGTCTCGAACAGTTAACTGGTCAGACTTGGGTGATTCCTGTTCGATCAGATTACTTGGGTCTTGATGGGGTTTCTGTTGTTTAATGTGTTATGATATCGTCTCGAGCAAACCACAAAACTTTCAAAATAATCAAGTGCCAAGACGATCAGATTGTTGGGACGGATTGCCGTGCGATCGGATAGCCATCCAATCGAACAACTATCTAATCGGATTGCACTTGGTCTCAACACTTAGCAATTTTTCATAATTTTCAAAGATCATTAGTTTCTAACGGATTGCCATCCGATCGGTAGACCATCCGATCGAGTGACAATCCTGCTGTGAACTTGTTCTCACCAAGTGTCTTGCCAATCGGATCGCTATCTGATCGAACGACCGTTCGATCGACGACCTGAAAGGTAGAGATACTTCTCTGTTTTCAAAATGCTATAACGAAAACTACAAAGCCATCATACACAAAAACATCCATCCCAAACGAGTGGCAAACCGATCGAATGGCCATCCGAACGGATTGCCATCCGATCGAATGACCATCCGTCCGGATTACCATCCTACCGGATTACCATTCGACACTTGGTCACTTTTTCATCGTTTTACGCGCCGTTCTTCACTTATGCTATCGTTAACTGTTCAGGCTAATCTCTCTCAGCACTCCCTTCAATCCAAGAGAGTGTTTACTTAAAAGCTATCTGTGATTATACTCGATCCCTTTTTGCTTTACGCACTTTTGGGTGCTACACAAGTTAGTTATTCAGCAACACAATCGACACACAATGCAAACACTATTTATACGCTGACCCTTATTGCATGCTATGTGTTATTCGATGAATGCTTGTATGTTATGTTAACACAGTGATTGTTGCCTGACACCTTAGCAACGATAGTACTATAGTTTGGACTCAGCATCTGTCGTGGACAGGGGTTGTTAAGGGCTTTACTTCACGTGTCCCAGTGGGGATATGTGTTACGCATTCTACAACTCGCAGTCACGTCTGTGCATATTTCTCTGTCGATAACCTACTAGCCTTCACTTTGTTACATGTTACATGATGGTTATGCATAAACAATTTCGAACTCTATTATACTAGTAAACTTGTATGCTTACCTTTACACTATGTGTATTGACTTTATTTTAACGTATGTGACATGTGTTTGAGATGCTAGGATGTTGCTTACTTTCATGGAATCCAGTAGGAGAGTCTAGAAACAAAGACAATTTATTTACTTAAATCTGAGTTGTCAGAACATGTTTTGTTTTGAGGATATCTATGTCTGTAATAATTAACTGCTTGATAGTTTATGGTATGGGATATAATATTAACTATCCGGTAATTTAGTTGTTATGGAATTTCTCTTGACAATCTGTTTCGCTCAGTGTCGCGCCCCGATGTTTCCGTCATCGGTTGGGGTGTGACACCATGAACAACTAAAGCTCGAAGAAGAGTTCTGGCATTTGAAGCAGATTGGTGATGACAATCTGGCTTATACTACCCGTTTCAAGCAGCTCAGCTTGATTGTACCTCACTTGGTCTCTACTCCGAAGCGCATGATAACCAAGTACATCAATGGATTACCTCCGTCAATGCGTGATTCAATCGAAGCAACTCAACTAGTAACTATCGAAGAAGTTTACCGTCTGGCCGCAAGCTTAAACAACAACCGCGTCCGTGAGAAACAGTTAGCTACTCCTGCTCCTCTAAGTCAGCACATCAAGTTACCCAGCAGCCTAGTGGCAGCATGGATAAGAGGAGAAAGTCTCAGGGTTCAAGATGCAATGCTACTATTCCTGCTGCAAACCCTGGTGCAAAGCCTGCTCCTGCTGCTGCTGTTCTAAACCCTGCCGCCCCTGAAATCAAGAAGCAGTACACTGGGCCTCATCCCAAGTGTGCAACTTGCAACTTTCATCACCCTGTTGCTTCTGCATGTCGTTTGTGCACCAACTGTAACCGCTATGGTCACACGACACCCTATTGTCGTCAAGTCAACCCTACCCAACAAGCTCAGCAGGCCCCAGTTCAGGCGACTCTACCAGCACCAGGACCAACAGCCAGCCACTCGTGGACGAGCGTTCAATCTTAATGCTAATCAGGCTCGTAACGATAATGACGTCGTTAATGGTACATTTCTCGTCAATAACCTTTACGCTTCGATACTATTTGATACTGGCGCCGATAGAAGCTTTGTGTCCGTAGAATTTGAATCATTGTTAAACTGTGCACGTTCTAAGTTACCTAAGTCGTTTTCGGTTGAGATTGCCGATGGTAAATCGATTCTAGTTGATTCTATTCTCAGTGGTTGTTCCTTGACTCTTAACGATCACGTATTTACTATTGATCTAATACCCATGCAATTGGGTAGTTTTGATATCATCATTGGCATGGATTAGTTGCATAAGAATCATGCCAAGATTGCTTGTCACGAGAAGTTTGTTCGTCTACCTCTTCCATCCGGTGATATTTTGCATGTCTATGGAGACCGACCTTCAAGAGGACTGAAGTTGATGACATGCACTCAAGCGAACAGATACTTACATAAACAGAACTTTGTCTTCTTGGCCCACGTGGTGTAACAAAAGGGCAAGGGGAAGAACATAAGCGACGTTCCAGTAGTGTGTGATTTCCCTGACGTCTTTCCTGAAGATATTCCTGGTCTTCTTCCTCCTAGATCTGTTGATTTTCATATTGACCTCGTACCTGGTGCGACTCCTGTCGCCAAGGCTCCATACCGACTTGCACCTTCTGAGATGCAAGAGCTATCTAGTCAACTGCAAGAACTGCTCGACAAGGGATTCATTCGTCCAAGTACCTCTCCGTGGGGTGCTTCTGTACTGTTCGTTAAGAAGAAAGATGGTTCGTTTCGTATGTATATTGACTACTGTGAACTTAATAAGCTTACCATCAAGAATCGTTACCCTCTCCCTCGTATTGATGATCTATTTCACCAACTACAAGGCGCGTCCTGTTTCTCAAAGATTAATCTTCGATCTGGTTATCATCAGCTCCGTGTTCTCGAAGATGATGTACCCAAAACCGCGTTTCGTACTCGTTATGGACACTATGAGTTCGTGGTTATGCCTTTTGGCTTGACCAACGCACCTGCTGTGTTCATGGATCTTATGAATCGTGTGTATAAACCTTATCTTGATCGTTTTGTGATAGTCTTTATTGATGATATTCTCATTTATTCTAAAGCTAAAGTTGATCATGCTCGTCATTTACGCTTGATGCTTGAACTTCTACGTGGTGAACGCTTGTATGCTAAATTCTCTAAGTGTGAGTTTGGATTGATGAAGTACAATTTCTTGGTCACTTTGTTAGTAAGCAAGGTATTCATGTTGACCCTTCTAAGATCGAAGCCGTGAAGAATTGGAGTATGCCTAAATCTACATCTGAGATTCGTTCCTTTCTAGGATTGGCGGGTATTACCGTCGATTCATCTCGGACTTCTCTAAGATCATCGTCCCTCTCACTTCATTGACTCAGAAAGAGAAACCTTTTGTTTGGGGTCCCGAGCAAGAGGAATCCTTTCAGACTCTTAAGATCCTTTTGTGTAACGCTCCTATTCTCACTCTCCCGGATGGGAATGACGACTTCGTGGTATATTGCGACGCCTCGAACTGTGGCTTGGGCTGTGTGCTCATGCAGCGGGACAAGGTTGTCGCTTATGCCTCCCGTCAACTCAAAGTACATGAGAAAAACTATAATACTCATGATCTGGAGCTTGGTGCAGTTGTATTTGCGTTAAAGATCTGGCGACACTACCTGTATGGAACTAAGTGTGTGGTTTTCACTAACCATAAGAGCCTTCAACATATCTTTAACCAAAAGGAACTAAACATGCAACAGAGACGTTGGGTGGAATTGCTTAACGACTGCGACTTCGAAATTCGCTATCATCCAGGCAAGGAGAATGTAGTGGCCGATGCTCTTTGTCGTAAGGCTCATGTTAATACTACTCATTGTTATCATATCTCTAGTGATCTTCCTTAGCTAATGAATGTAGTCTATTTGTTGAAATACGTGGTGCTACTGTGGATCAACTCGAAACTAAATCTGATGGACTTCAATACTCTCTCAATAGCATCTGGGTACCAGATCGTGATAAACTCCGTTAGCTCATTATGAATGAGGCTCACAAGACCTGTTACTCTATTCATCTAGGGGCTGATAAGATGTACCATGAATTGCGTATGACTTATTGGTGGCCTGGTATGAAGAAGGACATTGCTACTTACGTTTCGAAATGCCTTACTTGCACGAAGGTTAAGGCTGAACATCAACGTCCTTCAGGACTCTTAGAACAACCCGAAATTCCAGTTTGGAAATGGGATAGCATTGCTATGGACTTTATTACCAAGCTACCCCGAACACCTACCGGTCACGATAGTATTTGGGTAATCGTTGACCGTTTGACCAAATCAGCCCACTTTCTTCCTATACGTGAAGATTATAAAGTGGAGAAACTTGCTCGAATCTATACCGATGAGATTATATGCCGTCATGGCATACCTCTTGACATAATCTCTGACCGTGATGGTCGTTTTACTTCACGTCTTTGGCAAACCTTTCAGTCCGCTATGGGTTCTCATTTGAATCTTAGCACGACCTTTCATCCTCAGAAGGATGGACACACCGAGCGTACTATTCAAACCCTAGAGGATATGCTTCGTTCTTGTGTCATCGACTTTGGTGGTAACTGGGATGTACATTTACCATTGATTAGGTTCTCGTACAACAACAGCTATCATTCCAGTATTCAGATGGCTCCTTTCGAAGCTTTATATGGTCGTAAGTGTCGATCACCTCTCAGCTGGCATGAGTTTGGTGATAAGCAACTTACTGGCCCTGAAATCATTCAAGAGACAATGGATAAGATACTTCAGATCCGTGATAACTTGATCAAGGCTAGGAGCAGACAAAAGAGCTATGTTGATAAAAGGCGCAAGCCTCTGGAATTTGATGTTGGTGATCGGGTTCTTCTCAAGGTATCTCCCTGGAAGGGAGTAGTTCATTTTGGTAAGAAGGGAAAGCTCGCTCCTCGCTTTGTGGGTCCTTTCACGATACTCGAAAGGATTGGCAAGGTGGCGTACCGACTCGACCTGCCATCAGAACTAAACAATGTGCATCCAGTGTTCCACGTATCTAATCTACGTAAATGCCTAGACGACGAGGAACTGCAGGTTCCCCTCGAAGACATGCAAATAAATGAAGCTTTACACTTCGTGGAAAAACCGATCGAAATCATGGATCGAGGCGTCAAGCGATTAAGGCGCAACAAAGTTTCCATCGTCAAGGTTCGATGGGAAGGAAAGCGTGGTGCCGAATTCACTTGGGAGCTCGGAAGTGAGATGAAGACCAAGTATCCGCAGCTCTTTGAGCAGTCTTCTTCTTAGATTTCGGGGACGAAATCTCCTAAAGGAGGGGAGAGTGTAACGCCTGCATCCCTGAACTTTTAGCTATTGTCATTTTTAGTCCTTGTACAATGTGATTCTTGACACTATGACACCTTGTGAATCTTTATGCTATGAAACTTGAATCTTATGGATGCTTGATACTTAATTCTATGAAACTAGATTCTTGCTACTATATTCTTAATACTAGGTTCTCGATACTTAACTCTATATACTTGATTCTTGATACTTAATACTATGAGACTTGATGCTTAAATCTTGATACTTGATTCTTGAGGCTTGATTCTTGATACTTGATACTAGGTGCTTAACTCTTGAGACTCGTGAAACTTGAGACTTGGTTGAACGAGAGACTGGAGACTTGACACTTGTGTAAACTTGGAAACTTTTGTGTTAATGATAGGATCTTGCTATTTAATGTTAGTACACAATAATACACAACGCTTAATCTAACTCGCAAAACGAACCAAAGACGGGAAAATGGCAAAGGATTGGACTGTCCGAATGGCAATCCGATCGGAAGACCATCCGATCGGATGACCATCCAATCGGAGGGCCATTCAATCGAACAGCCATCTGATCCTTTTGCTACACTGCCTTATCTCCTCTCTGACACTATAAATAGGATCTGTCACATCATTCTTCACTGATGTGACAGCCTCCTCCGATCCAGACGCACGCACACTCACTCTCGAGCACTTTTCTTCCATTTCCCGACGAATTCGGTACGTTTTACACTTGATTCTTATACAACTTCAATCTATGCACTATTCTCTACATGAGTCTTCTTTAAAATCACACTTTTCACCATGAAATATCTAAGATTCGAGCTCTTGAGGATGATGTCATCAGGGCAGTTTGTACAAACAGCTGTGTGATGTCATTCCAGTCAAGATCTAGCTCAGATCTAAGGAATTTCATGTGTTTTACACCGAACCTTCACAAAATCTAATCTTTTCAGTCAAATTCATGTTTATTTTCAAACTTTCTTAAGCTTTTACTTAAAACGGTGGAATCTGGACCCAAACGGGCTGTAGACTTGATGATTAGTCTGGAGTCGGCTTGGGAATGGATTATCGCTGGAGAAGGTGACCGGAGTACGGATTCAGACATGACGTGACAAACCGAGTTTCCACGATTTCCATCTTCGAATTAATTACGCGTTAATTGTTTAAGTTGATCGTTTGCACTACTTGTTTGCTTCACGACTGTACACGTTGGAAATATGATAAACTGTGTTGTGATTGATATGTTACATATGATGTGTATTAAGAGTGTATGCGATATATGTTTTGTGTTATTAAATAAAGTTGATGAATCCCCCACCCGAAAACACCCCATGACTAAAATCACCACCAGCCAAAAGCAACCCCCACACGAAAACCTCTCTAGTCGAATACACCACTGGACGAAAACACCTAAGTGTTTCACCATTTTTGGGCCGCGAAAACGAGGAGAATGGACTCCGGCCCAGTAGCGAATGTGTTATATTTTTTTTCAACCCTTGCGTGAGTTTGTGGGTAACCGACAACAACCCTAGATATATCTCTCTCTCTCTCTCGGTTTGCTTTAAACCCGACGGCAGCCGGCATCCTCCTCGGAGTCCTCCTAGTCTCGTTTTGCAACCGGTTAGTATGCGACTAGTTTAACCGACATAATCCGTTGATTCCTTATTAATGATTACCATAGTTACTTATGATTTTCTGTCATGTCTCTATGTGGATGAATGGGGATCGGTGATAACTAAAGCTTTTGAAACTGCCATAGATGATTATATTTGTGCATGTGAATTGCATTGAATGTGCAGCCAAATTAATGTGGTGCATGTGATAGCATAGGAAATTGTCGGCCATTGTTTTATAAGTATGCATGAGGATTGTCATTGGCATGTGATCATCACAATTTATAACCTAAAAGATGCTGAATAAATAATTAACATTAGATGTTATCAGTGGATGGGGAATCGGTTAGTAAATTCTTGTATGTTAATTATTCATATTTGCATATGTGATATTAGTAGGGTCAGGATCCGATTATGTGCTATGTCATGTTAATCGACTGTTGATGTATGTATATATGTTAACTGTGAACTGAATATGATTTTGTTATGATAATATTATGGTTCAGTGGTGATAGATAGATGAATAAGAAATGGAGGCCATGTGTTTGTGTGTGTTGTGTTCTTGATCAAATCAACATGTGCACACTAATAATGTTATCAGAAGCAATATCATGAGAATTAAATGATGGGTATGATAAATCAACATGAACATTTGTTTTGTCTGGCATATATCTCGAGAATTAAGGTGAAAGGCACAATTAAATCATTTGTTTTATTAGTCTCAATTTAGTAATATTTTGTTTGTATCAGTTTTCGTTGCCTAAGTGTTTTCGCCAACAAGGGTCTTCGGCCCAAGTGTTTTCTTCACAAAGTTGATTTCGGCCCAACTGTTTATGTTTGTTAAGTATGTAACTATGTTTAGCCTATTAACTGAGTTAAGTTTGTTAACTCAGTTAACTTTATTAATTTGGTTAGATTCATGTATAACACTATGTTAAGTGAGTAACTTTTGTTAACCCTGTTAGTAATTCTGAGAGTTGATTAACAGTGTTAGTTTATGATTCCTGTTAAATTGCTAACTTCGTTAGGACTGTTAACCCTCTCAAGTATGATGATGAATAATTCTGTTAGTACGAACTGAGATGGACATTTATAGGAAACATGAATTGCATGAGATTGATTAATTTCTTACATGATACATGATGTTAACTGTCAAGCACTATGTGATGTTAGATTTGCATGCGAGTTATTATGAATGAAACTGATTGTACATACGTGCATACTATAGGTCGTGATTGATTAACTGTGGGCATATACTTAGCATACCGAGCAAACCAAGGTGAGTTCACACAGCCAAGGCATGGGGTTCCCAGGGTGGGAATGGGTTTTGGATTATTTATTCGTACTTACTCAGATGTTAGAACTTAATGATATGGTCCTCAGGGTGAGGAAGGGTAATGATGAGATACGACCTAGACTAGTATACAAATTGAACTGATCTTCGCACACACGCCAGGGTTGGCCGCGATATTATGACTGATCTTCGCACACATGCCTTGGAAAGGCCGCGAACTATACATACTAAAACTTCGCACACATGCCAGGGTGGCCGCGATACAAATATACATAGTCTAGAATAATTGGGAATATTTCCCCAATCTTCGCATACATGCCTCGAGGGCCGCGATGGAAACTAATACGAGACATGACTTAACGAACGAACATAATGCTACTCATACTATTACAATTACTGAACTGTACACTGTGAACTCGCTCAACTAGTTGTTGACTCTCTGCTGCATGCCTTGCAGGACCTTAGGTACATATGGAGCTTGCACAAGGAGGAGCAGGTCGTTGTGGGCATGGATCGTGAATGCTTATTAAACGTTTATGAAATTACACACTTAATACTTATGTTTGGGTTTTTACATTTATGCTTCCGCTACACTTGATTATGTTGGTTTTGGAAACACCTTTCGTATTGATGAATAATGATTACTACTTACTTACATGTTCAATATGATTTGTGGCTTGATCCTGGTCATGTCACGCCTCCAAGCGGTGGTACTCCGCGGGTGGATTTTTTTGGGGGTGTGACAGATTGGTATCAGGGCCATTGGTTATAGTGAACTTGGTTTTAATAAGGGAAAAAGTTTTTATTAAAATCAGACTATAACCTGTACAGTACTCAACGATCCACAACGACGCTTCGCTCCACGTGCAAGACTCAACACTTTAGATGGTATGGTCTATGTTTATGTTACCAATTTGTTAGTTACATTTGCATGGTGCGTTGTTTATGGTATGCTTAGTTAACGTAGTAGCATGATTGCTCTTATTAGCCCTAGTGTGCTTGCTTTGACACTCAACTATTTACTTTAAACTTGACAGGTAGTGATCAAATTCTTTTCCTGTTTTCTCCTCACCCCAATACGACAACTGTTTTATGCGTTCTATTTATCCATACGACTGTCTCGACATGACGTCGCCATCTGACCCTCCGTACAGTCGGTTTGTACGTCAGCATTCACGAAGACCAGACGTGGCTTACACGAACACGGGCTTAGTAGAATTAAACCCATGCATCCCTGTTGACGAACTTTATCACCTTCACCTGTCATCATCGCCAGAAGCGAAGCAGTCACAGTTTCACGCGTTTGTCGTTAAGCAACACGAAACGTTACCCACCAAACTCTGTTTTGGACAACTGATACACTCGCGCGACCGCGATGTAACGAACTTCCCTTTTGTGCCATGCCGCCATGCACCACTACTGGAAATTACTTCTAGACAATAGATTAGCTGGTCGAATCCTTCGGTTATTAATGGACCCCTGTTTTCACTCGATTCTTCGTACGAACCTCATTAATTGCCTGTTTCTTTGATTGGCAACTGATATAACGAAACACTAACAACGATACCATGATTTCCACCGATCACAAGATTAGCCCCCCCCCCCCCCCTAAGCGTTGTAAGGTATCTATAGATCGAGTTTGTCGGAACTCACTTCAAGCCATTGTTTTAGAACAATTTTCGGGACGAAAATTCTTTCAGGTAGGGGATGATGTGACACCCGACGAAAACGTTCAACAAAACTAGCTTCCTTAGTAACCGCATGCTAAATTTCGGGACGAAATTTCTTTCAAGTTGGGGATAATGTGACAAACCGAGTTTCCACGATTTCCATCTTCGCATTAATTACGCGTTAATTGTTTAAGTTGATCGTTTGCACTACTTGTTTGCTTCACGACTGTACACGTTGGAAATATGATAAACTGTGTTGTGATTGATATGTTACATATGGTGTGTATTAAGAGTGTATGCGATATATGTTTTGTGTTATTAAATAAAGTTGATGAATCCCCCACCCGAAAACACCCCATGACTAAAATCACCACCAGCCAAAAGCAACCCCCACACGAAAACCTCTCTAGTCGAATACACCACTGGACGAAAACACCTAAGTGTTTCACCATGTTTGGGCCGCGAAAACGAGGAGAATGGACTCCGGCCCAGTAGCGAATGTGTTATATTTTTTTTTCAACCCTTGCGTGAGTTTGTGGGTAACCGACAACAACCCTAGATATATCTCTCTCTCTCTCTCTCTCTCGGTTTGCTTTAAACCCGACGGCAGCCGGCATCCTCCTCGGAGTCCTCCTAGTCTCGTTTTGCAACCGGTTAGTATGCGACTAGTTTAACCGACATAATCCGTTGATTCCTTATTAATGATTACCATAGTTACTTATGATTTTCTGTCATGTCTCTATGTGGATGAATGGGGATCGGTGATAACTAAAGCTTTTGAAACTGCCATAGATGATTATATTTGTGCATGTGAATTGCATTGAATGTGCAGCCAAATTAATGTGGTGCATGTGATAGCATAGGAAATTGTCGGCCATTGTTTTATAAGTATGCATGAGGATTGTCATTGGCATGCGATCATCACAATTTATAACCTAAAAGATGCTGAATAAATAATTAACATTAGATGTTATCAGTGGATGGGGAATCGGTTAGTAAATTCTTGTATGTTAATTATTCATATTTGCATATGTGATATTAGTAGGGTCAGGATCTGATTATGTGCTATGTCATGTTAATCGACTGTTGATGTATGTATATATGTTAACTGTGAACTGAATATGATTTTGTTATGATAATATTATGGTTTAGTGGTGATAGATAGATGAATAAGAAATGGAGGCCATGTGTTTGTGTGTGTTGTGTTCTTGATCAAATCAACATGTGCACACTAATAATGTTGTCAGAAGCAATATCATGAGAATTAAATGATGGGTATGATAAATCAACATGAACATTTGTTTTGTCTGGCATATATCTCGAGAATTAAGGTGAAAGGCACAATTAAATCATTTGTTTTATTAGTCTCAATTTAGTAATATTTTGTTTGTATCAGTTTTCGTTGCCTAAGTGTTTTCGCCAACAAGGGTCTTCGGCCCAAGTGTTTTCTTCACAAAGTTGATTTCGGCCCAACTGTTTATGTTTGTTAAGTATGTAACTATGTTTAGCCTATTAACTGAGTTAAGTTTGTTAACTCAGTTAACTTTATTAATTTGGTTAGATTCATGTATAACACTATGTTAAGTGAGTAACTTTTGTTAACCCTGTTAGTAATTCTGAGAGTTGATTAACAGTGTTAGTTTATGATTCCTGTTAAATTGCTAACTTCGTTAGGACTGTTAACCCTCTCAAGTATGATGATGAATAACTCTGTTAGTACGAACTGAGATGGACATTTATAGGAAACATGAATTGCATGAGATTGATTAATTTCTTACATGATACATGATGTTAACTGTCAAGCACTATGTGATGTTAGATTTGCATGCGAGTTATTATGAATGAAACTGATTGTACATACGTGCATACTATAGGTCGTGATTGATTAACTGTGAGCATATACTTAGCATACCGAGCAAACCAAGGTGAGTTCACACAGCCAAGGCATGGGGTTCCCAGGGTGGGAATGGGTTTTGGATTATTTATTCGTACTTACTCAGATGTTAGAACTTAATGATATGGTCCTCAGGGTGAGGAAGGGTAATGATGAGATACGACCTAGACTAGTATACAAATTGAACTGATCTTCGCACACACGCCAGGGTTGGCCGCGATATTATGACTGATCTTCGCACACATGCCTTGGAAAGGCCGCGAACTATACATACTAAAACTTCGCACACATGCCAGGGTGGCCGCGATACAAATATACATAGTCTAGAATAATTGGGAATATTTCCCCAATCTTCGCATACATGCCTCGAGGGCCGCGATGGAAACTAATACGAGACATGACTTAACGAACGAACATAATGCTACTCATACTATTACAATTACTGAACTGTACACTGTGAACTCGCTCAACTAGTTGTTGACTCTCTGCTGCATGCCTTGCAGGACCTTAGGTACATATGGAGCTTGCACAAGGAGGAGCAGGTCGTTGTGGGCATGGATCGTGAATGCTTATTAAACGTTTATGAAATTACACACTTAATACTTATGTTTGGGTTTTTACATTTATGCTTCCGCTACACTTGATTATGTTGGTTTTGGAAACACCTTTCGTATTGATGAATAATGATTACTACTTACTTACATGTTCAATATGATTTGTGGCTTGATCCTGGTCATGTCACACCTCCAAGCGGTGGTACTCCGCGGGTGGATTTTTTTGGGGGTGTGACAGATTGGTATCAGGGCCATTGGTTATAGTGAACTTGGTTTTAATAAGGGAAAAAGTTTTTATTAAAATCAGACTATAACCTGTACAGTACTCAACGATCCACAACGACGCTTCGCTCCACGTGCAAGACTCAACACTTTAGATGGTATGGTCTATGTTTATGTTACCAATTTGTTAGTTACATTTGCATGGTGCGTTGTTTATGGTATGCTTAGTTAACGTAGTAGCATGATTGCTCTTATTAGCCCTAGTGTGCTTGCTTTGACACTCAACTATTTACTTTAAACTTGACAAGTAGTGATCAAATTCTTTTCCTGTTTTCTCCTCACCCCAATACGACAACTGTTTTATGCGTTCTATTTATCCATACGACTGTCTCGACATGACGTCGCCATCTGACCCTCCGTACAGTCGGTTTGTACGTCAGCATTCACGAAGACCAGACGTGGCTTACACGAACACGGGCTTAGTAGAATTAAACCCATGCATCCCTGTTGACGAACTTTATCACCTTCACCTGTCATCATCGCCAGAAGCGAAGCAGTCACAGTTTCACGCGTTTGTCGTTAAGCAACACGAAACGTTACCCACCAAACTCTGTTTTGGACAACTGATACACTCGCGCGACCGCGATGTAACGAACTTCCCTTTTGTGCCATGCCGCCATGCACCACTACTGGAAATTACTTCTAGACAATAGATTAGCTGGTCGAATCCTTCGGTTATTAATGGACCCCTGTTTTCACTCGATTCTTCGTACGAACCTCATTAATTGCCTGTTTCTTTGATTGGCAACTGATATAACGAAACACTAACAACGATACCATGATTTCCACCGATCACAAGATTAGCCCCCCCCCCCCTAAGCGTTGTAAGGTATCTATAGATCGAGTTTGTCGGAACTCACTTCAAGCCATTGTTTTAAAACAATTTTCGGGACGAAAATTCTTTCAGGTAGGGGATGATGTGACACCCGACGAAAACGTTCAACAAAACTAGCTTCCTTAGTAACCGCATGCTAAATTTCGGGACGAAATTTCTTTCAAGTTGGGGATAATGTGACAAACCGAGTTTCCACGATTTCCATCTTCGCATTAATTACGCGTTAATTGTTTAAGTTGATCGTTTGCACTACTTGTTTGCTTCACGACTGTACACGTTGGAAATATGATAAACTGTGTTGTGATTGATATGTTACATATGGTGTGTATTAAGAGTGTATGCGATATATGTTTTGTGTTATTAAATAAAGTTGATGAATCCCCCACCCGAAAACACCCCATGACTAAAATCACCACCAGCCAAAAGCAACCCCCACACGAAAACCTCTCTAGTCGAATACACCACTGGACGAAAACACCTAAGTGTTTCACCATGTTTGGGCCGCGAAAACGAGGAGAATGGACTCCGGCCCAGTAGCGAATGTGTTATATTTTTTTTTCAACCCTTGCGTGAGTTTGTGGGTAACCGACAACAACCCTAGATATATCTCTCTCTCTCTCTCTCTCTCTCGGTTTGCTTTAAACCCGACGGCAGCCGGCATCCTCCTCGGAGTCCTCCTAGTCTCGTTTTGCAACCGGTTAGTATGCGACTAGTTTAACCGACATAATCCGTTGATTCCTTATTAATGATTACCATAGTTACTTATGATTTTCTGTCATGTCTCTATGTGGATGAATGGGGATCGGTGATAACTAAAGCTTTTGAAACTGCCATAGATGATTATATTTGTGCATGTGAATTGCATTGAATGTGCAGCCAAATTAATGTGGTGCATGTGATAGCATAGGAAATTGTCGGCCATTGTTTTATAAGTATGCATGAGGATTGTCATTGGCATGCGATCATCACAATTTATAACCTAAAAGATGCTGAATAAATAATTAACATTAGATGTTATCAGTGGATGGGGAATCGGTTAGTAAATTCTTGTATGTTAATTATTCATATTTGCATATGTGATATTAGTAGGGTCAGGATCCGATTATGTGCTATGTCATGTTAATCGACTGTTGATGTATGTATATATGTTAACTGTGAACTGAATATGATTTTGTTATGATAATATTATGGTTTAGTGGTGATAGATAGATGAATAAGAAATGGAGGCCATGTGTTTGTGTGTGTTGTGTTCTTGATCAAATCAACATGTGCACACTAATAATGTTGTCAGAAGCAATATCATGAGAATTAAATGATGGGTATGATAAATCAACATGAACATTTGTTTTGTCTGGCATATATCTCGAGAATTAAGGTGAAAGGCACAATTAAATCATTTGTTTTATTAGTCTCAATTTAGTAATATTTTGTTTGTATCAGTTTTCGTTGCCTAAGTGTTTTCGCCAACAAGGGTCTTCGGCCCAAGTGTTTTCTTCACAAAGTTGATTTCGGCCCAACTGTTTATGTTTGTTAAGTATGTAACTATGTTTAGCCTATTAACTGAGTTAAGTTTGTTAACTCAGTTAACTTTATTAATTTGGTTAGATTCATGTATAACACTATGTTAAGTGAGTAACTTTTGTTAACCCTGTTAGTAATTCTGAGAGTTGATTAACAGTGTTAGTTTATGATTCCTGTTAAATTGCTAACTTCGTTAGGACTGTTAACCCTCTCAAGTATGATGATGATTAACTCTGTTAGTACGAACTGAGATGGACATTTATAGGAAACATGAATTGCATGAGATTGATTAATTTCTTACATGATACATGATGTTAACTGTCAAGCACTATGTGATGTTAGATTTGCATGCGAGTTATTATGAATGAAACTGATTGTACATACGTGCATACTATAGGTCGTGATTGATTAACTGTGAGCATATACTTAGCATACCTAGCAAACCAAGGTAAGTTCACACAGCCAAGGCATGGGGTTCCCAGGGTGGGAATGGGTTTTGGATTATTTATTCGTACTTACTCAGATGTTAGAACTTAATGATATGGTCCTCAGGGTGAGGAAGGGTAATGATGAGATACGACCTAGACTAGTATACAAATTGAACTGATCTTCGCACACACGCCAGGGTTGGCCGCGATATTATGACTGATCTTCGCACACATGCCTTGGAAAGGCCGCGAACTATACATACTAAAACTTCGCACACATGCCAGGGTGGCCGCGATACAAATATACATAGTCTAGAATAATTGGGAATATTTCCCCAATCTTCGCATACATGCCTCGAGGGCCGCGATGGAAACTAATACGAGACATGACTTAACGAACGAACATAATGCTACTCATACTATTACAATTACTGAACTGTACACTGTGAACTCGCTCAACTAGTTGTTGACTCTCTGCTGCATGCCTTGCAGGACCTTAGGTACATATGGAGCTTGCACAAGGAGGAGCAAGTCGTTGTGGGCATGGATCGTGAATGCTTATTAAACGTTTATGAAATTACACACTTAATACTTATGTTTGGGTTTTTACATTTATGCTTCCGCTACACTTGATTATGTTGGTTTTGAAAACACCTTTCGTATTGATGAATAATGATTACTACTTACTTACATGTTCAATATGATTGGTGGCTTGATCCTGGTCATGTCACGCCTCCAAGTGGTGGTACTCCGCGGGTGGATTTTTTTGAGGGTGTGACACATGAGCACCATCAAGAACAGTCACCTGATCGGACGGGGTGATTCCCATCCGATCAGAAAGGCTGAGCCTTGAGGTGTTTTCCATTCTCTCAGTACGTACCACATCGCCACCGTCAAACTCGAAACATAGAAACTTTACAAGGTTACAAAAGGAACAAAATCATTGCAGTCGAATGGTGATCCGATCGGACCGCCGTCTGATCGAACGGCCTTCCGATCGAAGTAACATGTGTCTTGCAACCTTCAACACTTGAACTGCTTTTGAATCAAAAACTTTAAACTTTGACACTTACACTCGAGGAGTCATTCGATCGAACGGTCATCCAATCGGATGACCTTCCGATCGAATGACTTGGTGTCTTGCTACAATGAACTCTTCAAAAGTTAACATTTTGGAAACTCAACTTTGGATCGAATGACCTTCCGTACGGACGACCATCTGATCGGATGGCGATCAGTCTGAATCACATAGGTCATCCGACCGGATGACCATCCGTCTGGATGGCCATCCGATCAGAAGACTGATCTGACACTTTGCACAATTCTCGTTATTCTGTCAGACGCTTATCTTTTGTACTCTAATCAGGCAAATCCTAAGAGCTCCCTTTGATCCAATAACAGTTTTACTATTAAGCAATCATTGTGAGTATATTCGATCCCTTTTTGTTTTAAACTTTTGGGATGCAACATATATTCTGTGAAACTTGAAACTTGATACTTTTGAATCTAAACTCTATCCTCTATGAATGTCAAACTTGATACTTTTGGATTCTTGATTCTTGATTCTTTATGCTATGTGAATGTTTAATCCCAGTGTGTAGTTCCGCCTTAACAATAGTAGCGCTATAGGAAAATGCACCTCCCCATTATTCTCGGGGGTATTGTTAGGAGGATTCTATTTGCTTTCCTTGATTCTTGGGAAAGTGGTTAAAGCATCGGGACACTTGGGCTATCACTTGGACTACGAACACTAGCATGGCTGAAACTATTTTATCATTTACGTGATGGATATGAGTCTTTTAATCCATTATGCTATATACTCAAACTTGTATACTCGCCAGTACATTATTGTATTGACTTTATTTTAATACATGTTGTAGGCTGATAGGATGCTGGAATCATGGAAATCAAGCTAGGATTGATGCTTAGAAACTCGCCTAATCTAATCTAGAAACTTGAACAATGTTTTATTTCTGTATTCGATACTTCTGTTTGTGTGTGATGTTTTAGACTGTGTTATCATGAAACTTTATTAATCTATATCGATATTATTAGTGTTATGGAAACTCATGAGCAATCTGAACGCTTAATGCTGCACCCCGATGTTTCCGCCATCGGTTGGGGTGTGACATATGGTAGTTTAGCAATTGGAAGGAATGAAATTGGTTTTCTAGGTGGAAGTGATGAGGATGGAATGTTTTAAATGGGGGCAGATGATACGGAGATTGGTGATTTAATCTCCGCATCACCTTCTAACACAACATGAATTTTTCTCTTGCGTGTGGACTTGATTTGTGGTGAAGGAGAACGTTTTGGTGGTGAAGGTGGATGTGTGAGAAATCTTTATGATGTTGGAGGTGGTTAGGTTGTGTAACAACCCGACTTTTTGGATCGTTACCTAACTCTGTCTTTTCTTCGTAAACGCTTGTACTATTGGGATTCGATTTAACGCAAAGGGTTAAACTACAATTTTACATACTTTCAACACGCATTTTAAATGCATGTTACAACACTTATTCAAAACGCAGTTATCGCATTTAAACGCTTATTACTTAAACATATTTTATCACATTTTACATTGCTTGTTTAGAATAAACGCTATCGCAACGCAAACTCAACGCAGACTCGAAACACAGATTTATTTTATGCATTTAGTTCATATGTGTTAGATTGTGTGATTATTTGTTGAATTGTTATGTGGTTATCAACGCAACGCTTATACGCTCAAACGCTCACTCGCAACTCGATTAAACGCAACGCAACGCTTAACAAACAAACCAAAAAGTTGGAAAACTAACAAACCCAACTCGGTCGTCTGAATGGATATCCGTTCGAATGGACATCCGTCTGGATGACCATCCGCTCGGATGACCATCCGTCCGGATGGCCATCTGCCTGAACGTTGCCACTTACACCGACATAACTCTCGCTCTCACCCTATAAATACTACCCGTACACCTTCATTCTCTGATTTTGACACTCTCATCCGCTCTCACGCTCTCAGTCGCTCTCAATCACGAATCAAAGCCTTTCTGTAAGCTTTTCATCTTAAATCTTCGCTAATCTTCATCTCTAATCACTTCTACATCATCTTCATCAAAATCACACACAAACACTAAATTTTTCCTCAAAATCTACTGATTTGGACCTCTTGAAGGTGGATTCCACTCGTTTCGCTCAGGCAACTGTTGTGGAAGCATCATTCAATCTAGATTGGTTCCAGATCTAAAGGATTTCCACACTTTTCAACTTGATTATGAAATATTTCAACACATCTCAACTTATTTCAGAACTTCTCTTCAGTTACACAAAAAAGGATGGAATCTAGACTCAATCAGACTCTCGACTCGTTCCTTAGTCGAAACCCGGTTTGAAAACGGATTTCCACCGGAGAAATGGACCGATTTGCGGGTCAAACATGAATCTTCATCAAGAACTGTGCGTTTGATCGAATGGGCTGAGACCATCCGGCCAAATGAACTGGATTTGGTATTTTCCGTTGTTTGACACGTCATCACGTCGTCTCTGTTAAACTTAAAACTTGTTACTTAGAAAATTTTAACAAAAAAACTTCAACTACAGATCATCTCGCTCGAATGGCCATCCGTCCGGATGACCATCCGTTCGGATGACCCGTCCCTTATAATTTCCAATGTTTAAACACTTTTAACAAAACTTCGAACTTTTAACGATTTACAAACACCCACACACTCATTCGAATGGCCATCCGTTTGGATGGAACCCATCCGTTCGAATCATCTGTTAAACACTTATCTCGTTCGACTTTCTGATATCGATCATGTTAACACTTAGAGGACTTATGCTTCTGTTTCCGTACACAGGCTAACTCAATGCGCTCCCTTCAATCCAATCCAGACTATGTTTACTCGTTAAACACATAGTGTGAGTATACTCGAATCCATTTTCGTTTAACGCACTTTTGGTTGTTACATACGTTCTATATCAAAACACAAAACACAACACACAACGCAAACACTTTATAAACGCTAAAATATGGTTAACTAGTTCGCTAGTTTCTTGGTTTAGGCAATTGGATGCTAGAAACATAATTTGTTCGCATGTCGGCTCGAATTTGGACAAGTTGCGAACAATGCGGCGTAGCACCGGGAGTTTATGTTTCGGGTATCCCATTGATATCCCTAGTTATTTATGATGTATAACCTTATATACAAGTCTTACGAGCATTAAAATGCTGTATTTTAGTGTTGCGAACAATTTATTTTTGTTACAGTTTGGCGCGGATCGGACACTTTAGGTTTATGTGCATTTTCCGAAAAGTTTATGTGTTTTAGCATTTGGTGCCCTAATTAAGGGTTTTTATTTATATTCCAACTATAATATGTTTTTATGCCATTCGTTGCTCATTCAGACAACTTTCAAAACTAGTTGGCATGAATAGTGTGTTCCGGTGAATAGTGTTTTTCAGCATTTTAGCCAACATATCGGACATAGTTTCTAGTTTTCTTGCGACATGATGAATGTGACATTACCATGTGTAAATTTTAACCATTTCCTATGATCACTAGACTTCATATGACTTAGTCATGCATAAATTAAGTAAAAAATGAACGCAATTAATCATGTAGTTAGTCGTTAAGTTGTACGGATTATCAAGAAATTTTGCCGGTTGTCACAAAATTAGACATGATCTTTTGCATAAAATTATCTATATTTTTTGTGATTCCCAAATAGTGATGGGTGTCCCTAACATCACTGACCTACTCTCTGTGTTTCGCGTTAGCGTCACATCGTATTTTACAACCCATATAAAAAAGGTAAAATAGTCAAACATCACATGAAATCAAAAGTACATTCGACATCATTCTTTCGCACGCAACCCTTGTCTTGGAGTTGCCATATATTGTAACAACATCAACCCCTCTTAGATTGTGTTATACATACGTGAAAGGTGAAAATATAAGTGTTGTCATGTTTCTTCCATTTAAGCATCAATGGTTTCACCTTTCCTTAAGATGTGTGATGATAAGGTAAAATGTGATTGGGAAAGTAATAAAAAGTTTTAAGTAAGGTGCAACTAAATAATTGGTTTATATATTAATTAACAATTAAAAAAAATTGAAAGAACATCTTGCCCTACACCCCCATCACCTTTGCTGATCCACCAACTAGGCTTTGATGATGCTAAGGTAGTTTTTCGCGCTTGGCGGCCCTTTTCATGTCCATAACACATTGCTTAAGAAGCTTGAATAGATAATGGTAATATTTTTGCTTTATATATATATAGGAGGAGGATCCGTTAGGAACCATCCGTTATTGCAAGAACCGCGAGAACCAATGTGAACACAACCAAAAATACCTAAAAGTAGTTTTTAGCATTTAGCTTGGGTGGGGGTGAGGGTGGGTTGGGTGGGGGGTGAGGGTGGGGTGGGGGGGGTTAGGTTTTTTTAGGTTATTTTGTTGTGTTCACATTGGTTCTCGCGATTCTCACAATAAAGGTGGTTCTCAAATGAACCTTACCCTAGATATATATATATATATATATATATATATAAAGAAAAAGTATATCGTACATTACGACTTAACGTACTTCACGTACAACAACGTGCGTGATTTATTCTATAACATGCGTGATTAATGTTTTCAATATGCGTGATTATTGTGTTTCAACATGCGTGATTTTGGATTTTTGAGTTATAACGGGCGTGATTTTAAAATGAACGTGCGTAATTACCTGTCGTACGTGATGTATGTTAAGCCGTAATGTACGTTAACCTTCCTAAAAAACACACCAATTTTTTTTATTAAAAATCGCTATTTAAACTATATAAAAAAATTCAAAAAAAAAAAAGAAATGTTTTTTTTGTAGTACACATGTGTATAATACACATGTGCACTACAATTTTTTTTTTTTTTGAAACTTTTTTTTATACACTACAAAAAATGTTTTTTTTTTTTTGAAAATTTTTTTTATATAGTTTAAATAGCGAAAACTGGTAAAAAAAATTGGTATGTTTGTTAGGCTTTTTTGTAGTTAGTTTTTGAGTTTTCGCGTTAACTAGTGGTTTTCATTTGAACCTTTCCCTATATATATATAGTATATATATAGTGTGAGGTTCATTGGGGAACACTAAAAAATTGGGGAACGTTAGGGTTTAGGGTTTAGGGTTAAGATATCTTAGCCAGGGTTCGACGAGCCGGTTCCAACGCCGCTGGAATGAGTCTAATCGGAGTTCGTTTGAGTCGGTTCCCCGCTGTTCCTCACTTTTTTAGTGTTCCCCAATGAACCTTCCCCTATATATATATATATATATATATATATATATATATATATATATATATATATATATATATATATATAGGGGAAGGATCGTGTGAGAAGCACTAGGCTTATTGAGAAACTTGAGAAACATTCTGGACCACACATTTTCCCAAAGCTTTTCGTAATATACACATATGTATAGTTTAAAATTGACTATATACATATGTGTATAATTCAAGATTTGACAATATACATATATGTATATAGTGATTTTTAACCTATACATATGTGTATATTACGAAAAGCTTAGGGAAATGTATGGTCCAGAATGCTTCTCAAGTTTCTCAAATAGGGTGGACTTCTCTTAGGATCCCTACCCTATATATATATATATATATATATATATATATATATATATAGGGTGGGAGTTGGCTACAAAGTCTATTTTTCCTGCAAAGTGTACAAAGTCTTAAAACACCACAATTTTAACCATAGAACACACTCAAAACCCACAAATAAGAGAGTCAAGATCACTAAAACGCCATATTTGTGGGTTTTGTGTTGTGTTTTGGATAATAAGGCTTTGATTATCGAATGACTAACATTAGTGTGTTTTATATTGATTATCATGTTGTGTTTTATATTCATAGTTTTATGATGGTGTGTTTGAAGTTTTTATGGACTGTTAGGGTTTGAATATTGTGATTTAGTGGTCTTCACTCTCTTATTTGTGGCTTTTGAGTGTGTTTTATGGCTGAAATTGTGGTGTTTTATGACTTTGTACACTTTGTAGGAAAAATGGACTTTGTGGCCGAACGGAGAGATTTAGAGAAAACGGTGGAAAGTGTGATTTAGAGAAAACGGTGGAAAGTGTGAGAACGGAGAGAACGCTTATGGATCGTCAGATCAAAACAATCTATGGACTAGATGATGCGGTGGCGTTTTCGTAAATAACATCACTTTTTTTAGTGTGGCGCGCTTCGTTAAGGGTAAAAGGGTCTTTTAACTTCTCTATACAAAACGCCAAACTCACGAATAAAACGCTATTAAAATCTCGCCTTAACACACATAGCACACTTCATCCTAATCAAAACGCCATTAGATATAAAACGCTAAACTTTGTTTTTAACCGGTAAAGCTGAACAAACAATACTGAAACGACGGAACTTAATTACTAGCATTTACTATAATAAAAATCGCGCATAAAATACGCGCCAAAAACTTCCTATATAAACAACCTCTCAAACTAGTAAAATCCACACCAAAACCCCAAACGCCATATTTTCCTCTATACCATTCATCTTAGAAAACGCCAAAAACCTAAATATCAAAGATTCAAATCCATGTTTCTTTGAGATATACTATTTTCTCAGTAAATTTTCGCTCGATGTAATGGGCAAGATCCTCAATATAAACGCCAAAACATACAAAAACCACAAAAATTCAAAAACGTCATTTCATGGATATTCAGTTTTGTTCTCAATAAAGTTTAGCTCAACGGGATGGACAACATAGTTAGACATCTTTCTTGACTGAGGATTAACAATGTTGTCCATCTCGTTTAGCAAAACATTATTGAGTTTAGCATGACCAAAATTAGAGGTTTATGGTAGTTTTATTTAGTGGCGTTCTTTTTTTCTTGCCGTTTGATTTGATTGTCCGATCTTATATCGTTTGTTATGTAACTTCAAAGTAGCATGTTATAAACAAATAGGTCAAAAAAAAGATGGAAAAAAATGATGTATAATGATGTAAAACACCAAACTGAGATCTGTCTGTGTTCTATAGGAATGAAATATACAAAACGCCAAACTGCTCTTCACTGGCTCTCGAAGACCATCTGTGTGTGTTCTGTAAGAATGAAAAATACAAAACGCCAAACTACTCTTCACTAGCTCTCGAAGACCTTGTCGATTTTCTTTTAATTACGGCCTGTTTGCATGTCGATGCGTAGGGTCCATAGTCTTTGCAGTTCTGACACTGTCTTTCTTTGGCCCCGGGTTTCGACTTTGATTTCTTTTTCTCAATTGCTATCTCCTGTTTAGATTTCAGGCGCTTCCGAGAACCAGAACCTTTGGATTTATACCCAACAGGGACTCTTATCGGATTCTTGTCATTTTTATATTGACTGGTTATCTTGGCAAATCTATCCCTAGTACTAGCGGGAGAAGCAACAATCTGCATGTCTTGAACCTTCGTCATATAAGATTGAACCTGATCCTTGTATAAGGATAGCTCCTCTTTTTTACCAGATAAATGGTTCAAAGTAGATTCCGTTGAAAAAAATAATATCTCGCATCATACTTTGCACATAGGGATCAAGCTCGGTCATATATTCATGACTATTTGAGTATTCAGGAGAGCAGTTTGGGGAAGCCTCTTTGCGCCATCTATTCAGAATGTATTGTTTTGGAAATTCCCTAATGTCCATAATTCTCAAAACATAGAATATATGTCTACGTAGCAAACCAAATTGTTCAAAACGCCTGAATGAGCAACTACATGTTCAATCAGACTTACGGAACATTACCTGAAAAACGCCAAAAACAAAATCTCTATAACGCCATGCAGAGAATGTTTGTCTAAAAAATTGAAAAAACACATTTGGATATGATAAAATGCCATTCACAGAAAACACCATATAAAAACAAAACACCATTGTTTACCTCAAATAAGGATGTACAAGGCTGCTGGAAGTCATTTATGTAAAACTTAACAAACCCATCGGGCTGATCTTCGTAACGTTGATTTATGTAATCCGCAATTCCAAGCGGCTCAGCTTGAACGTCACAAAAAATACTTTTTGTGTATATATCAACAGCTTGGCCTTCCAACAATTGGTAATTACTCTTCAACTAGGGTCGTTTGTATCTAGATTCATGATCATTTTTCCGGTGTGTGTGACGCTGTGCTTCTATTGCAGTTTCATAATGAGTCATGAACTCAACAAGAGTAGCTTTCGAATTGCACACTTGACCAAAAAATGATTCTCATTCTCCGACCTCAATGTCGTTCGCATAAGACCCGACATCTCTTCCATTCTATAGTATGTAGGGGTCCAAGATTCCCTGAGTGCAAAAATATCAGATAGGCAATCATTATCTGCTAAATTGAACTCTGCGATAACCGCTTCCCATTCTGATTCAAACTCTTCAGGTGTGAGAATATCCGTCCACACAACACCACAAATACCTTCTTTAAAATTGGTGGAATTTCATAGCCTAACACCAACCTACGTATAACACGAAAACGCCATGCATAAAAAAACATATAAATTACACAAAGACAAAACTTAATTAAAAAAACAGTAACAAGGTACAAAACGCCATGTATTTTAAAACGCAGTGTATCCTAAAACGCCAAAGGTAAAAATAAGCATACCAACCTTCAGAGAAAGTTTATGCATCAAATGCCACATGCATAACCGATGCCTCGTGTCAACAAATACAGAAGAAATAGCCTTCTTCATTGCTGGATCTTGGTCAGTGACAACAACTTTTGGTTGAGAACCAACAGCTTTTAGAAAAACTCTCAACAACCAAATATACGTATCAGCAATTTCCAACGCCAATAATGTTGCACCAAATGTAACATTGCAGTGATGATTGTCTATACCAGTGAACGGTACAAACACCATAGAGTATCTGCATATGAAAACGCCATGAGAGCTGAAACAATAATAAAAATGCCATTGCATGTAAACTAATAAAACGCCATTGCTTGTAAACTAATAAAATGTCATATCATGTAAACTAATAAAAACGCCATTGCATGTAAACTCATAAAACGCCAAAAAAACAGAAGAAGTTGAATTATAAAATATTACTTGTTGGAGCGATACATGGCGTCAAACGAAATAACATCACCAAACACGTGGTAATTACGTTTGGCTTGATCCTCACACCAAAAAAGTCCTTTCGAACGATTCTCTTCGTCTGTGAAATAAGCATACGAGAAATTAGGCTGGGAATGTTTTTTTTCATTCAAATGTCTCACAACCATATCGACGTCATATTCCCCTATAAACAAGTTAATTTGCCTCTTATAGTTCTTAAATTTAACTTTACTTGCACCCACGTCTTCAAAACCGCCAAAACAAGTCTTCATAACATTAAACGCCTTGACGGGACCCAAATTCAGCTTAGACATGATGTGTATAACATGCTTCTAAGGCTGAGTGAGGTGTCGTTCAGTTGGAACAAAATGTTTATCAGGACGTTCAACAAGATCATGGTTGTGCTCCTCGACAAACTTATACACCTTCCATGATCCAGCCTAAAAAATTACACATAACAGTGCACCACAATCCGTCCTCTTTGAAAAGTTGGATCACACTAATCGCTCCTTTTGAGTGGGGTCCAACGTATCAACCTTCTTGTCCTTGTATAACCCAGATCTCATACACAAGTACTACTTAATATGTAAGACACCTTTAGAGTTTGTCTTTGTAGTCCCTTTCCTGACTGAAAACCCACACTCCTTGGCATACTTAACATACATTGAATAATAATCATCGAGGCTTGAGAATACCATGTCCATTGTGGGCTTTATTTCTTCACTGACGTCAGGAATGATAAATGGTAATCCAGTTTTGGGGCAAAGCCTTTGACTCGAGGAAGCAACTTCGTCTGAGAAAACACAGTGAGGAACAGAAAAATAAAAAAAACGCCATTAAAAATAGAAAATGTCTCGTAATAACATTATAGATTAAAACGCCATTAATTGAATAATAAACAAGACATAATAAACACATAATTTAAAAATGACATGATGAAAACGCCATGAGATGAATAATTAAAAACAGTTAACAACATAAATAATTAACAAAACTATAACATCATACTGAAAACGCCATAGTTAACAAAACTGATATTTACACAAATTAACAAATAGTAATAACTAATGTTTACAAATACTACTAAATAACATTCAAAACTAATCAAATAGATGTAAAACGCCAGTGATCTTAAAAACATAAGAAGTATACTAAATCGTAAACAACAATTAAAATTAATATTGAAAACTCCAATTATCCGTTCTTGGTAATTGTTTAACTACCAATTAAAACGCGATTAAATTGCATAATTGAATAACGCCATTGAAATCATACAACACATTATAAAATACTAATATAAAAAAAAACAATGAAACAAGCATAAAAGAACAAAACGCCATATCTGTTGCATGATTTGCTGGAACAAAAATAGAAAACGTCAACGAATTTTACTTCGTCGAACAAAATCCACGTTAGACGCCATAGATCTGAGAAAGTTTGCAAAGGAGGTAATGGATAACAAGAAATCTTTGGAGTTTTAATTTGAAAGAGATTTATAACGCGAATAAGGAGGGAACGTATAAAAGGACAATCGTACCCCTGCATATCAATTAGTGCCCCCTGCCACGTGTTGGGTCAGGATCCGTTCTCACACTTTTCACCGTTCTCTCCTGATCCCGTTCCTATATATATATATATTGGAGAGTTCAAATGAAAAGACAGAGTGAAGAACGCACATGAAATGCGGTCTGAAGTCGCACATAATGCGTTAGCGGTTGATTTGATTGAACACGCGTGGTCGATTCTGTAGGATCGTTTTGCGACCTATATGAGTCGTTCAGAGTCAACACAAAGCTGTTTGAAAGGCGGAAATAGTCAAACAACCTAGAATCAGTGATAGAAAGGTGTAGAAACAGAGTATGATACTTAAAACAAGCTTCTCATTGATATTTGACTTGATTACACGGTGAAAATTTGGCAGCACTTCGTTACACCACAACTGATTTCGTACCAAATGAGAAGCACCACTGCCATATTTATAGGCAGTTGATTTCGCACGAAATGACCATGTGTCATTTCGTACGAATAGCAAACATTTATTTCGTACGAAATAGCCAACATGCTATTTCGTGCGAAATCACTTCAAAACACATAAAATTACATTTTAACCCCTATAAACCCTATTACAAGCTATCGATATGACCTAGACTTTAGACGTAGGCTATAGACATTATACACCAACAAACTCCCCCTTGGATATTGCCAGAGTCTTCAGTCAGGTCTTCAATACAAACTTCACAGTGATCTGAACTTCTCTTGCCTTTGCTTAGGCTTTCGCATCAACATCTTCCTAAGCTTTTCATTCTCATCAACCTTTTTCTTTTCTTCAGCAGCCATTCTTTGAACTACAGTATGCCTTAGCATGCTATCTCTATCTTCACGAGCTTTTCTTTCCTTCTCAGCCTTCAACGCTTACTCTTTTTCAATCTTTCGCCATTTAGACGACCATTTATTTTCAGCATTGATCCCTTTCTGGAAACAGATAGATACAACCTTCTGAAACTGCATCGCTTGGTCTTTATCTTCAGCTTTAAACCCAATTTTGTTAACAAATAAGCATTCTATATCCTTTGCTGAGCAGTTCACCAACCATAAAGGATCATACACATGAATGTATCTGACTTCATCTTCAACTTTGTAAGTAATCACAGCCTCTGTTGTCAAACAGCTATACACCCAATATACAAATCCCTTATGAAAATCTTGTTCCATTTTCGGCACTTGAATGTTTTTGATCACTCTAGGTTTCTTTATGTGCAAGATAGTCTCTTCAATTCCAGTTTCTTGATCTACCCTCTTTACTTTCTTCGGGTAGTGCGGTTTCCAGTGTTTGAATCCTCTGAAGGCTTCAAATTTCATTAAACCCCAAATGGGTACATCATGCTTTCTGACAGGGTAATCCAAAGTTCTCACTTTTGACAATTCTTCAACATCCCACCAGGGTAAGGACATGATATCCTGAATGTACCCAAAGTATTGGACACCATACTGTCGCCGAATAGCACACACATTAACTTGTGGCAAGAATCCCCAACTAATAATATCCCCCAGTGACACATCCCTGTCTCTCTTATAATACTTCAATGGTCGCTTGAATTTTCTTTCATTACTCTTTCTAAACCACTTCTAGCGTTCTTCGCGTTGTGTATCTTTTGTTGTACCATCAAAATTCTTATCTTTCAAGCATTCTTCCACTTTCCTTCTCAATTCATCGATGTTTTCTTGACTGAAAAACTCAACAAGCATTGGAAAGTTGGAAGTATCTACATTCACGTTCTCTTCATCGCTGCAGTCTTCAACCTCAACCCTATCATAGTTGTCAGCCTCTTCTACATACTTGTACTGATAATCTGGCTGTTGGTTGATATCAAAAGCATTCAATTCATCTTCAAAGTCAAACTTGAAATTAGGATCATCAATACGCGTCATCTCGATAATCTCATTCATCGTATAAGTATGCCTGATTTCACCTTCCTCTACATCAGGCTCTAGACGCAAAATCAATCTTTCACTTTCAACATTTTGATCATCCACGTTCTCCCCCTCACCTTTAGCATCCTCAGGCTCTTCATTCACATCGTCATGAAGATAATCATCGACATTCTCTTCATTAGATACTTCTGTGACTTTAACACTTGTACCTCCTTGACCATCGTCATCATCATCATCACTATGACTACTAGCAGAGAATACATCGTCTGCATCATCTGCCTTATCTTCATCATCATCATCTACTTCTTCATCATCTTCCTCATCATCTTCTTCAACATCTTCCTCATCATTAGTGACATCATCAATTAATACGTCTTCTTAAATAATACCAGACACTGCAGATATCGGACGAGGATTCTGAACAGGTGATTCAGAAACAATAGATGGAACAATTGCTCTTTCAGAAACACCTTCAACACCCTTTCCTTTATTCTTCATCTTAGCATCAATAGCAGCTTGACGTCTAGCTCTAACTTCTTCAACTTGAATTTCTTCAAATTTTTGTTCAATAGATGTTCCAATCACATTTTCTAACACTTTGTTTATCATAAACATCTCATGATCTTTCTTCGCATTGGCAGCTTCTAATTCTTTATTCTTTAACTTGAAATATTTGTTCTGCTCATCTCTGCGTACTTTCTCTTCTTCCAACTCAGCAACTTTCACTTTAAGAATATCAATTTCAGCCTGATCAGCTTCAACTTTCTTTAATAATGAAGAATTTTCAACTTCCACAGACTTAACACGCTTTTCCAGTTTCTTCTCACGGTCTACCAACTTCTTGCTTTCAACCAACACTTCTTCAACTTTCTTTTCTAACCTTCTTACTTGCTCATCACTTGGAAAGTTAAAATCACCAATATCATCCAGAGGAATATTCACTGGAATATGAGGAAAGTCTCTGTATCCAGAAGATCCAGGTGTGGTTTGAACAGGTGGTTGTGTAGATGGGGGTGTTTTAAAGATTTGTTGTGAAGTGAAAACAGGTTGTTCTTGGATTGGTGTTTGATGTGGTGGTGATAAATGTGGTGGTGATTGATGTAATGGTGATAAATGTAGTGGTGATTGATGTGGTGGTGCTGATGGATGTTGTTCAGTTTGTGGAGGAGGGGATGGTGGTGGAGTAGGTTGTTTTGGTGGTGTAGTTGGTTTTGGTTTTGGTATCTTGACTACCAACTTTCTTCTTATTGCTTTAGGAGACATCACACGCTTTCTCGCACTAGCTTTCTTCCTACCACCAGATGATGGAGGCGTTTGAGATTCTATAACATGTTCAGGAGATGGATTGTACAATTCATCATCTTTATCTTCTCTCCTCTTTCTCTTTAGTTGTTTCTCTTTCTCTATTTCAGCTTTAATTCTCTTTCTCTTTAGTTGTTTCTCTTTCTCTATTTCAGCTTTAATTCTCTTTCGTTGCATGGAATTTCATGAATTGAATCAACCTTTTCAGAACCCTTTTTACCAAACCCATCAGACTCTGACTCAGACTCTTATCCTGATTTGATCTCCTCAATTTCTGATTTTTCGTCAGACTCCTTTTTGACTGGCTCCTTGTTGATAGACACACTTTCAACTGACTCTGTTTTGACGGACTCTGGTTCAACAGATTCTATTTCTACCTCTTTTAGCTTGTCCATCAATGCTTTGTCAGCAATTTCTTTTAGAGTCTCTTCATTCATTTCTTTTGAAACGTCTATTATCTCTTCAACTGGAGCTTTTTTAATGTCGTATTGTGGACAAAGACCGGTAGTTGGCTCACTGAAGAAACCTGCAAAAGATTCAAACATATTAGGAGGCATTATTGATTTAAACGAACTAGCAATAATCTCCTGTTCAGATTGATAGTAGTAAACTTCTGCTGCTATTTCTTCCATTTCTGCCAAACTTTCTTCAGACATAACTTCACTGACTTCTTCTGTTTCAACAACGCATTCCAGTTCTTCCACAATTTCTGCCATCGTTGCCATACCCTCACTGCCAGGGATATACTTATCCCAACTAAAACCTTCAGCAACCTTTTCGTCATCCTGATTCACTAGAAGAGCTTTTTCAGGTTTGTTTTCGATCTGAGGTCTTTGAGTGAATGGTTGTTGACTTGTCTTGTGATAAATTGCTTGTCTGTAGTAGTCGTTCGCGAACGAATTTTGATGGTTGTTGACCTCTCTGTTCGGACATTCACGTTTAAAATGTCCCTTCTCTTTACATTTGAAACATGTGACTTTTGTTTTATCAAACCCAAGCTTTTGATCCGGTCCTAAAAGACTGTTACGACCAGTTATTTCCATAAATCGTTGAGCTCTCCTTACTAAACTTGCCATTCCCCATTTGATATCGATCAACTCTAGCTCCTCTGGATCGATCAGATCATAATCTTCCTTTGTCATATCAGGGTTTCCAATTCTACCTGCAACCAAACTTTCATACGATTCAAGCACCGAAGCAAGTAGTGCAATATGCTGTTTCACTGATGATTCAGTAAAGTCTTGAGCATTCTTTATGTTCACCGCGATGTTGCACAGAATTCCTGGACCTTAACTTTGACTGTTTGATCCTGACGAACTTCGGGTATATGATTGATCTGATGAGTTTTGAACCTTAGGATTTGGTTCAAAACTTGCAAATGGTGAATTGTTGCTGCTTGATGTGCCAGGTGAAACTCCGGAAGTAGAATCAACACTGAAAGCTGTCTGGATTTTAGGACTTAGATTCATTGTTGCCGAAGAACTTCCTTCGTAGTTAATGAAACGTCTTGTTGAATATTGGAAGAATTCATCTTTCTGATCTTCATCAGCTCAAGTTCATGTGCTTCAATCTTCTCAATGAATGTGCTAAGGTTGAAACCAACATACTCCAAATTGTTCTTTAACACCAACAGATAAGTACCCCATTCATCGTATGGTAAAGCATCCGCTAATTTATCAACCCATTCTTCATCAGTTTTCTCAATGCTCAACCGCTTCATCTCAACAACTAGGTGACAATATCTTTCAATCAACTGCTTTGTTGTCTCACCCTTTATACCCGTAAAGATATCGAACTCTTTCTTCAGCAAAGCAGTTTTACTCTTTATCATAGACACGCTTCCAAGGAACTTAACCTTCAAAGCATTCCAAACGGACTGTGAGTCTCCTTGATGTTGTAATAGCACTAAGATATCCTCTTTGATTGCTTGTTGTAGGATGCTCATCATCTTCTTTTCTGCTTTGAAACTCTCCTGTTCAACTGCAGTTAAACTTCCAATAGATTTCACAATACTCGCTGCAGTAACTGGAGGTACATACTTGGATTCGATTTTCATCCAACATTCGAAATGGTTAGCTTGCACCCAGGTCTTAAACCTATCAGACCACCCAGCATACTCATCAATGTTCATCAACTTAGGCGGTTTCTTCATCGTACCGAGTTCATTTTCCATGTTCACATTTTGCACGATACTGGCTGGAGATTGTACTGCCGTCATTCCTCCACCGGCAAACAAGTTGTAAAACTCTTGGTTATCCATTTTACGAAAACAGTTTCGGAAAAATTTTTCAAGTTTTGAAAACTGGTCACTTTCAAGCGAAATCAGTTCTACACACGAAATAGACTTTCGTACAAAATCACAAACAAAATGGACTTTCGTGCGAAATCAGATTTTCACACGAAATCAATTTTCAAGCGAAAACCACTTTTCAAACGAAATCAAGTGTTATTTCGTACGAAATCAACACAAGACTTGTTTTCGTGCGAAATAGCCAAACGGAATGATTTTTCAAACGAAATCAGTCATTTCGTATGAAATGACCTCAACTTTTCACGCGAAATAGAGGCTCGTTCAAGCGAAATCAACCTTTTGGCCCATTTTTGTCACATTTAGTCAGAATTTAGGTCTAATTCTTTCAAGGGTTTGTTAAAACTGTATTTTACATGTTATATCAAAAGATCAGTCCATTTTGTCCATGAATTTGTCCAGAAGTCCAAAAATGAGTAGAAAAAGGTACCGATTCAAGTGTATTGACTCATCCTGAGCTCTGATACCACTTGTAGGATCGTTTTGCGACCTATATGAGTCGTTCAGAGTCAACACAAAGCTGTTTGAAAGGCGGAAACAGTCAAACAACCTAGAATCAGTGATAGAAATGTGTAGAAACAGAGTATGATACTTAAAACAAGCTTCTCATTGATATTTGACTTGATTGCACGGTGAAAATTGGGCAGCACTTCGTTACACCACAACTGATTTCGTACCAAATGAGATGCACCACTGCCATATTTATAGGCAGTTGATTTCGCACGAAATGACCATGTGTCATTTCGTACGAAATAGCAAACATTGATTTCGTACGAAATAGCCAGCATGCTATTTCGTGCGAAATCACTTCAAAACACATAAAATTACATTTTGACCCCTATAAACCCTATTACAAGCTATCGACGTGACCTAGACTTTAGACGTAGGCTATAGACATTATGCACCAACAGATTCGATATATTCCAAACGGTGGTGAGGAAGAATCAGATGACAAGGAAGGCGAAGATGACGAGAATGGCGAAAATGAAGACGAAAATTAAGACAAGTAATAATATGTGTTTGTGTTTTATTATTTATGTAACTAGTTTTTTACTATCGCCGCGTTGCGGCGAATGTTTTTTGCTGTTTAGTCTGTGTTTACATGTGTTTTGAAATCACCATAAACGCGTTGCGCATGGAACCGCTCACAAGAATAAAAAGAAAATATAGAAAAAAAACAGTAAAAGATAACCAAAACAAAATCAACCAAAAAAGTTGTATGATAATGATGTTGTTCGTATGAAACCTGTGGTCAAAAATGAGCTAATGATACTGGGTACCAGTACCGAATTTCCCGAACTGAAAGATCTTAACTACCAATTCGGTACGACTTTTGGTGTTCCTTGTACCGGTTCGCTATTGGTTTTTACCTTCATATACCGGTACCGTAATTTCCGTAACTGGTATTTTCGGTACCAGTACCAATGTTTTGAAATCACTACAAGCGCGTTGCGCATGGAACCGCTGACAAGAATAAAAAGAAAATATAGAAAAAAACACTAAAAGATAACCAAAAGAAAATCAACCAAAAATTTATATGGAATGATGTTGTTCGTATGAAACCTGTGGTTAGAGATGAGCAAATGATACTGGGTACCGGTACCGAATTTCCCGAACCGAAAGATCTTAAGTACCAATTCGGTACGACTTTTACCGGTTTTTACCTTCATATACCGGTACCGTAACTGGTATTTTCGGTACCAGTACTGATTCGATATTGGTTGGCACCGAGCTCATCCCTACCCCTGAAATGAAAAAAAAAGAAATCATTAAAAGTTGAAGAAAATCAACAAAAAAAAGTTGCACGATACCGTTGTTGTTCGTACGCTGCCCGTGATCATGGATGAGCAAATGGTACCGGGTAGCAGTACCAGATTTCCAAACTAAAAGATTCAAAATCAATTAGATACCGACTTTTGGCGTTTTCTGTACCAGGCTGGTGTCGATTTTTACCTTCAAGTACCGATAACTGTACCGGTATTTTCGATATCAATACCGGTTAACACAAGCTTATCCAACTTAAAAATAAAGAAGATAATAAAATCATTAAAAATATATAAATTATTATAATAGTTAATTAACTGTTCATTCCATTCTATTTTTATTATATGTAAATGTAAATTTTTTAATTAATAAAATATTAATAGTTTTAATTGGAAAAAAAATAATTAGGTAATGATTGCTTTGGGCATTAATAGGGCATTATCCCACTATACCGTTTTTAACATAATGTCTCATTGCTGAGTAGACTGTTACATGACACAAAACTACTAGACCATGCGTAGTGGTTGGGGTGAATAATGCCCCACCCTTGGGCGTTGTCCGCCATGTGTCGTCCTAGTCAGCAAAGAGGCGTTTTTCTAAAATGTGTGTAGTGAGGATGTGGGTATTATGTTAATAGGGGTGTAAAGAATTAAATAAATAAAAAAATGTGAAAAGATTGATTGGACAAAGAATAGGAAGATGAATGATGATTGGACAAACAAATGGGGGCAAGAGCATGGAAAATAGCACGCCTCAACTGATTTGGACCAAAAAACGCCCCGGGGGGCCGTTTAGAGGCGTGGTTTTGGCGTTGTGGGGGGTTAAAAACGCCCCAAATCGAACGATTACGTACGGTCTAAGACCACCCTTAGTCGTTCAGATTTGGGCGTTTTTATGCCCAACCACGCCTGAGCTCGGCCCCCTGGGCGTTTTTTGGCGAAAAAAAGCATGGAGCGTCCAATATTCCACGCCCTTGCCCCCATTTGTTTGTCCAATCACTCTTCATCTTCCTATTCTTTGTCCAATCAATTTTTTATGGTTTTTTTATTTATTTAATTCTTTACACCCCTACTAACATAATACCCACATTCCACTACACACATTTTAAAATAAACACTACTTTACTAACTAGAACGACACGTGACGAACAATGTTCAAGGATGAGTCATTATTTATTCCAACCACCAATACACAAGGTCTAAGGATGATGATAGCATTTCCACTCCACATGTTTTATAGGAAATAGGAAAAGTGGTTGATGTTGGGTTAATGCAAAAGCAAATGCCTATAAAATACAACCACCACTCAGCCCCCAATCTTCATTCTTAAACACACAAAAGGTGAGGTCGAGAGTCTTCTCTTCACACACAAACACACACACACTTTCACTTGTTCTGATTTCTCTAAATTTCTTCCATAATCCCCCTCTTTAATTCCCCGCTTCTACTAATCCCTTTCTGCAAATCATCTGTCTTTCAACGATAAAAAGAATCAATTGATTTGGGTTTGTTTTTCTTACCGTAAAAAGGCAAACTTAATTTGATTTTAATTTTCTTCTTTCTTTCAGAGCCAGGTGTTTTCAGAATAGAGATCCATCCTTTTTTATTTGGGTTCTATTTCGAGTTTTTTGTAAATTTTCACACCTTTTCGGGTTTATTTTTGTCCCCTTAAGGTTAATTTTATTTTAGATTTTGCCAGAAAAAAAGGGTTTATTATTTGTTAACCCTGTTTTTTGCTTGGAAATTTATCACCTGTTTTGTTGATTTTGGTAAACAAAAAAAGGTGGGTTTTATTTTTCTTTGATTATTTTGTTTCAATTTATATAAAAAAAGTTAGATCAAGATCAGGATCAGGATGGCTTCAGCTACAATGGAGTTTTGGAGTATCAACGATCTTCAACAGTTGAACAACGGTGGTAACCTCATGGACGCGTTAGAGCCTTTTATCAACTCAGATTACCAAATTACCCTTCCTTCTTCTACCCAACAAGAATCCGGGTTGTACCCGGCCCATGGATTCTCCTCCCAATACCCGTCTGGGTTAAACCACCTGACCCCATCTCAAATCCATCAGATCCAAGCTCAGATCAATCTCCCCAACCATAATACCTACCTAAGTCCGAATCCTGTACCCATGAAGCAAGTCGGGTCACCTCCGAAACCCATGAAGCTGTACAGGGGTGTGAGACAAAGGCACTGGGGAAAATGGGTCGCGGAGATCCGTTTACCGAAAAACCGGACCCGACTTTGGTTAGGTACGTTTGATAGAGCCGAGGAAGCTGCGTTGGCCTACGACATAGCCGCATACAAGCTGCGTGGGGACTACGCGCGGCTCAACTTCCCCCACTTGCGTCATAACGGCTCTCACATCGGGTGTGAGTCCGGCGTGTACAAGCCGCTTCACTCTTCAGTGGACGCCAAGCTGCAGGAGATTTGCCGGAATCTGGCGGAGGGGAAGAGTATTGACAGCGGGAAGAAGAAAGGTTTGCGGCGGTCAAAGGTGGTGGAGCAGCCGGAAGTGGTGAAGGTTGAGTCATCGGAGAGTGAGGGATCGTCGCCGTCGTTCTTGGAGTTCACGGAGGAAGAAAGCGCGTGGGGTGGGTCGGATCTGCTGGAAAAGTACCCGTCGTATGAAATTGATTGGGCAGCTATATAGTGTAGTCGTTATTTGTGTATTTAAGTTACAACTACCACTATTATTAGGACATGTGGTAGTGTTTCTTTGTAAATTCATTCAGGAAAAAATGGGTGCTACTGCAATGGAGTTTTTGGCAATTGCAGAGTCACTGCTTTTCACTAGTGGTTAGTTTTGTCTTTTCATCAGTCTTGTTTATTCTGTAATTTTATGTTCAGTTTAATATAATTTTGTGCTTTTCATTGTCTGTATTATTGTTCCAGAAAATGTATAAGTTATCCCCCTAAACTTGTTTAGACTTAAGATAAAACAATATTATTAATTTGGACACAACAGGTATAAGTTATCCCCCTAAACTTGTTTAGACTCAATATCAGGGCCAGACCTTAGAATTTGTGTATCCTGTTCAATCTTACAAAAACGTGCTCTTAGGCCTTAACGAAATTGGGTATTGGGAGGTTAATTTATTTTTTACATATACATATCAATTTTTCTTTTAAAATAACATGACTTTCGAAATATCGAAACTTAGCCGGTGGTCCTCCCCACCCACCCTCAGGGCCGGCCATACTCAAGATGAACAATATTTTTTATTTGGACACAACAGATGAAAAACTTGTATTAGAAAAACTTGAATTTAAATAAAAAATCATTTTCTAAAATAAAGACAACATGATAAAAGTACCCAAAGACGATAAACCGAAACTCCAAGCATTTAAGATATGATTAAGTATGAGACTAGTTTTAAAGAATTTTGTTTATTTGGAATACGTATATGGTATTAGTTAATTCCAGGTTCGTTTCAACGTTTTTAAGGCTTTAAGAATATAAACTAAAATCACTATAAGGGTGTAAGGGTTGAAAATTTTGTAATACGACGTTGAATATATTCATGATCTTTGTTCTGTGATAATTTAAAGTCTATATTTAAGATTAGAGACATACTTATCCTATAAAATATTAAGCATGATTTACATTTTTAGGAAATAAAAAATAAAGCTTTCTTTGTCTTTTGTTCTTGATAACGCCAAGTTATATAAAGTTAGTAACACATGATTTCGTCGTTATTTTAAGCGAGTTGAACAAACGCATACATATGATGCCGCTATACAACTATTACCTTTATAACATATGGTGATAACGCCAAGTTATATAAAGTTATAATCATAAAATCAACTTCTACCACCAATAAACTATTGGCCACAAAGAAATCCATTTTTTTCTGAATTAAGTATACACAGACAATTCATATAATTAGCTTTACGTTTCCTTGACGAGGATAATAATATTCTACAACAGAAAAAAAAAAAAAAAAAGAAGAAGAAGAATACAACATAAAGTTATCGATTGCTTATTTTTCCTTTTGTCCTTTTTTCACGCAAACATATTCCCATTTCAACTTTGTTGGGCTTGGTTTGTTCACACTACAAAGGACCAAAAATAAGAAAAGACATTTAGGAATAAAAAAAAAACAGGAATCCCATCTTAATTCGTATCACCTCATTAAAATTTTCTTTTTAATCATAAACCAGTGAAACGATAAGGTGTGATAGGGATTGATAACCTCTACCAATGTATTATATAACTGATGACGAATATACGTCGAACATAGACCGTAAGCCTGGAACTCGAGATCCATACTTATGAACTGAACTCAAATACAATGATCTCCAAAATCAAATATACAAACTAGAGACCAGAACATCTAATAAATGTTGGAAGAACTCTACATCTGACAACTGGATACTAAGGGTGAACGGGGCGTAAAGCGGGGAATGGTTCGGTGACCACATCCACCGATCGGGAACACCGCCGCCATCCATGCGGGGACCCGAATCGGTGAGGGTAATCGGTGGGGAGTCACCGCGTTGAAGGGCACGAGAATCAAGAGTGGACCGTTGTCCAACGGTCAAATTTAAAAAAAAAATCAATTTTTTTAACAATATAAATATAACCAACTAAATCAAATTTTTTACCACACCCACCACTCTCAAACTCACAAATCTATCAAATACAACACAAAATGGATTCCAAGTTTCCGTTTTTTTCTCCCCTACCCGACTTTCCCGACGATGACGATGCATCGTCAAGCGATGGTAGCTTAATTTTCTTCCAAAATCTCATCCAACAAGCGGAGCTACTAGACACGACATCGTCTAGTAAAAAAAATTAGTCCGTCGAGATCGTGAGGGAGGCCATGAGACACTCATGGCCGATTATTTTGTTGAAAATCCAAAATTTAATGCCGATACTTTTCGTCAGAGATTTCGTATGTCCAAGTCTTTGTTCCTAAAAATTGTTAGTGACGTGGAAGCGTATGACGAGTGGTTTCAAGAGGGCTTAGACGGGAGAATGAAGAAAAGTTTCACGCCGTTGCAAAAGGTTACTTTGGCGATTAAACAACTTGCAACCGGTAACCCACCAGACGAAAACGACGAGTATTTAAATATGTCTGTGTAACACCCCAAAACCCGAATGTTTATATTGATGAATGTTCCTATGGGACATATCATGAACTAAGTAACTAGGTTATTTAACCTAGTTAAATGTATGGTAAGAACTATTATATGAGGAAAATTGTGCAAATTATGTTTTAGAGGCAAACATGAGGGACTAGAGTGGTTTAGAATGAAAGTTGAGTTATTAAAAGAAAACAACAACAACACACAAACACACATTCATGTGTGTTCTAGAACGAGCAGGGGCTCTCAAGAGCCCAAAACCCTAACTCAAACAAATCACCAAAATTGAAGGGTGAATCGAAGCTCAAATTCAGGAAGGAATACGAATTAATGATCACCTACTCAAGGGGATCATAAGGTATGTCTAAAAACCCAGATTGGTGATCTTGCATGAAGTGGGTTATGTTGTAATTCGCGAATTTGTATGAAATTGGGTATGGGTATGTGTTAGAATCATCATATAGAACATGAGTTATGCATGATTTAGGTTAATTTGATGTTTAAGGGTGAAACCCGTTGGTTATGGTGAAGATGATGACATGGGTAAATCATCCATGTCTAAATTCTTGCTTATTATTGATGTATTATGATATATATGATGGATTCTTGTTAGAGGAATTGAAAGAAATGTGATACTAGTATGTTTGATGTTATGCATGAATGATCCATGTTGATTAGAAGGATAATTTGATGATTTATGTATGAGTTTAGAAGAATATGCATGAATTGGTTGTACATTATGCATAAATTGTGGTATGCACATCAAGTGTTTGATGAAATGCTTAAGTGACAATTATATGTGGAATTATATGCAAGTTGTGGGTAAATATGTATAGAAAGTGATAATGATGTAATTGTTAGCTAACTAATATGTGAAGTGTGATTTAGATGGAGTTCATGTGGAAATTTGAATGGTTAGTATGATGTGGTAGAAGCGTGCATTAGGAGTTTGTACTCTATGCTTGAAGATATGGTACACCTTATGCCTTTAGTTGATTTTGTGGTAGGGATCAAGGGGTGAAAGTGGTGTCCTTGAATGGTATGTGGATTTCTAGTAAGGATAATGTCGGGTTCAAGGATAGTGTTAAATTAGTTAATCTTGAATGATGTTGTTAGTTGTGCAATTATGAGAAGACTAGTATGGAAGGAATTGTTTATGTTGTGTGCATATATGATCTTGTGGTTGTATGTGTGTTTTAATATGTGAGTAGGGAATGTATATGATGTCCAATAGTATAATCGACTATCATGATGTGGATGTATGAGATTAGATTGATAATTTATAAGATAGACAGTTGACTTTCTGAAAGTCAACTGTGCATAAATAATGTAATAAGGCTTTTGTCACAAGTGTTATGTTAGAGAAATCATTAAGTACATGCTATATCAATATGTGCTATTTGTGACGACATGAAGAATTATGTGGAATGAAAGGATGTGACTTCTAGCTTATACTTTGTGTTGTTGGAATTTGACGAGTAAACTTTAATGTAGGACATGAATGTGAAATGAATACAATATTAGAATGTGCATTTATACTAATGAAGTGGTAACCATGATGACATGAAAGTATAAGATCATGTCAAGATGGGGGAAAGCATGGAAGGCTAACGGAAAGGATATGAGGAAGCATGTACGAAACGGGCACTCGAGGTAAGTGATTTCCGAAATCACTTCTTATTTATAAATGAAGTTTGGTACGTTGTATATAGGGAAACCAAGTAAGAATTTACGGGTAAGGGTAAGTACCCAGGTAAGTTCATATGAACTTCGTCTATCCTTAATGTAAATTAAGATGATGGTTTCATCATGTTAATGGAATGTGCACTATGTTGCTGAATGTTCATTGTGTTAATGGAATATGCATTATGTTGCTAAATGTTCATCGTGTTAAGGGAATGTGCATTTTGTTGTTGAATGTTCATTGTGTTAATGGAATGTTCATTATGTTGCTAAATGTTCATCATGTTAATGGAATGTGCATTATGTTGCTGAATGTTCATCGTGTTAATGGAATGTGCATTTTGTTGCTGAATGTTCATTGTGTTAATGGAATGTTCATTATGTTGCTGAATGTTCATCGTGTTAATGGAATGTGCATTATGTTGCTGAATGTTCATCGTGTTAAGGGAATGTGCATTTTGTTGCTGAATGTTCATTATGTTAATGGAATGTGCACTATGTTGCTGAATGTTCATTGTGTTAATGGAATGTGCATTATGTTGCTAAATGTTCATCGTGTTAAGGGAATGTGCATTTTGTTGTTGAATGTTCATTTTGTTAATGGAATGTTCATTATGTTGCTAAATGTTCATCATGTTAATGGAATGTGCATTATGTTGCTGAATGTTAATCGTGTTAATGGAATGTGCATTTTGTTGCTGAATGTTCATTGTGTGAATGGAATGTTCATTATGTTGCTGAATGTTCATCGTGTTAATAGAATGTGCATTATGTTGCTGAATGTTCATCGTGTTAAGGGAATGTGCATTATGTTGCTGAATGTTCATTGTGTTAATGGAATGTGCATTATGTTGCTGAATGTTCATCGTGTTAAGGGAATGTGCATTTTGTTGCTGAATGTTCATTGTGTTAATGGAATGTTCATTATGTTGCTGAATGTTCATCGTGTTAATGGAATGTGCATTATGTTGCTGAATGTTCATCGTGTTAATGGAATGTTCATTATGTTGCTGAATGTTCATCGTGTTAATGGAATGTTCATTATGTTGTTGAATGTTCATCGTGTTAATGAAATGTTCATTATGTTGCTGAATATTCATCGTGTTAATGGGATGTTCATTATGTTGCTGAATGTTCATCATGTTTGTTGGAAGTTAGTCGGTTATGTTTGTTTGTAATTGCATTGATTTGTGTTGATATGTTTGTAGTTAAGGCTCAACTTACAAATAAGTGAATGTGACTTGTATGTATGTATGTATGTATGTATGTATGTATGTATGTAATCATGTATGTATGTAAGTAGATGCGTATGTATGCAAGTAAAGGTATGTAAGTATGTACGTAGTTATGTATGTATTGTATATGTGGTTTCAATACATTTAAGTATTGACGTTATTAACAGTGTGCCTCGAGAATGAAATGTAATGCAGGTACATTATTGAAGTTTCGCCAAGGATTAGACACCCGGATGGAATGATTAAATCTAGAAAGATAACGGGATGGAAAGTATATGTGGATATGACGTAACGAGTCTACATGATTGAGAATCTTGTTTGTATGCTAATGTATGCTAATGTTGCGAATGTATGTGGTGGTTGCAGGTTGTACGAATCACAGATTATCATCACGAGGAGTAGCGATCAAAGACCGAGTCACAAGATAGATTGTACGGGAATGCTTGAGTATGTAATTTGATAAACATAAGTTATGCTTTTATTTTATTAAATGAGTACGAAGGATGCATATATTGTAAAAGAGTTATTTTAAAATGAACTTTCAAGTAAGTCAAAGCGTTTATAATGAAAGAAATTTTATGGTACGTATTTCCGCTGCGTCTTTTCAGTTAAAGCGTGTTAGGGTCTTACAAGTTGGTATCAGAGCCATGGTTTGAGTGAAATCAAGTATGAGGAGATAAATACTTGAACTCAAACCCGTGTGCTCTTGTGACCAAGAACCCGTACAATCCAAGACTCGATCAAGATCTAAAGGTAGAAGCCAACGTAAGTATGTACTCGAATATGTATTTGAATAAGACTAACAGTATGTTTTGTGTAAAGTAAGCATAGTTGCTTGGAAAGGATGATTCGTGAATGCGGTCTAGGACCGGCATCAAGGCAAGTAAGATGACAAATTCACCCAGGTACGTAAATCTAACCTGTGGCCGTATAAAATGGTATAATTAAGTAAGTGAAAGGAAATTTTAAATGAAAAATAATAATGAGATGGTAAAGAAGTTTTGAATGTTTCACGTGCCGAAACTTAATTCTTCTGACACAAGGTGGCAATTACACGAAGACACGAAACTAGTATGTGGATTGTGTACCTGGCCAGTACACAAGAAACGTATGACGTTCGTGAGCCCGTGATAATTGTTACAGGTATGTCTGTTAGAATTAGGAAGTAGGTGGACGCGAGGGTGAAGGGAAATGTAAGACTTTCAGGAATGAAAGTATGAATGATATGTTAGAGTTCGCGAGACGGATTCAAAACATGAAAGGAATGAAAGTACGAATGATATGTTAGACTCCGCGAGACAGATTCGAAGCATGAAAGGAATGAAGTATGAATGACCTGTTTGAATCCGCGAGACGGATTCAAGGAATGAAAGGCATGAATGGAATGTTTGAATCCGTAAAACGGATTCAAGGAAATGAAATGTAGAAATGATATGTCTGAATCCGCGAGATGGATTCAACACATGTAAAGAATGAAGGATGTGAATGATATATTTGAATCTGTGAGGTGGATTCAAAGCATAGAAGGAAGAAAATGTGTGAACGGTAGGTTTGGAACCACTAGACGGATTCAAAACATAGAAGTAATGAAAGGTATGGATGTTACGTTTGTATCCGCGGGACGGATTTAAACTACAAAAAGGATGAAATTAGTCCACATCAGAATGTGACGATAGTTCGATCATGGTTGCGTCAAACGAGTCATATGAGTTAATGTAAAGTAACCGAATGAAAGAATGATGTAATGAAAGTCCTTGCAAGTAAGCACGAATGGAAAGAAGCACAAACGTGTGCCTCAATACATGTAGGATAATTAAGAAATGTCAGTTTGGCCTTGAAAAGTCAAACTACGAAGGTTGATGAAATAAGTAATTGGAATGAAAGAATTGTGTGTGAGGAATGAAATGCGTGACACGTTGTAGCGTGTATGTAAGAATTTGTATAAGAATTATAGGTGAGTAATCACCTAATAAAATGAATGTTTGAATGAAATGTGCTAATTGCTAAATTTGTTGATGATAATGTTAGAACCCTTGATGTGATGAAACCAATCGAATTGGTGGAAGGATGCGTACGAGCGAAGGCACATTACACGGGTAAATGGAATCTAGCCTAGTATGGCTGGTACTTGTGAAGAGTACGGATCGATCTGGGTTACGGATCGTCGATTGCTGATATGAGATGAGGTTAGTAAAAGGTCTAACTTATGTCGGATAAGTATGAATTAATAAATTGAAAACACCCTACAAAATGAATAGTGGAATGAGTATGGTATAGTATGGAACGTTTGATTCCTAATAGTTGGCATAAGAAGAAAATTATGTCATTAAGAAGTGAATCTCAAAGGTCTTGAGTGAAAATTTTGAGAATTTGTTAAACTATCGTATAAAGAATTTGCGTGACACGTGGGCTTATGCAAATTAAATAATGCATAAAACAAGAGAAATAGTAATGTAGCATGAATAAGGTGAGTTGAAGGTAAAGTAAGAGTATGTATGGTACAAGTAACTATAGAAAATGAAGAATGATGTTAACTTTGGAATTAAGCACGAATGCATGATTATGAAATAGTAACTTCGTTGAGATAACGAAACAAAATTTACTGTTATGAAATATATGTATAGAATGTGATCTTAAAGGATGAGATAAAGGTATAAGAACTGTTATAAACGGATCATATAAATGTAAGTATTATTATTTCAAGTTTGAATAAATATGAATATTGACATGTTACAAACGGGTCGAGGAAATGAGGGTATTATATAAAAGTAAAGTATGAAAAGTATGGACTTGTTAGAAAGAAGTCAATCATATGGGTAGTTATTGAAATCGAGAATGGATAGTTACTTGGTATTATGATGTACCTATCGAAGTTAAACATAGATGTGTAGGTATAGATTACGAATTGAGATCGTATAGTCGACGAAGATAATATGAGTGTTGAAATAAACAAAAAGGAATGTTATTAATAGGACGCTGGAATTGTTTCAAGAAAACAAAATGATATATTGCACATGATATACGAGTAATAGAATGATGAATGAACCATTAGCTATGAAGTACGTTAGGAGCTAGCGCTATTAGTGAAAGTAACACTAATAAGAACTCCGGGACGGGTTCTGAAAATAGAAGACTGTCACTTAGGTGGGCTAGTGGTCGTGTTGATGAAGCAGGGGGAAACGATAATAAGTGTATAATGGAAATGAGACAGGTTTCGGGGACGAAACCTCATTTAAGGGGGTAGACTTGTAACACCCCAAAACCCGAATGTTTACATTGATGAATGTTCCTATGGGACATATCATGAACTAAGTAACTAGGTTATTTAACCTAGTTAAATGTATGGTAAGAACTATTATATGAGGAAAATTGTGCAAATTATGTTTTAGAGGCAAACATGAGGGACTAGAGTGGTTTAGAATGAAAGTTGAGTTATTAAAAGAAAACAACAACACACACAAACACACATTCATGTGTGTTCTAGAACAAGCAGGGGCTCTCAAGAACCTAAAACCCTAACTCAAACAAATCACCAAAATTGAAGGGTGAATCGAAGCTCAAATTCAGGAAGGAATACGAATTGATGATCACCTACTCAAGGGGATCATAAGGTATGTCTAAAAACCCAGATTGGTGATCTTGCATGAAGTGGGTTATGTTGTAATTCGCGAATTTGTATGAAATTGGGTATGGGTATGTGTTAGAATCATCATATAGAACATGGGTTATGCATGATTTAGGTTAATTTGATGTTTAAGGGTGAAACCCGTTGGTTATGGTGAAGATGATGACATGGGTAAATCATCCATGTCTAAATTCTTGCTTATTATTGATGTATTATGATATATATGATGGATTCTTGTTAGAGGAATTGAAAGAAATGTGATACTAGTATGTTTGATGTTATGCATGAATGATCCATGTTGATTAGAAGGATAATTTGATGATTTATGTATGAGTTTAGAAGAATATGCATGAATTGGTTGTACATTATGCATAAATTGTGGTATGCACATCAAGTGTTTGATGAAATGCTTAAGTGACAATTATATGTGGAATTATATGCAAGTTGTGGGTAAATATGTATAGAAAGTGATAATGATGTAATTGTTAGCTAACTAATATGTGAAGTGTGATTTAGATGGAGTTCATGTGGAAATTTGAATGGTTAGTATGATGTGGTAGAAGCGTGCATTAGGAGTTTGTACTCTATGCTTGAAGATATGGTACACCTTATGCCTTTAGTTGATTTTGTGGTAGGGATCAAGGGGTGAAAGTGGTATCCTTGAATGGTATGTGGATTTCTAGTAAGGATAATGTCGGGTTCAAGGATAGTGTTAAATTAGTTAATCTTGAATGATGTCGTTAGTTGTGGAATTATGAGAAGACTAGTATGGAAGGAATTGTTTATGTTGTATGCATATATGATCTTGTGGTTGTATGTGTGTTTTACTATGTGAGTAGGGAATGTATATGATGTCCAATAGTATAATCAACTATCATGATGTGGATGTATGAGATTAGATTGATAATTTATAAGATAGACAGTTGACTTTCTGAAAGTCAACTGTGCATAAATAATGTAATAAGGCTTTTGTCACAAGTGTTATGTTAGAGAAATCATTAAGTACATGATATATCAATATGTGCTATTTGTGACGACATGAATTATGTGGAATGAAAGGATGTGACTTCTAGCTTATACTTTGTGTTGTTGGAATTTGACGAGTAAACTTTAATGTAGGACATGAATGTGAAATGAATACAATATTAGAATGTGCATTTATACTAATGAAGTGGTAACCATGATGACATGAAAGTATAGGATCATGTCAAGATGGGGGAAAGCATGGAAGGCTAACGGAAAGGATATGAGGAAGCATGTACGAAACGGGCACTCGAGGTAAGTGATTTCCGAAATCACTTCTTATTTATAAATGAAGTTTGGTACGTTGTATACAGGGAAACCAAGTAAGAATTTACGGGTAAGGGTAAGTACCAAGGTAAGTTCATATGAACTTCGTCTATCCTTAATGTAAATTAAGATGATAGTTTCATCATGTTAATGGAATGTGCACTATGTTGCTGAATGTTCATTGTGTTAATGGAATGTGCATTATGTTGCTAAATGTTCATCGTGTTAAGGGAATGTGCATTTTGTTGTTGAATGTTCATTGTGTTAATGGAATGTTCATTATGTTGCTAAATGTTCATCATGTTAATGGAATGTGCATTATGTTGCTGAATGTTAATCGTGTTAATGGAATGTGCATTTTGTTGCTGAATGTTCATTGTGTTAATGGAATGTTCATTATGTTGCTGAATGTTCATCGTGTTAATGGAATGTGCATTTTGTTGCTGAATGTTCATCTGTTAAGGGAATGTGCATTTTGTTGCTGAATGTTCATTATGTTAATGGAATGTGCACTATGTTGCTGAATGTTCATTGTGTTAATGGAATGTGCATTATGTTGCTGAATGTTCATCGTGTTAAGGGAATGTGCATTTTGTTGTTGAATGTTCATTGTGTTAATGGAATGTTCATTATGTTGCTAAATGTTCATCATGTTAATGGAATGTGCATTATGTTGCTGAATGTTCATCGTGTTAATGGAATATGCATTTTGTTGCTGAATGTTCATTGTGTGAATGGAATGTTCATTATGTTGCTGAATGTTCATCGTGTTAATGGAATGTGCATTATGTTGCTGAATGTTCATCGTGTTAAGGGAATGTGCATTATGTTGCTGAATGTTCATTGTGTTAATGGAATGTGCATTATGTTGCTGAATGTTCATCGTGTTAAGGGAATGTGCATTTTGTTGCTGAATGTTCATTGTGTTAATGGAATGTTCATTATGTTGCTGAATGTTCATCGTGTTAATGGAATGTGCATTATGTTGCTGAATGTTCATCGTGTTAATGGAATGTTCATTATGTTGCTGAATGTTCATCGTGTTAATGGAATGTTCATTATGTTGTTGAATGTTCATCGTGTTAATGGAATGTTCATTATGTTGCTGAATATTCATCGTGTTAATGGGATGTTCATTATGTTGCTGAATGTTCGTCATGTTTGTTGGAAGTTAGTCGGTTATGTTTGTTTGTAATTGCATTGATTTGTGTTGATATGTTTGTAGTTAAGGCTCAACTTACAAATAAGTGAATGTGACTTGTATGTATGTATGTATGTGAAGATGTAATCATGTATGTATGTAAGTAGATGCGTATGTATGCAAGTAAAGGTATGTAAGTATGTACGTAGTTATGTATGTATTGTATATGTGGTTTCAATACATTTAAGTATTGACGTTATTAACAGTGTGCCTCGAGAATGAAATGTGATGCAGGTACATTATTGAATTTTCGCCAAGGATTAGACACCCGGATGGAATGATTAAATCTAGAAAGATAACGGGATGGAATGTATATGTGGATATGACGTAACGAGTCTACATGATTGAGAATCTTGTTTGTATGCTAATGTTGCGAATGTATGTGGTGGTTGCAGGTTGTACGAATCACAGATTATCATCACGAGGAGTAGCGATCAAAGACCGAGTCACAAGATAGATTGTACGGGAATGCTTGAGTATGTAATTTGATAAACATAAGTTATGCTTTTATTTTATTAAATGAGTACGAAGGATGCATATATTGTAAAAGAGTTATTTTAAAATGAACTTTCAAGTAAGTCAAAACGTTTATAATGAAAGAAATTTTATGGTACGTATTTCCGCTACGTCTTTTCAGTTAAAGCGTGTTAGGGTCTTACAGTCTGAAAGGACCTCTCGTGAGTGCCTTGAATATTTCTGCGAGACGGTCTGTAAAATGTATGCCGGTGAATTCTTACGTAGACCAACGAGCCACGACGTTGCGCTATTGTATCAGGCTCATGAGGAGAGGCATCACCTACCTGGTATGTTGGGTAGTCTGGATTGTACACATTTCGTCTGGAGAATGTGCCCCACAGAATTGCGTGGAAAATATATGAGAGGCGATCATCAATACCCGACGGTTATGTTAGAAGCGGTGGCGTCTCAAGATTTGTGGATTTGGCATGCTTTTTGTGGCCCGGCGGGTTCACAAAATGACATCAACGTGCTGCAACAATCTCCATTATTTCTTACTCAACGAAACGGAACGGCGCCAAATTGTCCATTTCAGGTGAACGACCACTTATACAAACGCGGGTATTATCTTACTGATGGGATCTACCCTAGCTGGTCCGTGTTTGTGAAGTCTTTTCCATATCCTCACATCCCGAATGAAAAAAAGTTCAAGAGGCAACACGAGGCTACAAGAAAAGATGTGGAACGGGCGTTTGGTGTGTTAAAAGCGAAGTGGGGAATACTAAATCGTCCAATGCGTTCGAAAACGGTGAAAAAGATAAGGTCAATCGTGTATACGTGCCTTATTTTACATAACATGATTATAAAAGACGACGGAAGGGCGATAGCACCGGTACATATTCAAGATCCTCCAGTCGAACCCGTCTTCGATGATACAGCTTATAGCGAGCTCATTGACGAAGAAACGCATTGGAGACTAAAACACGATCTCGTTGAGCATCTCGGAAGTTTAGATCTACCTCACCTTGAAGTGAGTTCCGACGACGAGTAGTTTGTTTTTATATTTTTCTAGTTTGAATGTAATTTTTATTTTTCTAGTTTGAATGTAATTTTTGTTTTTCTAGTTTGTTTTTTTTTAATTTAATGAAATGTCTTTTATTTAATTTTTATTTTTATTAATATTTTTTAATTTATAAACATACATAATTTTACAACAAATAAAAAAAAACTCAAGTCCCCTAAGAGGGGAGTGCTGCCATCAAATTAGGGTGTTAGGGGAGTTTAAGAGAGGAGTTGACGTGGCACTAGCTGATTGGTGGTGCGTAAGAGAGGGGACTCCCCTCTTAGGGGAGTGCCCCTTACACCCTAATATCATCTAGACACGAGGACGAACCACCACCATAAATGACATCCGACAAGATACAACATGACTATGCTGTAGGATATGAGTCACAATTTTATTAATAAAACTAATAAAAAAATAAAGATACTCTCTTTAAACATTTGGGAAATTATAGGACATGAACCATGTACAAATTCAAACGAAAATAAATATGAACTACAACATATTTAATAAAACAATCCCTTCAAACCAATATCTTCAAAATATAAAGTCTTCAACTTGATTTTTAAGCGCGTCTACTTGTATGGTTCGTTGTGTTTTCAGTCCGTTGTGTAGGCTTCAACGAGGTCTTGAACCACGTCTTCTTGTACAATAATTTCCTACAAAAAGAACAAACAAATGTTGACTCTTGTGGTTGAGGCACGTGTTCAACACGCTTCCCTTAAAACAGATTTCGCACCTCTACTAAAGACGACGTGTCTGTCTCCCAGGGTACAACAGCCGAAGCAGTTTGTACTGCCGGAGAAGGCTACGCGCCCGAGGTTACACCGGATAAAAACATTGTGTTAGATCTTTTGGAAACTAAGAATAGAAATGTAGTTGAATCATGTAGAGAAACTTATCTTTATATGTTCCCAACATATGGGTCATCAAGTACTTCTTCTTCAAGGACTCTTCATGCATAACTTTATGTCACCTTCTTATATTTTTACTCTTGTAGTTTTATATATGAAAACCCATAGTTAGGCACATAGCCTACTTTAATACAAAAGACATGGGGTAGAGAAAAATTTCACTTAATTAGACATTTATTAGAGACATAAACTCTAATAAAAAACTAATAAATTGACATAAAAGCTCTACTTAAGAGTTTATGTTACATATGAAGAGTCTAGTACTTAATTAGAGATTTATTAGAGGCATAAACTCTAATAAAAACTAATAAATTGACATAAAAACTCTACTTAAGAGTTTATGTTTCATATGAATAGTCTAGTAAATAATTATCATTTCAACAAATTATAATCTCACTAAATTAATATCCATTCATAATATCTAAATTTCCAACCTATGCTTGTGAGCTGAGCCGAGACAATTAAAGGGGAAATTACAAAAATGTCAGTTGGCTAAGTAACATTACCAAAATGTCACCTTCAAGCGTCCATGAAGTGGCGCCTGAACCATGGGAGGCGTCCGTGTGTCACCTTCAAGCGTCCATCAATGGGGTGCTGACACGTGTCAATAATCATAGATTGAGTCGACGGCTCACTCCTCAAAAGCAAAAAGGTAGCTGATGCGTTGGGCTGACTCCTCCTACACTTGTTGACCAGTATACCTACATGTGACACAATGATAATTGCTCGTATTTGTTAATGTGGCACATCTGGATATTTCTTGTCTGGAAGACGTATCTACATCAAGTGACCAAACAACACTAATGCCAACCATGGCCTATAGATACTTATCCACCAACTGTGAAGGGGTATGGTCCCAAATCTTGCACCGACCAATCAGGTCGCGCACGAGACCATACCCTTACCAAACTAATTTGGTAGCTTTCCCCACCTCGCGCCGGCTAATCAGGTGTAACCAAGGCCGCGCGCGAGGTCAGGGTAAACACAAGACCAGATTTCTTACTTGACTCCTTGGATGAAAACCCTCATGTCCTGGGCCTTGCGATGGCTACACGGGATACCCCCGATGGCCGCGCGGAGGACAGAAACGTAGGTAATCCAAGGACAAGTACTTAAGGTACAAGTGGCTGAGCAGTGGACCAATGAGCGTCCAACAGGCTGTATCCGATCATGTTCCACGATTAACAATCGTACAGGAGACAAGATTGTACACAAGGACACATACGTGACACCAATCAGTGTGCGCCGACATCTGCTCCACGATCTCCACTAAGCCGCTGATGACAGACGAGACAACAAGGACAACTGTCAAGCCACGTGGATCCATTCAGCATGCGCCACCTTCCCTCTCGCCCAGAAGCACCAACGGTGGTGGCAGAGGGGACAAAACGGATATTCCTTGTTGTCGACTACATGCCAAAGGCTCATCAGCCCATCTCCTCCCACACTACTCTAGCTATAAATAGTGACATTCACCTCCCGGTTTAAGGATCTAGCTTCCTTGTTTTCTCACTCTTAATCACACACTTATATCCTCAAAGCATATACTTATTCTCACGCCAGAGGGTGGTTACAAGGAGAACCCCCTTATTCCCCTCCTCGTAACGAGCTTAACGGTGTGTTTAGTGTTTTGAAGGATCATCACATCACAGCGTGGACGAGACAAAGAAGATTAACCTTATTTGTCAAGGCACAAACCACAAACTAACCACCAGATTAGTTTGGTGTTTCTTCAATGGCGCTCACCGATTTTTTACAATCACTTTCCATCTTCTTCTCTGAGCTATTATTTTTCTCTCGATCAATGGCTGATCATGGGATCCCTTTCCCACCCATCGGTGCACGCTCTCAAGCAGGTACGGTGGAGGACATCTCGCATGTCCAAAACTTTCCCAATGACGAGTATACCGAGGGGGAGGACACAAATGTTGGGGGCGTCCGCGCAAGTGGTGTTCGCACCACCCAAACGGTGACCCCAACAAGTCACGACGCTGGTGGTGCTCACCAGCGTCATCAAACAAATCTACGTTGTTAGGACTACCAGAGGGAGAAACTCTTGCCTCCTGGTATGCAAAGTCTCAAGCAACATTGAATCTGATTTACGCGCAGCTGAGCGCGCAACAGGTGCTAATTCAAGCGCAGACATAACCATCTCCATTCGTGACCCCTGCACCACGACAAGTGGACAGCCAAACTCTGCACCATACAGCCAAACTCTGCACCATGCACGCGCGCGGAGTTAACAGCATGAAAGGTCGCCATCACCAATAAGATAGAGCACGTGCAACACTTATGCTGAAATAGAGAACAACTATGACAATCACACTCATCAACAGCGGAAGCCTCAGTTGAGTAGTCGGCTCGGGCCGCACAACACAAAAAATGAATGGGGTCGTAATATCGAGGAAGAGGATTCAACGTATCAACAAGAGAAGTCCTCAGTTTTTAGCAGACTTCAGAAGAATCATGAAGCTTACAAGCCACGAGCGTGAATAGCATATAACCTGTCGGTTGAGCATGACTACACTCTGGTCTACAGACCAGCAGCAGCAGCTGAGAAGTCAAAGTTTATTCGCGAGATTGCTCTCGTGCCATTAGAGAAAGCCAAGCTCCCGCAAGCCGTCGGTAAGTTCAACGGTCTCACTGATCCAGATGACCATATCCAATTGTTCCCCAGCGCCGACGTCGTAGGAGGATAGACCATGCCCATGTGGTGCCATCTGTTCGTACAAACCCTCACAGGGGCAGCACGCGCATGGTTTGATAGCTTCGATTCAGGGAGATTTAAATCATAGACTAATCTGCAAAAAATGTTCCTCACTCACTTCAGCCAGCGACGACGGTATAAGCGTGACACCTCCGAGATGATGGATATCTGGAGGCGCGAGGGCGAAGGGTTGGATGATTTCATCACCCGCTTCAACAAGGAGTGTTTGGAGATTGGTGGGTCAGCGAAGACCTTATGCGTGCCCACTTTAAGAAGGCCATGCGCTGTGATAGTCTAATTAGGACTATCACTGGAAGAGACGATATGCCAAAAGAGTGGGACAAGTTGATGGAAGCGGCGAAGATTGTAGCACAAATGGAGGAAACTTTAACCGGGTCAAGGTCTGGTTGTTACTCGAAAGACCACTACTCAACAGACGTGACAAAAGATGGAGACACTCCGACTGGAGGTCAAGTCAGTCGCACAACGACGATGAAAGACACCGACACAGTGAAGATTCCCGAGCTACGATTGACAAGATAGGTTACACGAAGGCAAGCAAGGGTGAGAATCAAGAGAGACAATGGACTCCGCTGACTAAGACACCCCTAGAGGTTCTTAACACGCAGAAGTTGGATCTCAAGTATCCACCACCAATGCGCAATAAGAAAGGCCAAGACCCTAGTTTGTTCTGTGAGTTCCACAAAGATACCGGGCACTTGACTGATGATTGCATCCACCTGCGCGTGGAAATCGAAAAAGCTCTGAAGAGTGGCAAGTTGGAGCACCTCTTGAAGAACGTGCACAAGGAAATAAAAAAGATCAAGAGGATCAGATGAACGGTTGATCGATGGGCTCATCGCGTCACACCAAAAATAAACACCAGCGGGACCGTCCTTGACCAGCTCTATGGCTCAAAGGCGGTTATCTCGATTAAGATAAACCCATCACGTTTGACGGCTGTCAATGCAACTGATGGTGAAGTCAAGAAGTGTCACCCGTGACAATGTAGCCTCTGATGCCGACAAGGCGCGTATTACATACGTACTTCAGACGGTTACATTCCTCTACCTAGGACACAAGACAATGGAGAAAAGTTTTACATGCAATGCATCACCTATGTAAGCGACGGTCGCGCCCCTGACAAGTTTACTAATACGAGTGTTCTTTACTTACTTTTTTCCTTGTTCTTTCCTATGGTACATTCAAATTACAAATGCATGTTCAACTTCTAGTACGCGCAAAAACACTATAGTAAATTACGAGCTTGTGAACTAAGCCTCTATGGTTCCCATGGACATAGCGTGGAACCGAGCGATAGTGTTCAAACGTGAGCCACTTACATTCATTCGCGCTTCCTGGAAAAAAGTTGCTAACATATGCAATAATTGTAATTTAACAATAAAGGGACAAAAAAGTCTGTTTCTATTCACAAGCGCAACTGTGCGAAGTTGCATAGGAGAATGGATAAAAGTTTATAAGGCAACAAGTGCCTAACAAAAACCTATAAGCTACTTCCAGTCTTCACTCGGCTTCATCTTCGCCAGCGTCCTCATCATCATGATCAGTCAGTTGAATGGTCTTTGGAGGCTCAAAAATGGCCTTTAGCCGCGTCGGCTAATCGTCATGCTTCAGGGCCTTGGTGACAAAATCCAGAATAGGCAAGGAAATGTTGTCGTAATTATCTTCGGCTTGGCTCAACCCATCCTCCACCCGTTCATTAACCTAACAATGGCGGGTACCCTAGTGAGCGATTCTTCCACGTGTGCCGCACATTCCAGATAACCGTTGCAGTGACCAGCCGCCCGGGATGCCATAGAGAGGGCAGCCACCGCCCGATTAAGCTCATCGGCGTTCAAGATAGAATTTGCAATCTGTTCAAATAAAAGGAAACTGATCGAGGTCGTAAGGTCGATCAAAAATAAAGTTAAAAGTGTCCTATTCACCTTTTACTAGTAAAGGGCAAGTAGGGTGTCGAATCCACGGGGAATCAATGGAAAGTATGAAAGTTTGTTGCTTTAATTACCATCTACGTCTAAACTAATTGCTTTTTACAGTTTTTATAATGATTGTGAAAACAAAATAAATTAGATTTGTAAACAATTATGAGAAGAGGGACCAATCTCCGAGTTTTCAGGTTGTGTAGAAACACGGGTAACCTAATTACTACCAATTGGAAATCACATAGACATGATTTGCTAACTACTTGTTTTGATAAATAATTAACAGATAATATATTTGATTTCAATGATCCACGATCGAAACCGAAAGATTGATGCAACTGAATAGTAACCTAGATAATTACCAATCCTAGATTTCATAAACATGAACAAGTTCAATGGTTAAAGGTTGAAGACAATGACAACTTAGAATTTAATCCCAATTGTTGATGACAAAACCAAATAACTGATGAACCAGTATGCAAATGATAATCCAACAATGTTTAATCAAAAACAAATAAACAATAAAGATAAACTAACCGAATGATTAGTCAAATCTCAATCCAAAAGTTTGTAAAACTAAGTCAACCCGGTTCCTAACACAAACCCTAGTCCCGGAGATGATCACGGGTGGTTTAGCCGCTCACGTTCTTGATTTGATCTTCAATCTTGATGAGGAATTGCATGATTGATGATTGGGTTGAGGTTGTGAACTCCAAAATTCGTCCTTGGGAAGTGGAAAACGGCTAGGGTTAATGATAATTTCGTTTGGGGAATGTTTGTGCTTAAATATGGTGGAACAACAAGAAATTCGCAAGTCAGATCTGGGTTCAGCGCCCAGTGCGCCAAAAACAGCGCCTAGTGCGCCAACTTGTAGTTTTCTTCTGTGGTGCGCTGAAATCAGCACCTAGTGGCGCCGATTGCTACCGAACTTCCCATTTTTCACATTTTGACCTTCCAACTTGTGTGTATGCTTCCAATACTCCGTAATGCTTCTCGAAAACCTTCCGTTAAGCTCTAAAAGCCATCCGTTACGCTCCGAGTACCTGTAAATCAAAATCAACCCAAAGTAAACCGTTTCCGTACACATAATCACGTAAAGCCTCATAATTAAACACTTTAAAACACGATTAAACACCCTCACATCACATCTCCACACTTACCCTTTGCTTGTCCTCAAGCAAACCGATATGGAACTACTCACCATCGTAACAACACCTCTAAACCCCTTAACCAATGCAACAATTTAAGTCTCAAGTCATACCCGTTCCATAGACTAACACAATCGAGATTGACAGTCCGACAAGCAATTGGTGCAATTTCTAAAACTTAAGACTTGTTTATTCAGAACTAACATGCTTAGGATCACAACACATGCTACACGCCCCTCACAATAAACTCTCCTCTCGGTTTAAAAACTGAACTAGCGTGTAATGTGCTAGTATTTATACACTCAAAACCAAACATGAAATCCTGTAATCATAGGCTTGTATAACAATCATACCTCCATTGTATCATATAACACGACACGCATCAAAAAGACTTTTGGTTTTGGGCTTAGGCTAAGGGTAGGAAGATCTTTGGCTTATCTTTATAGTTTTATGTGGCGAACAAACAAACAACCAAACTGTGACAACTTTATTTGCAAACATAACAAACTTTTGGGTTGGTTTCTACCCAAGAACATAAACGATATTCATAAAACTTCTATTTTTGCTCTTTTTCCATTTTCTCTTTTTTTGCTTTTTCTTTGTTTCCTTTTTTTTCTTTTCATAACTTGTCATTCACGGTCGGTATCAAACAATTCACATTAGGTGGACAAACGAACAGTAAATAGGTTCAACAGGGCTACTAAGGGTAATGGTTCGGTAAACATGAAACAAAGATAACTGGTGTAAAGGATATCCTAATGCCGTTATCATTTACGTGCGCATATCAAACCATAGTCTCAGCATGAATCAAATCATACAAGTTCTAACACAGAATAACATGTGGCCTGCTCTCATCAAATAAAATCATAATGTAAATCATTCTATCATTTTACAGGCTCAAAATTCTCACCAAAGAAGAGTAAAAAGGTTGCCGACACGTAGCATATGCAATCTAAAGCATGTTACCCCTAAATAGACATTTCTTTTCAATTCTTTTTTCCAAAAAACACATGTCAGACCTACTCTCATGAAACTTAAAGGAACGACCATGACAAGGGACTATGTTAGTTTACTACCGGCAAGGAACCCATTAGTGATTGAAACATTCGGTTTTCATATTCATTTAGTTCACTTAAGGCGATGAAATTCTTAAATATTTTTAAAATTTTCAATTTTTTCGCTTTTCATCATTTTCAATCACTTTCAACTCTTTCAAACTCTTGTCCCAAGCCTTTCCCTTCCTGGGTTTCCATATCCCCACACTTGGGCGACATTGTCCCCAATGTATAGTGCTTTTAAAACAAACCCGGGAATACCAACTAACAAACATCATGAGCGACCATTCCTAACACAAAGAATATAACACCTTCCCTAACACATAAAATAGTTTAACACCACCAAGAACACGAAGAAAAAGAAAAAAAAATAATAAGAGTGGAACAGACTCCCCTGGTTTAATGTGTAGAATCCTCATACGTCATGTTCCAACACGACCGTATAGCATTCCATTCGCGGCCGTGTCCAACAAGTACTCGGTCGATCTCTACCTTTAGTGTTCAGATCATCCCCGTCCAAATGGAGATTGAGTATGGACAGTTCTGACTGAACTCTGATCCATGCATTATCCGCAACTGCATCTAGAACGTATCAGGACTTCACCATACATCCCCACACTTGTACCATTGCATCCGTAGAGATTAATAACCTGGTAACCTGCAACAATACTCACGCAAAACAAAATAAAACAAATATACACTACTCTACATCCTCGGGCTGCCTCCCGAGAGCGCTAAGTTTATAGGTCTTCAGCCAGATCATACCTGATATACTCTCATGGTGGTCGAGTGGGATGTTTGCATCCCATGGCCTCTAAGTATGTACCCCGCCAATGCTCCAGTAAGTCGTCCACTGTATTCCACATTGGACCGAATAGCTCTAACCTCCGTTTTGCATTATCACATTCAGGCGGTTTCTTTTTCTTCTTCTTCCCTTGTGGCATCCCTTTTTCTGTCTTTAACTCCTCATGAGCCACACTTTCCTTTTTTCTCACCGCCTTGCTTCCTGTCACTTCAAACTTGTCAACCAAAAAACACTAATGTTTGGTTTGAATCTCCTTTGCAGGAGAGACATTTTCTTCATCATTTTCAGCTTTTGAGCGTTCACTGGAAATAGAGGGATTAGTCGCATCTGAAAACACATTTAACCGTAATTCACGGTCACCAAAACTTCATACTTACCGTTCCATATACACAATTGATAATGGCATGAGCAGTCGCTAAGAACGGTCTACCCAAAATGACTGGAGGGTGCGTGTTCTTTGAACTTATGGTACAATCAAGCACTAAGAAGTCAATTGGGTAGTAACACTCTTCTACCTTCACAATTACATCCCTTACAATTCCCCTCGAACACATGGGAGTCTGATCAGCCAACACCACGGTGGTGTTGACTTTTTGTAGCGGACCAAAATCATATTGGTCGTACAGACTCCCTGGTAGAATGCTAACACACGCTCCAAGATCCAACAGTGCCCTTTCTATTTTAAATTCACCCACTTGTACAGAAATAATGGGTGCTCCTGGATCTTGGAGTTTCGGAGGAAGGGTACCCAACAAAACGGCATTCACATTTGCAGTTAAATCAAGTTTTTTAGGAAACTTGTGAAGTCGTTTTTGGGTACTTAACTCTTCCAGGCACTCAATTTGATCGGGACTCTCTTTAATCGCATCGAGTAAGGGTAGATTAATTTTAGCTTGTTTAAAACTTTCCCACCTTTCATTCATTGGTGGGTCCCGATCATGTTGAGAATCCGATTCAGTACCAACATCCTCCACCACCTCCTCAACTAATTGTGATGGTGGAGTTACTTCAACACTACTCGTTTCAAAAGTTGGAAGAATACTTACCGCGTTGATGTGCACATTTCTTCCATTTTTCGAGCTAGATGATTGATGTGCTGGGTTAACTGTGGTAGTGCTTGGCAACTTACCTGGATCTCTTCTCAGCTGAGCTAGATCTTCTGCTAGCTGCCCCAATTGCTTCTGCATTGCCTCAGAAGTTTTGTCTCGAACTTCATTATCTTTCTGGATGTCCTTCATGAATGACATGATTGCATCCAACTTCGAATCACTCGAGTCGCCTCCACCACCTGAAGAATTACTTTGCTGGTTACCTTGATTCCTCCAACTCCCTTGATAATTGCCTTGATAATTGCTTTGATTTTGCTGTTGGTTGTTGGCTTGAGGCTCTTGATTATATTGGCCTCGATTCTGGTAACCTCCATGTTGGTAATTTCCTTGCCGATTCTGATACTGTTGACCTCCTTGGTTAGGTACCTGAAAATTGGGGTTCAACTGATTAGCAGAATTACCATAACTAAAATTAGGGTGGTTTCGCAAACCTGGATGATATGTATTCGATTTCATATCATATTGCTTTCGATCACCGTATAATTGATTCACTTCATCAGTCTGACCACCTAACACGGCACACTCTCCGACTTGATGCCCTAACTCTCCACACTCACTACATACCGCAAACGTATTGGCGGTTTTAACTTCACCCCCTTTTCCAAGGTTCATTTGAGCTACCTGATGCTCAAGCAACAAATTTTGGTGCCTCAACTTCTCGACCCGTTCCTCAGCTTCATAATCAACTGGCTTTGCTGAACTTGATCTTGCCCTCCTACTTGATTGTGCCTGTCTCTTAGAAGTAGCACTTTGTCTCTCCAAGTATGCCCAATCCACAGCCTCTATGTTTGTAAGAAACGTACCATTACTAATGGCGATGAGATCTCTTACATCATCAGGAAGTTGCCCATCATAAAACGCCTTAATTAATTCCCATGTCTGAATTTCATGATGTGGGCATTTCCTAAGCAATTCCTTAAACCTTGTGAACGCCTCATGGAACGGTTCCCATGAATGTTGCTGGAATGATCTGATTGCATCCCGAGTTTCACTGGTTCTATTCATGGTGTAGTATTCTTCCAAAAACACCTGCTGCATCTCTTGCCAAGTGTATATACTACCTGGAGGTAATGTGGCGAACCATTGGTGTGCTTTGTCTTTCAGGGTAAATTGAAACAACATTAACTTTACTTCATCCTTTGTGAACCCTGAACCCCCAATCGTCTGACAAATCGAATCAAAACTTGCAATGTGCAAGTACGGTTCTTCGGTCCTTTTTCCATAAAATTCCGGCATATGACCTAAGTATTGAGGCCTCACTTCGAAGGGTCGATTATTATTCCCCACCGGTGTGACTATAGCTGATGAGTTTGGTACCACAACGGGTCGACAATGACCTTCAACGCCTTGAATTGGTGCCCCTTGAACGGCTTGGGGGACACCATCCATAAATTGTATCTGCTCGCCCCCTAAACCGATTATTAGCTCTTTGAGTTCCCGCATTAAACTGTGGGACTCCATTATGAACTTGGTTTTATGGAATCGGTTGCGGGATGTGATGTCTTTGATTGACCTGTTGTTGGACCGGATAGCCTTGATTCACATCATACCCTTCGTCGTATCTGTGAGCAGTATATCTCCCATCATACTGGTTCTGATAATCATCATCTTCCCAACCGGATTCCCATGTATGGACACTGCCTTCTCTGTGGTTGGGATCCTCATCATACCCGTGTTGATGTTGTGGTTGGTTAAGACGAATAATTTCCCCATGTCGGAGATGTAGATTCCCAGGTTGGTTTTGTGGGCCTGGGTTGAATTGTGGAAATGGTTGTGGTGATGGTGGTTGATTCTAGTTTTGGTTCTGGTTCTAGTTCTGATTTTGATTTTGAGGGATTGGTGGATCTGGAATAGGTGGGATTGGTTCGTTCTGAGCTTGGTTTTGTGGCTCTTGATCGGCCATCTCGGGAGCTGCTTGTTCAAGATCTTGAGCAACTGTTGATGACTGAGCTTTAGCTTTCACTACTGAACAGAGAAGAACGAGATTCTGTCGAGCAGTCTTTTCGATTTCTGGATCAAACAAAAGCGGTGATGACTTCTTTGAAAACCTGGTATGCATGCAACACGAGAATCACCTGCACACAGACAAACAAGAAACCAAGCGTAATACTGAACGAAACAAATAAAAGACAAACAAAAGGAAATATTTTTGGATTTTTTGGTTTTTTCTAATTTTTTTTTTATTTTTAAGAAACAAAAACAACTAACTAAACTAAGCGCACCGATTCCCCGGCAACGGCGACATTTTGATCGATGTCGTAAGGTCGGTCAAAAATAAAGTTAAAAGTGTCATATTCACCTTTTACTAGTAAAGGGTAAGTAGGGTGTCGAATCCACAGGGAATCAGTGGAAAGTATGATAGTTTGTTGCTTTAATTACCATCTACGTCTAAACTAATTGCTTTTTGCAGTTTTTAGAATGATTGTGAAAACAAAATAAATTAGATTTGTAAACAATTATGAGAAGAGGGACCAATCTCCGGGTTTTCAGGTTGTGTAGAAACACGGGTAACCTAATTACTACCAATTGGAAATCACATAGACATGATTTGCTAACTACTTGTTTTGATAAATAATTAACAGATAATATATTTGATTGCAATGATCCACGATCGAAACCGAAAGATTGATGCAACTGAATAGTAACCTAGATAATTACCAATCCTAGATTTCATAAACATTCAAGGCCGCTTGGCTAACCTTGCGCACCTCTTCTGCAGTCTCAACTTTAACCTTCTCAGCAGCGAGATCAATCTCCAGTGAGTCACTCTTCTGCTTCTCAGGTACATTTGCCTAATATGTGTGTGGTTTAATTCTTAGGTGAAAACCCTTTTAAAACTGTAATCTTTATGAAAATATTTACCAAAAATATTATATACTTTCACGCACATCTTTGTGTAACCAGGGGCGGACCTAAGCCCACCCCAAGGTGGGCGGGCACACCCCGGGGGAAAAAAAATTAGTCCTAAGTTCCGTCGAAAATCCCGTCCGCACCCCTTGGATTTTTTCGTCCGCACCCCTTAGAATTTTTCGACCGCACCCTTGAAAATTTTCGTCCGCACCCCTTAGGTAAAAAGTGTTATCAATTTATATTTTAGATTTTTTTTTAGTAAACTCTTATTTTTAAAAATAATACTACCTAAATTATATAACTTTTAATACCTAACTAACTAAACCCAAATACCCATACCTTTACCCACTTATAATTCCTAACTACCTAGCCCACTAAGTCTTAGCCCATTAACCAAACCCAACAATATTTCAAACTATAATAAAATAATTAAAGCACAAAACCTTTATAAATTCTCTCCCGCTCTCTCTCTCTCTCTCTTGCGTCCCTGCACTGCCAACGAACAACATCACCCAGCAACAACAGTCCAGCAGCCGACGACCACCGTAATCAGCCTCCATACCACCGTCGTTTGACACCAAATCTAACCTGAATCCGAACACGGGTAAGTTTCTTTGTTATTTTGATGATTTTGGTTGATATTATAGGAGAAAAAAGGGTAATAAAGTTGTTAAATAGGTTTGAAAGTTTGTGTGTTTTGACGTTGTTTATGGTTGTTTAGATGATTTTTAGTGTGATTATGTTGTTTATATATTTTTAGGGTGTTTATGTTGTTTATATATTTTTAGGGCGATTACAACTTACGTTATAATTTCTAGGGCTTGAATAGTTGAAAATTAAAATTAAAATTAAAATTAAAATTGAAACATTAAGTTATGGAGCGATGAACTTATGTTATATATAGAAAGAATTGCTTAAGAAATTTGTTTTAGATGATGTTTTGCATAGATTTCAAAAAATGAAAACTCGTAGGGCGTCGACGTTTTAATTATGTTTGTAACAAGGTTTGACATGTTTTTGATGATTATATAAATTTAGTTTGATGTTCGTTTATTTTACATAACCCAACCCAACCCGACCCGATACGAACCGACTTTTTTACTTATATACCTAGGAGCCTAAAATTTTTAAAAATGTTCCACACTCCCATGAAAAAATTCCTGAGTCCGCCACTGTGTGTAACACTCGTTCTTAAGGAGTTACCATCTATGATGAAACTGCTAGTGTTCTTTGCTTTAACAACACTTAGATCATGTTTTACAAATCATTAACACCGCAACTAAACATTGTTTCAACAATAATCATCATTGACTGATGTTAAAACATTGAGATTTTTTATAGATTTAGTTTAGCAAATAAAAACATTTGTTATTATGACTTGACTCGTAATAGGATTATAAATTAAATTTAGTATGACTTGACTCGTAATAGGATTTATAACAGAGTTTTCTTAAACTAAAAAACAAATTATATAGAATGAATTTAAAACAATTGAATATCTTAAACTAAAAAAAACAACTTATATAGAACGAATTTAGAACATTAAAATAAATTAAACCCGTAAAAATATCTTATTTCAAATAAATTAGGTTTTTCACAATCATCGCGTTGCGGCGAACTTATTTTGTTATTTAGTTTGTGTTTAGATGTGTTTTGAAATCACTACGAGGACGTTGCGCACGAAACCGCTGAGAAAATAAAAAGAAGATATCGAAAAAAACACTAAAATATAACCGAAAGAAAATCAACCAAAAAAATTTAATGGTAACGATTTTGTTCGTATGAAACCCGTGGTCAGAGATAAACAAATAGTACTAGGTACCAGTACTGAATTTCCCGAACCGAAAGATCTCAAGTACAAATTCGGTACTGACTTTTGGCGCCTACCGGTTTTTACCTTCATATACCGGTACCGTAACCGGTATTTTCGATATCGATATCGGTTGGCACCGAGCTCAACCCTACCCCTGAAACTGAAAAAAAGAAATCATTAAAAGTTGAAGAAAATCAACAAAAAAAAGTTGCACGATACCGTTGTTATTTGTACGGTACCCATGATCAGAGATGAGCAAATGGTACCGGGTAGAAGTACCGAATTTCCCGAACTAAAAGATTTTCAAAATCATTTCGGTACTGACTTTTGGGGTTTTCTGTACAAGGCTGGTGCCGATTTTTACCTTCGTGTATCGATAACTGTACAAGGCTAGTGCCGGTTTTTTACCTTCATGTACCAATAACGAACTGGACCATACATGTATTTTCGATATAAGTACCGGTTGACACAAAGCTTATTCAACTTAAAAAGTAAGGAAATAATTATTATTATAATATCAAAATAATAAAAGTATTAAAACACTGTATATTAAAAAAGTATTAGAAGTATTAGAAAAACTATATATTATTATAATATTAAAATCACTATTCATTTTAATTCCTTTAGAAATTTAAAAAATAAAAAAAAAATATTTTTATAATATAAAAAGTACTATTCATAAGGTTGTATTATTAATATATAAATAAATAAATAATATATAATAAAATAATAATAATAATAACTATTATTATAATATTAAAATCACTATTCATTTTAATTCCTTTAAAAATTTAAAAAATGAAAAAAATGTATATATTTTTATAATATGAAAAGTAGTATTCATAAGGTTGTATTATTAATATATAATATTATTAATATATAATATTATTAATATATAATATATAATATAATATAATATAATATAATATAATATAATATAATATAATATAATATAATATAATATAATATAATATAATATAATATAATATAATATAATATAATATAATATAATATAATATAATATAATATAATATAATATAATATAATATAATATAATATAATATAATATAATATAATATAATATAATATAATATAATATAATATAATATAATATAATATAATATAATATAATATAACTAGTAAGATTTCCCCACGCGTTGCAGCGAGAACTCAACTATTATAGGTTGGGTTCATGGCGGTATCAGTATGGTACCGGCACTTGATTTAAAGTCGTGATACGTACAAAAGAATCCGTTTTACATTAAAAAACCATAAAAATGAATACTGGTTTCGATTCTGTTAATAACAATACTGGTATCAATGTTGATAAAAAAACCATAAAAAAACGAATAATAACAATACCGGTACGATGTTGGTATAGGTTCGATTCGTCACCATACTAATTTGAATAAAACTCTTTTTTTTAACAAAGTTCATACAAGAACGCCATGAAAAAAATATCAAACACAGTCACGTGTTCATCTTAAAAAAAGATAATAAACGCGACTTATCTGAGGAAAAATCAAATTAAAGAAAAACTAAATTGGTTAAAAATATATATTGTTTAAAGCACAACGGGTGAAATTTGAACACAAAAAAATTTGTGCTACTATTCATCAGGGTTCTAAATTTATATATTCCGCGCACGATGTGGCAGGAATTCGGTCTGTGTCGGTTCGGTTTCTTAACGGTATCATTATGCTACCGGCATTCGGTTTAAAGTAAGTGATATGCACAAATAAATGCGTTTTACACTAACCGAAAAAGCGAATACGGGTACCGATTCTGAGAATAACAATCCTGATACCGATGTCCATAAAAACAAATGTCGGTATCAGTTCCGATAATAACAAACAGTACCGGTATCGGTTCGGTTCATCGTTGTACTATCATGAATAAAACTCTTTTTCAACAAAGTATATACGTAAACATCGATAAAAAAATTAAACACAATTATGTATTCAACTTTTAAAAAAAGATATTGAACGCGAGTTATCGAAGGAAAATCAAATTAAATAAAAATTAGATGGGTTAAATACGTATATTATTTAAAATATAAAGGTTTAAATTAAATATTAAAAGCATTTACATATAATAACATAAAAATTTTATTTTACTATTCAGCAGTTCAAATTCATATATATAAAATAAAATATATATATATATATAGGATAATAATTAATTAATTAATATATAGTAAAGTAATAATTTGACAATTATTGATATTATTGAGGTCAGTCACGTACTCACGTGGGTTGAAAGAAAGTGCTTGCATTAAGCCTCTAATGTTTAAGGAACCGGTCCATGTTGTGGAAAATTATCAAATATTTTTTATTTTATGAAAACTATATACTATTTTTGCCCTATTTTAAATTTTGGTAAACTCTTTTAAATTTTATATATTTTCATAATAAATAATTTTGTGGGTATATATGAGTGTTGAAAAAAATGATAAAATGATTATTTTTTAAAATTCTATCATCGTTGATCGTTCAATTTTTTATTTATTCCATGTGGTTTGCGAAAATCGCAGACTTGATTAGAAGAGTTTACTAATTACATACTTGGTCCTAGTGGTTGCAATTTTTAGGTAGCGTTTGGTATGAAGGAATGGAAGGTGGAATGGAATGGATCATTCTGATGGAATGAAAATAAAAATGTTTGGTTATAATGTGGTAATGGAATGGAGCATTTCAAAAGAATGTAACTCCTTCCAAATATAATAATTTCCATTCCTTGGTATGTAGGTGTTTTTTTTATTATTATTATTATTATTATTATTATTATTATTATACTTATACTTTTATTATTATTATTATTTCCTTCCAAATATCTTCTCCTCCTCCTCCTCCTCCTCCTCCTCCTTCTTCTTCTTATTATTATTATTATTATTATTATTATTATTATTATTATTATTATTATTATTATTATTATTATTATTATTATACTTATACTTTTATTTGTATTTATATTTACATTTATTAATATTCATACTAATATTAATATATATCAAAAATTTATTATTAATTTTTTATTATTATAAATATTATTATTATTATTATTATTATTATTATTATTATTATTATTATTATTATTATTATTATTATTGAGGCAATTATATTTTTGTCGTTTTTAATATAGTTGTGTTTCGTTACTTCATCTTTTTTTCTTTATCAAATTGTATAAAGTAATGATTCATTCTATTCACATATGAGTAACCAAACATCATAATGTAATGGAATGATCCATTTCATTCCGTTGTCCATTCCATTACCTCGTCCATTCCATTCTCTCATCTATTCCATTACCCCATACCAAACAGACCCTTAAACTCGGGTGATTCTTAACACTAACTTTTGTTAAAATTTTCAATTAAGTCTTTATGAAATGACTAAATTGTCCCTAAACAATTAAAAAATATAAAAAAAACAAAAAGAGATGGGCCCACCCCTCATCTTCTTCTCCCCCATCTCTCGCTAACCCAGCACCTTCACCTTCAACCCACCATCACCAACCGGCTGCAGGAGATTTGCCGGAATCGGGCGGGGGGGGGGGGGGGGGGGAGTATTGACGGCGGGAAGAAGAAAGGTTTGCGGCGGTCAAAGGTGGTGGAGCAGTCGTAAGTATTGGAGGTTGAGTCATCGGGGAGAGAGGGATATTCGCCGTCGTCGGAGCTGTCGTTCCCGGAGTTCATGAATGGAGCTAGTCACTGGAATCCTATCATGGTTCAGCCTCTACCTTTTCAACCTAGAACCAGTGGTGGACCTAGAAATTTTTTTCTAGGGGTGCGGAATATTTTTAAAGATTTTAGGCCCCTAGTTATATAAAAAATCGGTTCAATCGAGACAAATAAAGTATAAGAAATTTGTAGTACAAATAGGCGCAAACCGAATAACAAAAGCGCGAAATATTAATGAACCTATGTGATGGGTCGTAAAGGAATGTAGATAGGAAAAACGCAAACTAGCGAAACGAATATTAAAAACATTAAGATAAAGAACCCGGGTAACGGGTTGTAAAGAAGTACAGGTAAGAACCGGATAATGGTAAGCATAGGACAAACTGACGTTTAAACGACATTAGAAGTCATAAAGTCGGAAAAGATAATTCGAAAAGAAAACAAATGAAGCTTTAGACTACGGTCAAGGTCAAATGAAATCTAAAAGGGCAAAATGTTAGGATCTGAGTTTGGATTGATTGTGATTTGTGTTTGAATTAAGATGAATTGATGAATGAGTTGTGCAGCGGAAATTAAATGGAAGCAAACTTTTCACAATCAAACAGAAGAAATGCTTTCAAACATACATTTTCAACAAAGAATCAAATGCTTAAATTTATTTCAAACTTTGATTACAATTGTATGTATGCTTTGCAAACTCCCCCTCAGCCCAAGCTCAGTATTTGTTCATGCAGGAAGAAGATGGTGAAAGAGCTAAACAGAACAGTACAGAGCACTGTTCTATTTACAGGCACTAGCAAACCACTGAGCATCTAAGCTGACGTCACCATGAAAGTGACATCTAACCTCCTAACAAACTCTTAACAACTGACCTATACAAACACTGCTATGCTAACTACTGATGTTACAATTCATTACATAAAGTAAACATAAATAGCTGCTGCATCCTTCCACTGCTGTGAACCCAACAGTACTTGTCATGATCAGCAGTGCTTGAAACAAGGCAGTAGATTGAGCAGCAGAGCTTTAGTTCTTCAACAGTCTTTGACTTGATCAGCAGTTGTAGGTCAGCAGTTTGCATGATCAGCGGATAGGAGGTCAGCAGATGTTGAAACCACTTTCAATGGGAGAGATTTGCATGCATAACATCTGCTTATTCTGGATCCACTGCTCTGATCCAGTTTTGGCTTTTATTATCTGTTCCTTTGGCAGGGTTCAATCCCAACAATCTCCCCCTGGAACAGATAATGCCAAGACTCTCCATTATTAAAAGATCTTTATTGCCTCATCAGCAGTTCCCTTATTTGCCCTTTGAGTTGTAATTCAAAGGTTAAGGCGTCTGTGTCATCATCATCCCTGCTAAGTGGAAGATCAAGGAGATCCTGCAAATCTTCAATACTCTGGCCAAGAGCTTGTTCCCTTGTTAATTTCTTCACTTCTCCACTAGACTTGAACGCAGTCAGTATGTGGGTCTGTTTATCAGTATTCCACTTTAGTACTTTTGAGCCTGGTGGGTTTCTTGGGAGATTTTTATTAGATGAGGTATTTGGTGATGCTGACCTATTCATGACTGGCTGAGCAGTACTTGCAGATTGTTCCAATTCAGGATCTTTTTTCATTATTAACCTAATGCCCTCTTTTACAAGGTCATTACCAGCAATTAGATCTTGAACTGTTTCAGCACCCAACTGGTTTTGTCTCCTTCTTTTGTAGATGGCAGCACCAGCAGGAGCAGTGGTTCTTTTGGCTTGCAGCTTTGGTGGTCTTTTTGAGACCTCTGCTTTGGAGTAGTCAGGCTTTTGTGGAGCTGTTGGATCTTTCTTCCTAAGTTCCTCCAACCTTTTATAGGTGGCCCTGACCCTAGCTTCTCCCCACTTTGACGCAGAATTCTTTGACCCATAATCAGCTGTTACCAGCTCCTCTTTCATTCTCTTCAACTCTAAGGCCTTGTCAGCTTCAAATTGTTTGAATTTTTCAGGAGGAGTCTGCTTGACCTTATTTTTGATCATTTCATGAATCCTGGCCACTTCTTTTTCAAGCTCAGGAATGGTCCAGTTTTTGTACATGTGTTTCTCCCCCCTTGTATTTCTTGTAGGTCATGATGTTTTCAATGTAGTCTTTTCTCAAGGACTCATCTGCCCTTTCAGAGATTTGCTGACATACATTTTTGGCAAATTGCTCTATAGATCTGACCTGTGTGAGTAGAAACTGATAATTTTGCTGAAATTCTCTATCAGATTTCCCATGTTTATTTTTGATTGAGATATCCTCTACTTGCTTGGCCTTGATTTTCAAATATTCTTCAATATTATTTGGCCTGGGATATCCTTCAATCGATGGCAAACTCCTTTTGGCAGGGTCATCCTCATAATAGAAAGATTTGATTTCTTCCCTAACTGCTATGAGTTCCAAAGGAAATACAACACTTGCAGGAGGTAATGGCTTTTGGATTTGAGCTGAAGAGAGAGGAATGGGTTTTGGAATTGTGACAAGTGCTTGGGATTTTGAAGCTGTTGGTGGTGGTGATGGAGAATCATCATCTGGTATGATAACCCTTCTCCTTTTTATTGTAGGAGAGGCAGATGATGTCTTGGATGGAACAATGGTAATGATATGAGAGGCAGTGGTTTGTGACTGACAAACAGCTGTTGAAACAACTGGTGTTTCAACCACTGTTGTCATTACAGCAGATGTTGTAACATCTGCTGTCTTCTGCTTTTTGGCAGGAGGTGATGGTGGAGATGTTGTTTTAAGTGGTGATGGTAGTGATGGTAAGACAGTGGTAGTGGTGTGTGTTGAAGTAGTGTGTGTTGAAATGAGAGCAGTTGTTGAAACAACTGAAGTACCGGCAGATGGTGATACAGCAGGAGTCTCAGCAGCTGTTTGGGTGGAGGTTTGATGTTGGTGGCTTTTGGATGGTGGTTTTGAAGTATACTTTGGAAGACTGGATGGTGTGGACTTGGGTTTCCTTACTTTTCTAGTAAGATTACTTTTTGGAACAGGATTTTGAACACCTTTTCACCAGAACAACCCTGCGTATTCAGCTTCATGAAAGCTCTTTTCTCCTCATTCCACCTTGACAAATCCTTTGCCGCTTTATCCCTTTTTACACTTATGACACCATCATCAAGTGCATTCTGGGTAACATCAACCTTCTTGCTACCATCTGGCAAGGGAATGTTTCTGAGCATTGCATCCTTTTCTGGATCAAGATACAACCCATTATCAATCCCTTTCTTTATCCACTCCTTAATTTTCTCCCCCTTTTTGGCATTATCTGGGGGGGTTCATCAATAAAAAGAACTGTCGGAGGAGCAGTGCCAGTGGTTGTCAACAGATGGGCCTTGATAACCTTGATGTCATCTTTTGTATCCTTGAACCTAGACTCCATTGTATTTTTCAGATCTTGAACATGTTTTTCATGTTGCTGTTCAGCCAGTTGATGTTGTTGTTGGAGAAAAGGTTGAAAAAGGTTCCAGAGCTCATTTGTAACGTCTGCTGGTGGAGGAGCAGGTGCTTGAGGTGGAACAGCAGTGGATTGTACCATTTGAAGTGTCAACAACTGTTGCAACATTTCTTTGATTTCTGCAACAGAGGTATCCAGTTTTTCGACTCTTTCCGTCAATTCCTGGTACTTTAAACCATCACCCAACTGAATGGGGATCATCTGATTTCCCACTAGCAGTGGTTTTATCAGAGGTTGAGGTAGGGAGTATACTCCTAACATCAACAACTGATGCCCCTTTTTCTTGGTACTGGGGTCTTCTTCCTTCAACAATTGATAATCTTTTGATGGAACCAGTGGTTAAAACAAACTCACTAGTAGATAACAGAGGTGTTATGGAAGGAATTGCCTCCAAGGAAGTCTTATTGATGTAACCACTGTCCAAGTGTAAACCTGTAGGTTCAACACTTGTAGTGGCTGCTTCACTTGGATTACCACCAAGAGTTACTTGTAACTCAAGGGGTGTAACCTCCTCAGGTTGTGTTGGTGGGTTAGCAAAGATTGATACATCAGGCCCAGTCTCATGTTGAGGTATATTCTCATGAACAGGTGATTGAGAAGGACTGGTTTGTGCCAGGTTCAAATCAATTGCATCCAACAGTAGTTTGGTGTTTGGGGGAATTGGAGATGTGAGTTTGGGTGTAGAAAGAGGATTTGCCCCAGGTATTGGGCTGTGGATGATGGAAACAAGTGCTTCCAGAGCATCATGATGTGGTGACCCTTGTTGTACAACCTATTCTTTTTGTGAAGAGACAGGAGGAGTTTCAGTTATGGTGTGAGATATTTTTACCAACTGCTGTGAGGAAAAAGCAGCAGTGGTTAGTTGTGACTTTTGTGTTGTCACAGGCAGTTGCTCTGGTATCTCATCCTCCAGAGTTGCCTTTTTGGTAGGTTTGGGGGGTTTTTGAGTTTTCTTTTTCTGTGGCTTTTTGGTGATTTTAGGTGTGGATTTCAAGGCAGTTGTTTTGCTACCTTGATCACCTTGAGCAGTGGGCTCAGCAGAAGATACTTGAGGAACAGTGTTTGCTGCTAAATTCTGCTCAGGCACCTCTGCTTGTGTTTTGCAAGGTGTTGACATTCTTGTAAAAGTTTCAGCGGTTAAGCTGTGCATTTGTAGAGATTCACCTTGGTATTACAGCAATATCATCTTTACTGAATTTTTTCTCAAAATAATAACTTAAAAATCTTGGAAACAGTAAGAATGATTTTGTTTCAACATTTTTAACCAAATCATTGAAGATTACCTGGGAATAATTAAAGTTTTCTTCTTGAAGAATAGCATATCCCAGGTTTTGAATCTTCAATGGTATTTCAATAAAAGAAGTGGTTTTATTTGAAACACACATGAGGAGGGTATGGAATAAAAATCTTGTTGCAGGAGGGAAGAAACCTCTTTGTAAGGTATCCCTCTTCATCATTGTGTCTGCATACCCTCTCTCAATGAAGTCAATTTTTAACTCGTTTTTAGGAAAAGAATCTTTACCTTCCTGATCATCGAGCTGAAAGACCTCTGATATGGATTGCGGTGTGATGTTGACATTTTGCCCTTTAGAGAAGAGGTAATGGTAGTGACAGTTTCACCTTGTTTTTCGGTGGTGTAGCCTTTTGAGAGGCAGCTTTTGAAGATGATTTTGCGGAAGCCTTTGATTTGGTCATCGTTTTGAAGACGACGATTGAAGAAATTTATGGAGAAATTTGATGAGGAAACTGCTTTGATAAGAGAATTTTTGTGAATTTAATTCGACAGTAAAACCCTGTTGTCACACCCCGATTTCCACGTGTCTCACCGGTGGGCCCGGTGGGGGATTACCGTGACGACGTTGGCAATAATATAGTTAAACCACACAATTATATAATGCACAGCGGATCAAAATAATAAAATGTTGTTCATTCAGATACGGCATCGAGTTTGCGAGACTATTCATGATGCTTAGGCATCTAATACCAGCCAATTTCGTACAGTACCTGCACTTAATCTTTTTGGGGAAAATACGTCAGTTTACACTGGTAAATACATTCAACTGACACATTTGAAAATGTTTATTAAAATTGATTTGAATGCACAAGGCACAAACTCTTTTATAACTTGGGAAAATTATAATAAAATCTTGTGAACGTTTGACATGTTCTTTTATGCGTTCGGTAGCCCGGGTCGTGCCGGGTTAAAGATTTATAGACACACCACGTTTGCGTAAAACCGTAGTATAAAAACCAACGGCTACGTCTTTTAATTTAATGTCGACACTTTATACCGGGTGTACGCCTACACCGGGATGTCGATGGTCGTGGCCATTTCGTAAAATGATGCCAAGGATATCCGGGACAACGGTCATTAAACCCCCCAAAGGCTTTTAAGCAACAAAACTGTTTAAATGAGCCGATCATATTATTTAAGTAACCACCTAAGCGATGGAAGAATATAATGCTCAATCAAGCGGTATTAATATACAGTAACCCAAGCCCATATAGGGGAAATAAGTTAAAGTATTTACCTTTGCAAGTATATTTCCTTAATTGGATTAAATCACCGGTAGCTTTTACTGGGGCTCCTAATCTGGAACGAAGGTTTTAATTAACCTCTTAGAATCCTAACGAGTCGTTATAATGGCCGTAGCCTAGACCGGTTGGTTCCGATATATATATATATATATATATATATATGGTTTAATCGCGTGAAAGGCGAAAACCGAGAATGGAGTGTGATTCTGACCCAACAAGTTCAGAGACTTGTTTTATATGGGTTAATGATTCACACTCTGGGTTTTGGGGTTCAAATTATATAATTTGACCCGTATCGGCTAATTTATGAAAACTAGTTTCATAAGCCGAACCGTGCGCGCAATAGGCGAAACGGTTAACCATGAGAGTCGTACGCTTATTTCCTAAGTCAATATGCCTTAAATGGGTTGTGGTATCAGTAGGATACCTTCCGTGACGCCCGTAACGAGTTTAAGTTAATATTATGCCCCGTAGGGGCTTTTCGGTCATTTTTAAAGGCTTTTAAAGAGCTTTTCGAGTTCTACAGGAAATCTGAGTTTCCCGAACAGCTTATAAAGCTTAAAATACTTTATTTATTATTTAAAATCAGTAGCAACTGGAATCGGGTCAAAAGACCTTGTAGAACTCATGTTTTGGCCGAAAAGTGTATATTCGGTATTAACCGAACCGTAGCCATAACCGCAGGTTATGAGCAAGGTAAAAATTATTAAAAATCTTTAAAATTCCCAAAATATTATTTTAATACGGTGGGTAAAAGATTTGGTGACGAAATCTTGGTTTAGATAGGCGTTATGCTAATTGCGCCGTTTATTACAAAAGTTTATTTTAATTTGCGCTATTTAGCATAACTCTCATTCTAGACCTCGGATTGACGTGAAACTTTAAGGACATGCTTATATTTTAATAGGCAAGGTTCTGGTCCGTTCACGTGTCCGAAATACTCGTTTTAATTTCAAAAGGCCGTTACGGTCAACTTTTAGGCGAATGACGGAAATGCGCAAAAGACTAGGATAACTCATGAACCGATCACAGAGGTTGATACCATCAAGTAACCTGGTCCTAAGAGAGTCCTAAGGTATATCTATACCTCACTAAAACGGGTCAGAACTGAAGTCAAAGCAAAAGTCAAACTTTTGCGACATTCGGCTCCGAACCGGTTCAATATAGCAAACGGTCGATCCAAATGAGCGCAAACAAGTTTATATACTTAATATCATGTTTTATAAGTGTCAAAACAGGTTTCATAACATATACATTACAGATTATGCATAAATCGCTAAAATAGCTTTCTGTTGACTTTTTAACCGCACGTTTGACTCGATATTTGACATAGTTAGAGTGGTGATCAGGGGGAACCCTTTTAGAGGTTTATTACCCACATAGTTACCTACTCAAAACTACTTTTGATCCGTCATAAGACTGAATCATTTGCAAGTTTTTGTAATGACAACCGTTAGTTACGACGGTTGTGTTTATAGGCTAAAACTATGGAAATGTATGACCAAAATGGTTATGAACGACTTACAGAAGTTCTTTCTTGCTTATAGAGCAGAGATGGATGCTAGAGAGCTCTTGGAATGATCAGATGAATGTGTTTTGTGTTGTGTGAATGTTATGCACATAATGTGGCTATTTATAGCCAAGGAAAGCTCTCTAGATCACTACACAACAACCTACACTGATCATGATGATGGGTAGATGTCTCCTGAGGTGTATGGGTCAAGTGTAGGGTGCCCATGCCTCATTTATTGAGGTTTGATCGTTCACAATGTTCAAAAGGCAAGAAACTACAATGTTTCTGCATCTGGGCACTTTACGCGACCCGCATGGGAGTTCCCATGCACTTTTACGCGGGTCGCCTGAGTTTAATAAATCAGACGCGTAATTGAGGTGGCTCGCGGCCCGCCTCAACTTAAGCCTAACCTTCACGCGGGTCGCGAGAGGTCTGTTTTTCAGATTTTTAAAATCTTTTGTAATGATTATCAGAATCTGGTAATTAATAACGAAATCTTTCGTAATGATTTACCTGACCCTTCGGGTTTGAAGGGGTAACTTTGCGGTTTGGCCCTCGGTTATTTACCGATAGGGGCCTCGTGTTATTTACCCGCGTTGTTAATGTCACACCCCCAAAATCCCACCTGCGGAGTACTACCGCTTGGAGGCGTGACTGACCAGGATCCAGCCACCAATCATACTGAACAAGCATATAAACAGTTATAAAGGTTTAACCAATACGATTGGTGTTCCAAAATAAATAAGTTTAAGTTGCAAGCGGAAGCATAAGTTTAAAGTTTAACATAAGTTCAAAAGTTCCAAGTTTTAACATAGCACGTAGCAAACCGTGTCCCACAACGACTCTCCTCCATGCAAGCTCCGGCTGAGTACCTATAGTCCTGCAAAGCATGTAGTAACGAGTCAACAACTAGTTGAGTGAGTTCACGGTTGGGTGTTCGTTTTAGTTGTTTCAAAAACAGTTTCCTTTAACTGGCATCCTGCCGTGGGGGTTACCCCATAGTTTAAAAACGTGACATGTTATTTCCCGGTTATACTGGCACTCCGGCCGTGGGGGCTACCCCATGTGAATCTTCCGGCACTCCGGCCGTGGGGGCTACCCCATGTGAATCTTCCGGCACTCCGGCCGTGGGGGCTACCCCATGTACATCATCTGGCTCTCCAGCCGTGGGGGCTACCCCTTGTTAGTTATCAGGCATTTCGGCCGTGGGGGCTACCCCATGCGTACACTAGACTCGTTACCATATCGACTGCTGACTGTAGTCATGTTTATGTGCCCTGAAAACATCAATGTCTATCATCATTGACGTGCCCCAGATCCATTAGTTCACGCCCGTCCTCTGCGGCACGGTGTGAGGCTTGTCAGACCTAAATAGCGCTATCTAACTAATGACCCGCTCGCCATTGGCCCGGCGATTAGTCGATACAAAAAGGAGGGACTTCGTGATAGAGTTTTAGTCTAGTACGTTTATCCGTCCATCCGGACGAGGAATCACATTCCTGAACCACTGACGTCCTACCCAAGGAGGACGAGGAATCCACGTTCCTTAACCCCGTTCCCAACCCAGGGAATCCCATGCTTTGTAAAGGGTGTGAACTCACCTTGGTTTGCTCGGCAGTTAATCACAGAAAGATCAATCAAGTCGCAAGTAGTCAATTACGTCCTAACATGGATACCACTTATAATCAGATTCAAACCAAGCAGTGCACGAATGTTCAACACGTATGGCAAACACGGGTAATAATCATGGCAACACGTTTAACATACACAGTTCACAGCTAACAGTCAAATACAAACCCAAAGTCCAAACGTGAGGCCCAAACGGTTGGGCTCGTGATAACAGGCCCAAACAACATATCAACAGTAGCACAGAAGTCCATAAATCCGGCCCACTAACTAAGGCCCATAAGTGTGGTTTCGAGTCGCAACCGGACTCGCAAGCATGGTCTCGAGTCATGCTGTTTGTGCTGATCATAAATGGTTGCGAGTCGCAACCTGTGTCGCAACCATGGTTTCGGCTAATCATGCTGAGGTCTCGAGTCGCAACGGGACTCGTAAGCTGTGGTTTCGGCTTGTCCTGCTATGGTTGCGAGTCGCAACCGCGTGGTCTCGAGTTGTCACGCTGTGGTTGCGAGTCGCAACTGGGTGATTGCGAGTCGGTAGCAGTCGTTTTCATGATCACGTGTTGATGCAGATATAGTCAGATTAATGGTACAATATAATCAGGCCCAAATCAGGAAACTACCAATAGAATTTCACTAACATGTTTTCCTAATCAGGTTATTGGTCAAAGTGGATCAAAATCACAAGGGTTTTCATATCTTAACTAGCATTCAAAGTGTTCTTCACATATTCAAACACATGTTCATCAAGTTCATAACATTTTAACACTTATTTAACCCAAACTATGAACAAACATCAAAACACTTAGCATAACACACAACTCGGTTTTCATATAAGTCCGATTTCATGGCAAGTGCAACCCGATTTCATGTTTATCAACATAAGTGGTTCAAACTTCATTTAGACACAAAATATCACACTCATCATATAATATATGCTAACCGGTTCATCATTGTGCATATTAGAATCATTATATTTACCAAGAACACCATGTAAACACTAACAATAACATCATCTCATTCATATATCACAAAACACAACAAAAATCAACCATAAACATGATGAATACTAACCGGTTGGTGAAGTGTGTGTGTGTGTGTCGATCCAAAGTTCCAAATCCGAGAGTTCTTGTGCCAACCGAGTGGATCCGAGAGTCTTGGAGATGTGTTTGTGTTCTAGAGTTTAAGTGAGAGAGAAGTAGGAGAGTGTGTGTGTTGTGATGTTCAACAAATGGCAAAGTTAACTAAGGTGTGGTTTATATACTAGTTCCAAGTGTTGCACCCTTAATGGGTTCGGTTAAGGGTTTACGGCCCAATGGCCCAACCGGCCACTAGGTTCTCGGCCCAAAGGCCCAAACCGGTCTAATGGTTACGGTTCACTCGAGACCTCATGGTCTCGAGTCGGGTTCTTGTTGTTTCGTGTGGGGTTCTCGGTTCACATGTAACACGTACGCATATATATACAAATGCACACATAATAAAACACATATCACATAAGGTTCACGTTATCATTAAGTTTGATCGGTCAACTAATCACATAACATTCAAACAAGTTACATCGAGACACAACGAAAGGTTCTAGATTTCGAGTTGTCACATCATCCCCAAGTTGAAAGAAATTTCGTCCCGAAATTTGATGGCACTCACTGAGGAAGCTAGTCAAGTTGTAAGGTTTTCCCGGTTTTCCTGGGGTGTCACATCCACCCCCCGTTGATCTGGAATTTCGTCCCGAAATTCCGTAGCTTCAGCCTCAGTAGCGTTTGTACTGTTCTCAAACAGTTGGGGATACTTTTGTTTCATCCGATCTTCGCGCTCCCAGGTAAACTCTGGGCCGCGACGTGAGTTCCAACGAACTCGAACAAGAGGTATTCTAGTGCTCTTGAGGACCTTGACATCCCGGTCCGTGATTTCGACAGGTTCTTCGACGAATTTCAACTGTTCGTCGATCGTGAGTTCCTTCAGAGGAACTACGTGCGTCTCATCTGACAGACACTTCTTCAGATTTGACACATGGAAAACGTTGTGAACTGCACCGAGTTCTGCTGGTAATTTCAGTCTGTCGGCCACTTTGCCTATTTTCTCAAGAATTTCGAAAGGTCCAACATATCGTGGGTTGAGTTTTCCGCGTTTACCAAAACGAACCACACCCTTCCAGGGTGAAACTTTGAGTAATACCCGCTCCCCAACCTGGAGCTCAAGTGGTTTCCTGCCCTTATCGGCGTAAGCCTTCTGACGGTCACGAGCGGCCGCCATGCGTTGTCGTATTTGAGCAATCCGCTCAGTAGTGTCTACCACATGTTCTGGACCAGTGATCTGACTATCCCCCACCTCTGCCCAACAGAGGGGTGACCGGCATTTACGTCCGTACAATGCCTCAAACGGAGCAGCTTTAATGCTGGTGTGGTAGCTGTTATTGTACGAGAATTCTACGAGTGGCAGATGCCTTTCCCAGCTGTTGCCAAAGTCGATTACACAAGCGCGAAGCATGTCTTCTAATGTCTGAATAGTGCGTTCGGACTGCCCGTCCGTCTGTGGGTGATACGCTGTGCTCATATCTAGACGTGAGCCAAAAGACTTGTGCATTGCCTGCCACAGTTCCGAAGTAAAACGTGCATCTCGATCAGAGATGATAGAGGTGGGCACCCCGTGCCTCGAAACAACTTCCTTGAGGTATATTTCCGCTAGAGTGGAGAATTTATCCGTTTCTTTGATTGCCAAGAAGTGTGCGGATTTCGTGAGTCGATCCACGATTACCCAGATAGTATCGTTCCCGCGCTGTGATCTAGGTAGGCCAGTAACGAAATCCATGGAAATTTGCTCCCATTTCCATTGTGGTATCTCTGGTTGTTGGAGTAGGCCTGAGGGTTTCTGATATTCCATCTTGACTCGCGCACAAGTCAAACACTTGCTGACGTAAGTTGCTATGTGGGCCTTCATGCTAGGCCACCAATACGTAGTTTTAATATCGTGGTACATCTTGTCCGAACCAGGGTGTACCGAGTAGCGAGATTTGTGCGCTTCATCCATCACAAGTTCTCGTAAGTCGCCATAGAGTGGGACCCGAATGCGTCCTGTTACATAGTAAGCACCGTCTTCCTTCTGTTCTAAGCGTTGCCTTGACCCGCGTAGAGCTTCTGCTCTAACGTTTTCTGGTTTCAGTGCTTCTATCTGAGCAGCTCGTATTTGCGGAGGTAGACTAGAATGGATCGTGAGTTGTAAAGCTCTTACGCGTTTAGGCGTAGTGTCCTTTCGACTGAGGGCGTCTGCCACAACATTGGCCTTGCCCGGGTGATACCTGATAGAGCACTCGTAATCATTCAGCAGCTCGACCCATCGTCGCTGCCGCATATTCAGTTCCTTCTGCTTGAATATGTGTTCTAGACTTCTGTGGTCGGTGTAGATGGCGCACTTGGTTCCGTACAGGTAATGCCGCCATAACTTAAGTGCGAAAACAACAGCTCCCAGCTCTAAATCATGTGTCGTGTAGTTCTTCTCGTGAACTTTAAGTTGTCGTGAGGCGTAAGCTATGACTTTATCTCGTTGCATCAATACACAACCAAGACCTTGAATTGATGCATCACAGTAAACCACAAAATCTTCTGTGCCCTCTGGTAGTGAAAGGATAGGTGCACTACAGAGTCTATCCTTTAGATGCTGAAAAGCTAACTCTTGTGCATTTCCCCAACGATAAACAACGCCTTTCTGTGTTAGCAAGGTCAGAGGCTGCGCAATCTTAGAAAAATCCTTAATGAACCTCCTGTAGTAACCTGCCAATCCCAAGAATTGGCGAATTTCCTTTGGTGTACGAGGTGCAGGCCAGTTCTTAATAGATTCCACTTTGGATGGATCAACGTGAATCCCATCCTGGTTCACCACATGCCCTAGGAAATGGACCTCTCGAAGCCAGAAGTCGCATTTCGAGAATTTCGCGTAAAGCTGTTCCTTCCGAAGGAGTTCCAGAATAAGTCGTAGATGTTGTTTGTGCTCTTCTTTGCTCTTAGAATAGATCAGGATGTCGTCGATAAAGACTATAACAAACTTGTCCAGGTACGGCTTGCAAACTCGGTTCATCAAATCCATAAAAACTGCCGGTGCGTTCGTCAGCCCAAACGGCATGACCAGAAACTCATAGTGCCCATATCGAGTCCTAAAGGCCGTCTTAGAGACATCCTCTTCCCGAACTCTCAGCTGGTGATATCCCGATCTCAGATCGATCTTTGAATAGTAGCTCGACCCCTGCAACTGGTCGAACAAGTCGTCAATACGCGGTAGAGGATAACGATTCTTCACAGTCACCTTGTTGAGTTCGCGATAGTCGATACACATTCTGAAGGTACCGTCCTTTTTCTTCACAAATAACACTGGAGCTCCCCAAGGCGATGAGCTAGGACGAATAAAACCCTTATCCAAGAGTTCTTGTAGTTGCGTGGAGAGTTCTTCCAACTCTGATGGCGCTAAACGATAAGGTGCACGGGCTACAGGCGCAGCTCCAGGAGCTAGTTCAATCTGAAACTCGACTTGACGATGGGGCGGAAGACCAGGTAATTCCTCAGGGAATACCTCAGGATAGTCGCGTACAACCGGAAAATCTTCTAACTTCCTCTCCTTTTCTGTGGTATCAGTAACTAGAGCCAAAATCGCAGTGTGGCCCTTTCGTAAGCATTTCTGAGCCTTAAGAAGAGAGATGATGTTCTCAACAGCACTTCTCTTGTCGCCACGAATCATGAGAGGTTCACCACCTAAACCAGGAATACGAACGATCTTCTCGTTACAAAGAATCTCTGCTCGGTGTTGGGATAACCAATCCATCCCAATGACAACGTCGAAACTACCCAAGACAATAGGAATAAGATCGATAGGGAAGGTCTGGTTAGCGAGAATAAGCTGGCAACCTTTGACTACGTGCGAGGCCTCAAAACTCTTACCGTTTGTCCCCACTGGAGGTACCAGAAGTAGTTGCAGCACCTATGTGCTTGGGCAACTTGTTCTGCTCCACCGCCTGATCAGTAAGACGGTGAGCCAACTGAACAACCTGCTGGATAGTAGTCAAGTTCGCTGAAGTCACATGACTTTGAATCCCTGGCACCAAGCCCTTGAGATAGAGTTCAATTCGCTTATACGGAGGATCCACCATAGTAGGACACAACAAGGCAAGCTCATGCGATCTCTTAGTGTATGCCTCAATCTCTGACCCCGTCATCTTGAGATTGTAGAACTCATCTTCCAGCTTGTGAATGTCGTCACGACTGCAGTATTCCTCCCTGATCATTTCCTTGAAATTTTCCCATGGGGTGGCGTTGGCAGCAACCAACCCTAACATCTGCACTTGAGCATTCCACCACGTGAGGGCCAAACCCTCGAGAGTACCAGTAGCATACTTTACCCTGCGCGCTTCAGGGCATTCACACATTTCGAACACAGACTCCAGTTTCTCAAACCAGTGTAGGAGACCTACTGCTCCTTCAGTGCCGCTAAAAGTTGTGGGTCGACAGTCCATAAAAGGTCTTAAAAGTGCACACCGGTGCCTGAGCATACTGACCTAAGGTAGGTGAAAGAAAGACAGAGTTCAACACAAAGGTTGGTTCACGAGAGTAGGATCCTAAAGATCCTAGGGTAAGTTCGGGCTGCAGGATATACCCCCTGCGTGTGCAGTTGCGAGCGCTGCGGCAACTCGTTCGTTGATCAAAGCCGTCAACCAGGCTTGTGTCATGTTAACGCGTCCAGACATGAGAGAGGTTCGCGAAAGTACGATAGTAGGACAGAGTAAGCACGCACGTGTTCAAACAACAGTAGTTATACTAATCAAGTATACCATGAGCAATGTACTACGTAACTAACAAGTAGGCAATATACATACATTATATTACCTAGAACGTCGAGCCTTGCATGAGGAGCGAAGTGTCGTTGTGGACCGTTGAGCACTAAACCGGTTATAGTCTGGTTTTAACAAAAACGTTTCTCCTTTATTAAAACCAAGTTCACTATAACCAATGGCTCTGATACCAATCTGTCACACCCCCAAAATCCCACCTGCGGAGTACTACCGCTTGGAGGCGTGACTGACCAGGATCCAGCCACCAATCATACTGAACAAGCATATAAACAGTTATAAAGGTTTAACCAATACGATTGGTGTTCCAAAATAAATAAGTTTAAGTTGCAAGCGGAAGCATAAGTTTAAAGTTTAACATAAGTTCAAAAGTTCCAAGTTTTAACATAGCACGTAGCAAACCGTGTCCCACAACGACTCTCCTCCATGCAAGCTCCGGCTGAGTACCTATAGTCCTGCAAAGCATGTAGTAACGAGTCAACAACTAGTTGAGTGAGTTCACGGTTGGGTGTTCGTTTTAGTTGTTTCAAAAACAGTTTCCTTTAACTGGCATCCTGCCGTGGGGGTTACCCCATAGTTTAAAAACGTGACATGTTATTTCCCGGTTATACTGGCACTCCGGCCGTGGGGGCTACCCCATGTGAATCTTCCGGCACTCCGGCCGTGGGGGCTACCCCATGTGAATCTTCCGGCACTCCGGCCGTGGGGGCTACCCCATGTACATCATCTGGCTCTCCAGCCGTGGGGGCTACCCCTTGTTAGTTATCAGGCATTTCGGCCGTGGGGGCTACCCCATGCGTACACTAGACTCGTTACCATATCGACTGCTGACTGTAGTCATGTTTATGTGCCCTGAAAACATCAATGTCTATCATCATTGACGTGCCCCAGATCCATTAGTTCACGCCCGTCCTCTGCGGCACGGTGTGAGGCTTGTCAGACCTAAATAGCGCTATCTAACTAATGACCCGCTCGCCATTGGCCCGGCGATTAGTCGATACAAAAAGGAGGGACTTCGTGATAGAGTTTTAGTCTAGTACGTTTATCCGTCCATCCGGACGAGGAATCACATTCCTGAACCACTGACGTCCTACCCAAGGAGGACGAGGAATCCACGTTCCTTAACCCCGTTCCCAACCCAGGGAATCCCATGCTTTGTAAAGGGTGTGAACTCACCTTGGTTTGCTCGGCAGTTAATCACAGAAAGATCAATCAAGTCGCAAGTAGTCAATTACGTCCTAACATGGATACCACTTATAATCAGATTCAAACCAAGCAGTGCACGAATGTTCAACACGTATGGCAAACACGGGTAATAATCATGGCAACACGTTTAACATACACAGTTCACAGCTAACAGTCAAATACAAACCCAAAGTCCAAACGTGAGGCCCAAACGGTTGGGCTCGTGATAACAGGCCCAAACAACATATCAACAGTAGCACAGAAGTCCATAAATCCGGCCCACTAACTAAGGCCCATAAGTGTGGTTTCGAGTCGCAACCGGACTCGCAAGCATGGTCTCGAGTCATGCTGTTTGTGCTGATCATAAATGGTTGCGAGTCGCAACCTGTGTCGCAACCATGGTTTCGGCTAATCATGCTGAGGTCTCGAGTCGCAACGGGACTCGTAAGCTGTGGTTTCGGCTTGTCCTGCTATGGTTGCGAGTCGCAACCGCGTGGTCTCGAGTTGTCACGCTGTGGTTGCGAGTCGCAACTGGGTGATTGCGAGTCGGTAGCAGTCGTTTTCATGATCACGTGTTGATGCAGATATAGTCAGATTAATGGTACAATATAATCAGGCCCAAATCAGGAAACTACCAATAGAATTTCACTAACATGTTTTCCTAATCAGGTTATTGGTCAAAGTGGATCAAAATCACAAGGGTTTTCATATCTTAACTAGCATTCAAAGTGTTCTTCACATATTCAAACACATGTTCATCAAGTTCATAACATTTTAACACTTATTTAACCCAAACTATGAACAAACATCAAAACACTTAGCATAACACACAACTCGGTTTTCATATAAGTCCGATTTCATGGCAAGTGCAACCCGATTTCATGTTTATCAACATAAGTGGTTCAAACTTCATTTAGACACAAAATATCACACTCATCATATAATATATGCTAACCGGTTCATCATTGTGCATATTAGAATCATTATATTTACCAAGAACACCATGTAAACACTAACAATAACATCATCTCATTCATATATCACAAAACACAACAAAAATCAACCATAAACATGATGAATACTAACCGGTTGGTGAAGTGTGTGTGTGTGTGTCGATCCAAAGTTCCAAATCCGAGAGTTCTTGTGCCAACCGAGTGGATCCGAGAGTCTTGGAGATGTGTTTGTGTTCTAGAGTTTAAGTGAGAGAGAAGTATGAGAGTGTGTGTGTTGTGATGTTCAACAAATGGCAAAGTTAACTAAGGTGTGGTTTATATACTAGTTCCAAGTGTTGCACCCTTAATGGGTTCGGTTAAGGGTTTACGGCCCAATGGCCCAACCGGCCACTAGGTTCTCGGCCCAAAGGCCCAAACCGGTCTAATGGTTACGGTTCACTCGAGACCTCATGGTCTCGAGTCGGGTTCTTGTTGTTTCGTGTGGGGTTCTCGGTTCACATGTAACACGTACGCATATATATACAAATGCACACATAATAAAACACATATCACATAAGGTTCACGTTATCATTAAGTTTGATCGGTCAACTAATCACATAACATTCAAACAAGTTACATCGAGACACAACGAAAGGTTCTAGATTTCGAGTTGTCACAGTTAAGTCCCCGGTTTATTTATTACTTATTCAGAAAGCCTTAACTTCTGTTATTGACGCTTTTAACCCTTCTCATACGAATCTGAGTATAACTCTCTTGTTTTAAGACGGAACTTCGCGGAATTTATATAGTATATTCTGGTGAGCGTATAACACTGTTACGAAGTCTTGGGAACGTTAAAGGGTCACTCAGAGGTAATATTAAACATGTTGATACAGTTAACCCCTGTAGCTCGTAATCTCTCACTTTCTTCCGCGTTTTGCTTCCGCACGATATATGATTTATTCGTTTGAAGGTACAAGCATTATTTAGGGTTACTATACAGTATATTTACCCTTGTTGACATTTATAACCCTCGAATTTATATACTTTCAAGGTTTTTCAAAATTAGTCCTTTATTTAATATAAATGCCACGTGTAATCAAATGACACGTGTTAACACATTATTGGACGCAAAAATTCGAGGTGTTACATCCTCACCCCCTTAAAATAAATCTCGACCCGAGATTTACTCAAATAAATAGGGGTACTTTTCTTTCATTGTAGCTTCGACTTCCCACGTATATTCAGGACCTCTACGAGCATCCCATTTGACCTTTACAATCGGTACGTGCTTTCTGCGAAGCTTCTTTACCTGTCGATCCTCAATCGACAAAGGTTTTTCTATGAACTTTAAGCTCTCATCTATATGCACATCTGTATGCAGAATCACCAATGATTCATCGGCGAAGCACTTCTTGAGATTGCAGATGTGGAACACGTTGTGAATTCCATTGAGCTCCTCAGGCAAGTTCAACTTATAGGCAACTGATCCGATACGTTCAATGACCTCAAAAGGTCCTATGTATCTCGGACTCAGCTTGCCCTTTTTGCCGAAACGCATCACTCCCTTCCAGGGTGACACCTTAAGCAATACCTTTTCACCCACTTCGAAGTGAAAATCCTTACGCTTTGGATCAGCGTAGCTCTTCTGCCTATCGCGGGCAGCCTTGAGACGTTCCCGGATCTGGACAATCTTGTCCGTTGTCTGGAAAACTATCTCTGGTCCTGATAATTGGACCTCTCCTACTTCCTCCCAACAAACAGGCGATCTACATTTCCTACCGTATAATGCCTCGAAAGGCGCAGCCTTTATGCTGGTGTGGTAGCTATTATTGTAGGAGAATTCGATCAGGGGTAGGTTCTTATCCCAGTTACCACCTAAATCGATCGCACATGCACGAAGCATGTCTTCTAGCGTTTGGATAGTACGCTCACTTTGACCGTCCGTCTGTGGATGGTAAGCCGTACTAAAGTTTAGACGCGTGCCCAAAGATTGCTGGAAACTTTTCCAGAAGTGTGATGTGTATCTAGTATCCCTGTCGGAGATAATAGACACAGGTATGCCGTGTAAGGCTACAATCTTATCAACATAAAGTTGGGCTAACATATCGGAGCTATACGTCTCCTTGATGGGTAGAAAGTGAGCTGATTTAGTCAGCCTATCGACTATGACCCATATTGTATCGTTTCCTTTCCTGGTTTTGGGTAACTTGGTTATGAAGTCCATAGTTACGCATTCCCACTTCCACTCGGGAAGTTCAGGCTGTTGTAGCAAGCCAGACGGCTTTTGGTGCTCGGCTTTGACTTGAGCACAAGTCAAGCACTTTGCTACATGGGCGGCTACAGACTTTTTCAAGCCTATCCACCAATAATTTGCCTTTAGGTCTTGGTACATTTTGTCAGCACCGGGATGGACTGAGTATTTGGAACTATGGGCTTCCTGGAGAACAACATCTCGTAGTCCTCCATAAATCGGAACCCATATACGTCCGTTCAGCCTCAAGATTCCATCCTTGCTAAGAGTCAACTGCTCCTCAGTTACTCCTAGCTTTTCATTTGGATAGTTAGCTTCCAACACAGCCTCTTGCTGCGCAGCTAATATCCTTTCAATTAGATTGTTCTTGACTTCAATGCTCTTGGCATTGATTCGAATGGGTTTTACCCTTTCCTTTCTGCTCAAGGCATCGGCGACTACATTCGCCTTGCCGGGATGGTACCTGATCTCGCAATCATGGTCATTCAGGGTCTCCATCCAACGGCGTTGCCTCATGTTCAACTCTTTCTGGTTGAACATGTGCTGGAGGCTTTTGTGATCAGAATAAATCACAAATTTAATGCCATAAAGGTAGTGCCTCCACAACTTAAGTGCAAATACAACGGCACCCAACTCCAAATCATGGGTGGTGTAGTTCTTTTCGTGCACCTTTAATTGCCTTGAAGCATAGGCAATCACCTTGCCCTTCTGCATAAGCACACACCCCATGCCTGTGTGTGATGCATCGCAGTAAACTACGAATTCATCAGTACCTTCAGGTAATGTCAGCACAGGTGCGTTGCTTAGCTTTTGCTTCAGTATTTCGAAGGACTCTTGCTGCTTTGGGCCCCAAATGTACTTTTCTTTCTTCTTGGTCAAGGAAGTCAAGGGCGCAGCAATCCTCGAAAAATTTTCAATAAATCTCCGGTAGTATCCTGCTAACCCTAGGAAGCTACGGATTTCGGTAGGCGTCTTTGGCTCTTGCCAGTTCATGACCGCCTCTACCTTAGCGGGATCCACTTGGATACCACGCTCACTCACAACGTGCCCTAAAAACTGAACCTCTCTTAGCCAGAATTCACATTTCGAGAATTTGGCGTAGAGTTTCTCACGCTGTAGTAATTCGAGAATGCAACGGAGGTGCTTCTCGTGGTCTGCTTGGTTCTTGGAATATATAAGGATATCGTCGATGAAGACTATGACGAATTTGTCCAAATACGGCTTGCAGACGCGATTCATGAGATCCATGAACGCAGCCGGTGCATTTGTGAGCCCAAAAGGCATCACTAGGAACTCGTAATGACCATAGCGAGTCCTAAATGCTGTCTTATGTACATCTTCATCTCTGACCCTTAGCTGATGATAACCCGACCTTAAGTCGATCTTTGAGAAGTAGCTTGCTCCTTGCAGCTGATCGAATAGATCATCGATCCTTGGTAAAGGATATCTATTCTTTATGGTAACTTTATTTAGTTCTCGATAGTCGATGCACAACCGCATCGATCCATCCTTCTTCTTTACAAATAGGACAGGAGCTCCCCAGGGAGATGAACTAGGTCTGATAAAACCTTTCGCCAGCAGTTCATCCAACTGGGTCCTCAGTTCTTTCATTTCCGTTGGAGCTAGCCTATAAGGTGCTCTTGCTATCGGAGCCGCTCCAGGAATGATGTCTATTCTGAACTCCACTTGTCTATCTGGTGGTAAACCAGGTAGTTCTTCAGGAAAAACCTCGGGGTATTCAGAAATGACAGGAAGATCCTCGATCTTCGGCTTTGGTTCTTCAATTATCACCTGAGCCATGTAAATTACGCAGCCTCTGTTCAAACACCTTGAAGCTTTCAGCATAGATACGTCTTCGGGCAATCCGTACTGCGTATCCCCTCGAATGGTAAGAGATTCACCACTCGGAGTCTTTAGCACTATATGCCTCTTGCTGCAAATGATTTGGGCCTGGTTATGGGATAACCAGTCCATGCCTAGGACAATGTCAAAACCCGCTAATTTGAAGGGAAGTAGAGATAAAGGAAAAGAATGGTTCTTAATGGACATTTCACATCCTTCTAGAACAGTAGAGACGGTTTCTATCGTGCCGTCTGCTAACTCTACTTTGTATTTCACGTCAAGGGTTTTGATTGGCATATTTAGTAGTTGGCAAAATTTCTGGTCTACAAAGGATTTACCAGCGCCAGAATCGAATAGTACTCTTGCAAATATATTATTTACGAGAAAAGTACCTGTAAGCACGTTGTCGTTCTGGACCGCTTCCTTTGCATCCATGCGAAAAACTCTCGCATTTGACTTCTTTGTTTCTTCCGCCTTCTTGGCATACTTAGGGCAGTTACTCTTGATATGCCCCTTTTCGTTGCAACCATAGCAGGTTGCATCCTTGATCTTCTTGCACTCCACAGTCTTATGATCCTTGGACTTGCATAGTCCACAGGAAGAAGTCTTTGATTGCGACTGTGAGTTCGAGGCAAATCTGCATTTCCCAGAGTGGGGTTTCTTGCAGATTTTGCAGTTGGGCCTGTCACCAGTTTGCCCATCCTTCTTCGCCTCCGACCCCCTTTTGCCTTCACCGTTTCCACGGTGCTTCTTCCCAGATCTTCGTGAGGTATCATCCTCACGTTTTCTCTTCTCAGCCTCCTTGTTCCTTAGTGTCCTCAGACGGACAGCGTCTAAAGTTAGAGACAAGGAGAGGTCAGTAACTGACCTGAAGGTCGTCGGCCGAGAAGCCTTTACGCTAGCCTTTATTGCAGGCTCTAATCCCCCAATGAAACGGGCGATTCTTCTGGGTTCTGGTGTCACCAGGTATGGAACTAGACGAGACATGGTATTGAAACTCGTCAAATACGCCTGGCAGTCTAGGTTCGTCATCACCAGTGAGACAAAATCAGCCTCTATCTTCTCAACCTCGTGCTGAGGGCAGTAGTTTTCTTTAATGAGAGCAATAAATTCCTCCCATGTCATCTTGTACAAAGCAGACTTACCAGATGCCTGCACCAACGCCCTCCACCATGCCAGGGCCTCGCCCTTAAAAGACTGGGACACATACTTCACCACATCCCTCGCTGCACACCCGCTGATGTCCACAATAGTGTCCATCTCATCTAGCCAGGTGATGCAATCAACAGCACCTTTCTCCCCTGTAAATTCCCGGGGCTTACATGATACAAAGTATTTGTAGGTGCAACCCTTAGCACTGGATGCATCAGTATATTCTCTATCGCGATGAACGTTGTGCTCAGTGGACGAGTGTTTGTCGTCATCTTTCTTGGGTTCAGAGGGTGGTTTGGAGTGTGTCTTTGGTTTAGAGGGTGGTTTTGACACGGTTCTGCCTTGGGACTCAGTATATTGACGATCAATAGCTGCCTGAACAACATTGTCAATCAGAGCCTTCAGTTGTGCGCCTGTCAGATGCACTGGCGTATTGTCATAGTCATCTTCATTTGTGTGGCTGTTCTCTCCATTGGGATCCGCCATTGTAACTTGAATTTGTTACAGAAGATAACAAAATTTTATTTAGGCGATTATTATATAATTGTCTTTTATGACAATTTGTCAACCATGGTACAGAGACCATATTTGGTTAACTTATTATTTCATTAAATATTAGGATTTGAATATATCCTATTTCAGCTATATAAATAGTATTGGCGGCATAAAGCCTAATCATGATGATGTTTTATAATATTAGCCGAGATTTCAGAGAATCAAAGGCATAGAGGTTCGAACCGTAGTTCTCTTATCTCTTTCTGACAGAGAGTCATAGACTACCACTGCCTTTTGTCTTTATAAGACAATTATTATGGCCCATAGGCACTACACCTCTAATGGATGTTTTAATATGGTTGGCCCGTAGGCACTACATCTCAAATGGATGTTTTTAATAAGGTTGGCCCGTAGGCACTACATCACTAATGGATGTTTTTATAAGGTTGGCCCGTAGGCACTACATCTCTAATGGATGTTTTAATATGGTTGGCCCGTAGGCACTACATCTCTAATGGATGTTTTAATAATAGTGGCCCGTAGGCACTACATCTCTAATGGATGTTTTAATAATACTGGCCCGTAGGCACTACATCACTAATGGATGTTTTTATAATACTGGCCCATAGGCACTACATCACTAACGGATGTTTTAATAATATTGGCCCGTAGGCGCTACATCACTAATGGATGTTTTAATAATATTGACCACCTTCATTGGTGATTTAACCCACGATTTATAAATCATTCAGTTGGGTTTTGAAATCCTTAAAGGATTATTGTATAAGAATGACGTGCGTGATTTTAACGAATCACATCTGCCATGATTGTTAACATGCGTACAGAGGTTAACATGGAATCAGAATCTTTTCAATTAGGTCGTACCATCTTGACTGGATCTTAAAAGACACCAAGCTAGGTTTCACCTTTTTAAGATTCTTTATTTAGGCAGATCAACATAAAAGGAATGGTTTTGATTTATTTTTATACATATTAAAACAAAACTCATAACATACATTCCAAAATCTCAAATACAGTTACATATTGCCCTAAACGGGTCTTTCAAATAGTACATACCTCCATAGAGGTTTTAAAATAAGTGACAAGTCCACGCAGGGACTAATACAAGATAGGTGTCCATGCGAGGACTAAAGATAAGTCCACGTAGGGACTGAAATACGATAAGTTGTCCACACAGGGACTTATTTCATAGTGGAAATTACATTAGTACAACTATTAGGGGCTAGTGGTCACGTTTCTTCTTTTTGCCCTTTAGTAGGTTCGCCAAGCCCTTGAGAAATCCTCGGTGGCTTTTCTTCTCTTCCTCGAACTCTCTCTCCACACGATCTAGTCGATGGAGTATTTCTTCCTGTTCAGGAGGAGAGAAACGTGGTTGTGGCGCTTGATGCGGAACGGGAGGTCTGGGAGGTATTGGATACCCATGAGCTGAGTAGTCCGGTGGTCCCATGTTTCCATGTGCTCCGTCAGGGTAGCGCGCATTATATCTTGCCGACACCACATATGGGTTGCGCTCATAGCCGTAGTTGTATTGTGCTTGTGACGGTTCGAACGGGTTGTAAGCCGTTGGACCCGTGTAAGCAGGTATGGGTTGGTCATACCCAAATGGTGGCGAATTTTGTGCAGCTGGTGCGGAGTTCGCCTCCTGTATAGGACTTGAAGGTCCTTCTTCTTGTAGTGGCTGATAGTGGCTACTACTAGAATGTCGAGGAGTGCTGAAGTGGATACCCCCTCTTCCTCGTGTAGACATACGAGCATTTGTCCTCCTACGCCTTGGCGGATCAGGTATTACTGGTTGCGCCGGTGGCGGAGGTGGTGGCGTAACTGCCTCAAAGCGTGAATCCTCAGAGGGATCCTGTGGATGTCTCGGTTGTTGAGATGTCTGTTGAGGTGGTGTGTAGTACCACTCATGTCGGTCAAACATCGCTTGGAAACTGTCAGGTCCTTGATAGGGCGTTCCATGGAAGGATGACCCATCAGAAACTTCTATCGGATGCGTGGGCGTACCACGTGCTGGTTCAGTAGGATCCTCATCTTCCTCCATGGGATCTTCAGAAAAGTGGTCTTGTGGACCAAGCGGAACAAATCCTGAAGGTTCCTGTATGTAGCCAGCTGGATTAAACTGACCTATGTAGTAGGGAGTAGGGTCGTCATAATTCCGGGTCGATACCGAACGTTGTAGAGGTATGAAGGAAGGTTGTGGGTTGTTGGGATCATTTTCTGAGTTTGGCCCAAAGGAGTGCCGGTAGGATGGCGTCGAGCTGTGCGAAGTGGAATGCCTCACGGGTTCGTAAAGATCTCTTCGTCGTTGTGGCTCTTCGCTCCGTGTCATCGAAGGATGTCTTGTACCAGATGGTCCAGCTTCGTTATCGTGATGTGTCACGACTTCTCCTCTGCCTCTTCTTCCTCTTCCTCTTCCTCGGAATATAACAGGTGGCATTTTCCTGCTTAATAGAACTTTAGATACAAATAATAAAAGAAAAGACAAAATTGGAATAACAATTCGAATTTGTCCTAAGTTATTGTCTAGACTCAAGTATGTGCAAATTGTGTCATTGAGATTAAACACAATAGGGTAGTGTTTAATTCACTCAATGTTGGCTCTGATACCAACCTGTCACACCCCGATTTCCACGTGTCTCACCGGTGGGCCTGGTGGGGGATTACCGTGACGACGTTGGCAACAATATAGTCAAACCACACAATTATATAATGCACAGCGGATCAAAATAATAAAATGTTGTTCATTCAGATACGGCATCGAGTTTGCGAGACTATTCATGATGCTTAGGCAGCTAATACCAGCCAATTTCGTACAGTACCTGCACTTAATCTTTTTGGGGAAAATACGTCAGTTTACACTGGTAAATACATTCAACTGACACATTTGAAAATGTTTATTAAAATTGATTTGAATGCACAAGGCACAAACTCTTTTATAACTTGGGAAAATTATAATCAAATCTTGTGAACGTTTTACATGTTCTTTTATGCGTTCGGTAGCCCGGGTCGTGCCAGGTTAAAGATTTATAGACACACCACGTTTGCGTAAAACCGTAGTATAAAAACCAACGGCTACGTCTTTTAATTTAATGTCGACACTTTATACCGGGTGTACGCCTACACCGGGATGTCGATGGTCATGGCCATTTCGTAAAATGATGCCAAGGATATCCGGGACAACGGTCATTAAACCCCCCAAAGGCTTTTAAGCAACAAAACTGTTTAAATGAGCCGATCATATTATTTAAGTAACCACCTAAGCGATGGAAGAATATAATGCTCAATCAAGCGGTATTAATATACCGTAACCCAAGCCCATATAGGGGAAATAAGTTAAAGTATTTACCTTTGCAAGTATATTTCCTTAATTGGATTAAATCACCGGTAGCTTTTACTGGGGCTCCTAATCTGGAACGAAGGTTTTAATTAACCTCTTAGAATCCTAACGAGTCGTTATAATGGCCGTAGCCTAGACCGGTTGGTTCCGATATATATATATATATATATATATATATATATATATATATATATATATATATATATATATGGTTTAATCGCGTGAAAGGCGAAAACCGAGAATGGAGTGTGATTCTGACCCAACAAGTTCAGAGACTTGTTTTATATGGGTTAATGGTTCACACTCTGGGTTTTGGGGTTCAAATTATATAATTTGACCCGTATCGGCTAATTTATGAAAACTAGTTTCATAAGCCGAACCGTGCGCGCAATAGGCGAAACGGTTAACCATGAGAGTCGTACGCTTATTTCCTAAGTCAATATGCCTTAAATGGGTTGTGGTATCAGTAGGATACCTTCCGTGACGCCCGTAACGAGTTTAAGTTAATATTATGCCCCGTAGGGGCTTTTCGGTCATTTTTAAAGGCTTTTAAAGAGCTTTTCGAGTTCTACAGGAAATCTGAGTTTCCCGAACAGCTTATAAAGCTTAAAATACTTTATTTATTATTTAAAATCAGTAGCAACTGGAATCGGGTCAAAAGACCTTGTAGAACTCATGTTTTGGCCGAAAAGGGCATATTCGGTATTAACCGAACCGTAGCCATAACCGCAGGTTATGAGCAAGGTAAAAATTATTAAAAATCTTTAAAATTCCCAAAATATCATTTTAATATGGTGGGTAAAAGATTTGGTGACGAAATCTTGGTTTAGAAAGGCGTTATGCTAATTGCGCCGTTTATTACAAAAGTTTATTTTAATTTGCGCTATTTAGCATAACTCTCATTCTAGACCTCGGATTGACGTGAAACTTTAAGGACATGCTTATATTTTAATAGGCAAGGTTCTGGTCGGTTCACGTGTCCGAAATACTCGTTTTAATTTCAAAAGGCCGTTACGGTCAACTTTTAGGCGAATGACGGAAATGCGCAAAAGACTAGGATAACTCATGAACCGATCACAGAGGTTGATACCATCAAGTAACCTGGTCCTAAGAGAGACCTAAGGTATATCTATACCTCACTAAAACGGGTCAGAACTGAAGTCAAAGCAAAAGTCAAACTTTTGCGACATTCGGCTCCGAACCGGTTCAATATAGCAAACGGTCGATCCAAACGAGCGCAAACAAGTTTATATACTTAATATCATGTTTTATAAGTGTCAAAACAGGTTTCATAACATATACATTACAGATTATGCATAAATCGCTAAAATAGCTTTCTGTTGACTTTTTAACCGCACGTTTGACTCGATATTTGACATAGTTAGAGTGGTGATCAGGGGGAACCCTTTTAGAGGTTTATTACCCACATAATTACCTACTCAAAACTACTTTTGATCCGTCATAATACTGAATCATTTGCAAGTTTTTGTAATGACAACCGTTAGTTACGACGGTTGTGTTTATAGGCTAAAACTATGGAAATGTATGACCAAAATGGTTATGAACGACTTACAGAAGTTCTTTCTTGCTTATAGAGCAGAGATGGATGCTAGAGAGCTCTTGGAATGATCAGATGAATGTGTTTTGTGTTGTGTGAATGTTATGCACATAATGTGGCTATTTATAGCCAAGGAAAGCTCTCTAGATCACTACACAACAACCTACACTGATCATGATGATGGGTAGATGTCTCCTGAGGTGTATGGGTCAAGTGTAGGGTGCCCATGCCTCATTTATTGAGGTTTGATCGTTCACAATGTTCAAAAGGCAAGAAACTACAATGTTTCTGCATCTGGGCACTTTACGCGACCCGCATGGGAGTTCCCATGCACTTTTACGCGGGTCGCCTGAGTTTAATAAATCAGACGCGTAATTGAGGTGGCTCGCGGCCCGCCTCAACTTAAGCCTAACCTTCACGCGGGTCGCGAGAGGTCTGTTTTTCAGATTTTTAAAATCTTTTGTAATGATTATCAGAATCTGGTAATTAATAACGAAATCTTTCGTAATGATTTACCTGACCCTTCGGGTTTGAAGGGGTAACTTTGCGGTTTGGCCCTCGGTTATTTACCGATAGGGGCCTCGTGTTATTTACCCGCGTTGTTAAGTCCCCGGTTTATTTATTACTTATTCAGAAAGCCTTAACTTCTGTTATTGACGCTTTTAACCCTTCTCATACGAATCTGAGTATAACTCTCTTGTTTTAAGACGGAACTTCGCGGAATTTATATAGTATATTCTGGTGAGCGTATAACACTGTTACGAAGTCTTGGGAACGTTAAAGGGTCACTCAGAGGTAATATTAAACATGTTGACACAGTTAACCCCTGTAGCTCGTAATCTCTCACTTTCTTCCGCGTTTTGCTTCCGCACGATATATGATTTATTCGTTTGAAGGTACAAGCATTATTTAGGGTTACTATACAGTATATTTACCCTTGTTGACATTTATAACCCTCGAATTTATATACTTTCAAGGTTTTTCAAAATTAGTCCTTTATTTAATATAAATGCCACGTGTAATCAAATGACACGTGTTAACACATTATTGGACGCAAAAATTCGAGGTGTTACACCTGTTTGGGGCTTGAAAGGGGGTTTTATGGAGAAAAAGTGAAGGCTGACGTGGCAACGGTTACAAAAGATCTGACCACTATGTACTGTCCACGTACCACCCCTGATGAAGTGAAGGACAATACTTTTGTGAAAGTTACTGAAGAATGCAGTGGTTGTAACGGTACGGAAAGCAGTGGATGATTTTTGCTATCAGTGGATACAACAAAGCTTTTGAACAACAGTGTTTATCAAAGAAATGAGAGAACAGGGGATGGCTTTCAGCAGTGGACAGTCTTTTGAAGTAGAACGGTCTTTTGAACTCATCAGTGGTTATGGCAGACTTTTAAGGATTTTAATGAAAAATTCATTTTTAGCTATTTTTAAGGATGGATTTTTGATTTTCTGAAAACATTTTAATGTTTTTATTCATAGAAAAACAGGATTTTGCCTGTTATTCCATATTTAGCATGCCAATCCTAGAAATCAAGCTTTCAAAGGTGGATGTGTCTAATGCTTTGGTTAGCACATCTGCCAGCTGATCCTTAGTTGGAACATGATGCAGAGAAATCAAACCTTTTTCATAGCAATCCCTCATAAAGTGATGTCTGATGTCGATGTTTTGGTGGTTGAATGAGAAACTGGATTTTTGATGATATTTTCTGCTGCCTGACTGTCCAACATAAGTGGTGTTTTCAAGGCAGTGATACCAAAATCCAGCAACTGATTTTGAAGCCAAAGCAGTTGGGCTGTGCAGCTTGCAGCAGCTATATATTCTGCTTCAGCAGTGGATGTGGAAACAGTTGCTTGCTTTTTGCTTTGCCAAGACACTAAGCAGTTGCCTAGGAATTGGCACCCTCCTGAAGTGGACTTCCTTGTCTTGTCACATCCAGCAAAGTCACTATCTGAGAAACCTGAAAGCTCAATTTTACCATCAGCTGGATACCAGATACCAAGTGTGGGAGCACCTTTGAGGTATCTGAATATCCTTTTTACAGCAATAAGGTTTGACTTTCTGGGGGCTGATTGGGATCTTGCACAGACACATGTTGCAAACATGATGTCTGGTCTAGATGCAGTTAGGTACAATAAAGACCCAATCATGCTTCTATATAAGGTCTGATCAACCAAATCATCCTTTTCATCAGACATGACCAATTTATTGGTTGCAATGGGTGTACTGCATGGCTTACAATCATCCATATCAAATTTCTTTAAAAGTTCTTTGGCATATTTGCCCTGATGGATGAAAGTGCCATTTTGCAGCTGCCTTACTTGGAGACCAAGAAAGCACTGGAGTTCACCCATTGCACTCATTTCAAACTCAGCTGTCATGAGTTACCTGAACTCTTCACACATTTTATTACATGTGCTTCCAAAAATGATGTCATCCACATAAATTTGGACAATCATCAAATCCTTTCCTCTCCATTTTAAAAACAGTGTTTTGTCAATTCTGCCTCTGGTGAAACCAATGGAGAGTAGAAAGGTGGAAAGAGTTTCATACCAGGCTCTTGGTGCTTGTTTCAAGCCATACAAAGCTTTATTTAGCTTGTAGACATGATCTGGATTAAATGGATCCTCAAAACCTGGAGATTGACAGACATATACCTCTTCTAGAATCTTACCATAGAGGAATGCACATTTTATATCCATTTGGTACACCTTGATGTTGTGGTTGACAGCAAAGGCCAGAAAGAGCCTGATTGCTTCAAGTCTTGCTACAGGGGCAAAAATTTCATCATAGTCAATGCCCTCTTCTTGTTTGTAACCTTGAACCACAAGCCTGGCTTTATTGTTGACAACAATACCCCTTTCATCAGTTTTGTTTTTGAAGACCCACTTTGTACTAATAGGACTTACATTCTCTGGCAGTGGTACAAGCTCCCATACTTGTTGTCTTCTGAACTGTTGGAGCTCCTCTTGCATGGCTTCTACCCAGCTGTTGTCTTTCAGTGCCTCTTGGTACTTGACTGGCTGATGGAGTGATAGAAAACCAGCAAAAAGACAAATGTTTTGGGATTGACTTCTTGTGAGCACCCCTTCATTGATGTTGCCAATAATTTGATCTTGTGGATGAGATTCAAGAAGATGAGCTCTCCTTGGTATGGAACAATGGCATTGAGTGGTGAAGGCTGCAGATGTATATCATCTGAGCTAACCACTGCTGGTGACTTTGATGACCCAGCAGTGGCTTCAAAAGGTGGTGGCATAGGGGGTAATGGTGAGGACACATGCTGACTTTGATCCACTGTTTAAGGACTTTTGTCAGCAGTGTTTGATGAGGTGGAAGCAGGGGTTAAGGGGCTACTTTGGTCAAAAACTGTTGAGGTAGCAGTGGTTGAGCTTTGACAACTGTTTTGAACAACTGATGCTCTTCCCATTGAGGCAGACTTTTGAGGAATGATGATCTCATATCCATAGTCTGGTGATGAATTCTCATATGGACCTGCACTGTTAGTCTTGACAGTAGTATTTTCAAAAGTGAACTTATCAAGATCAAACAAATCTGCAGGATTTGCTGGAATTTTGAGTGATGAAAGTTCATTGAACTTTACATTCAAAGTCTCTTCCACTGCTTTGGTCCGTGTATTAAACACTTTGTAGGCCTTAGCAGTGGTTGAGTATCCCAGGTGGTATCCCATATCAATTTTGGCTGCAAACTTTGAGATGGGCAACCAAAAACTTTGAAATATGAGATTAATGGCTGTATTTTATACAGAAGTTCATAGGCAGCCTTTTGATGCCTGGGATTGATTAAAACTCTGTTTTGGACATAGCAAGCAGTGTTTACTGCTTCAGCCCAAAAAGTTAATGGCAAACCTGAATCTGCAAGCATGGTTCTGGCAGCCTCAATCAAAGTTCTGTTCTTCCTTTCAACAACCCCATTTTGTTCTGGTGTTCTTGGAATGCTATACTGCCTCACAATTCCTTTTGACACACAGAAATCATCCAACTCCTTGTTCCTAAACTCTGTGCCATTGTCACTTCTGAAGATTTTTACTGGAAGGTCAAACTGCTTTTCAACCTGTTTCACAAAGTCTTGCAGAATGCCTGTAGTCTCATCTTTTGAGTGTAAAAAGTAAGTCCATGTAAACCTAGAAAAAGTCATCAACTATAACCAAACAATATCTCTTTTTCTTGAGACTCATGACTTTAACTGGGCCAAACAAATCCATATGAAGCATTTGCAAACATTTGGTTGTTTTGGACTCATCAATGGATTTGTAAGAGCTTTTATGTTGTTTTCCTTTTAGAGAGGAAACACAATGCTCAGGACAGGAGAACAGTTTTTGAGGTAAACCCCTTACCAGTCCCTGTTTTGAAATGGCAGTGATTGTCTTAAGATTTGTGTGCCCCAATCTCCTGTGCCATAGTAGGGATGACATCGGTATGATACCGGTACCGTACCGGTACCGATACCGTAAATACCGTTACCGAAATTGAGGAAATGTGGATACCGATTACCGTACCGTATTTGTAGATTCGGTACCGGTACGGTACCGGTATCGGTACCGGTATTTCGGTACTTTACCACATTGATACCGCTTTGGTGCCATCCATTGTTTTACCAAAAAATATAATGTGCAACCTATCCATCCATTACTAACTGAACTAGAGTAATATATAGATGAATGTAAAAAAAAGGTAAACATATTAAACATCCACAGGTTCGACTTTTAACCAATTCGAGTCACCATCAAGTTCGACAAAAGGGGTTTCTTCAACAATAATGTCGTCTCCTTATACAACCAAACACAAAGATGTTAAAAAACTAAAAATAAGAAAAGATATATTGATAATTTATAACCAAACCATTAAAAAATTAACTTACTTCAATGGATTCCATGCTTTTTACCGATGATTACTAAATTCGGTATTAATACTGGTATTTACCGAAAAATACCGGTACCGATACCGCTTTTTACCGATACCGAATTTCGATAAATCTATTACCGATACCGGTACCGTTTATGATCGGTACGGTACGGCATCGGTACGGTACCGGTATGGTACCGGTACGGTACCGGTATTTCGGTAAAAAATCTCATCCCTATGCCATAGTTCTGTTTCTTTGCTAGAAGCAGCTGAGAACAGACAGGCATCAGCTCTGGGACACTCTTTTGACATATCAACAATATAAACATTGCCACTTCTTTGAGCAACAAGTTTAGTTGAGCCTTTGTTGATTATTGCTTCAATCTTATCAACCATTTCTGGTCCAACAATCCTACAACAATCCTTTGTGAAGAATGAGCCATACCCCTTGTCACTCATTTGTGATACACTCAGAAGGTTGAATTTTAGATTGTCTATAAGATTGACATTTTCAAATTTTACATTTCCAGATTTTACTGTACCAGACCCTAGAACCTTCCCTTTACTATTATTACCAAAGGATATATCACCCCCTCCATGAATTTTGAAGTCTTGAAGAAGGGCTTTACATCCTGTCATGTGCCTGGAGCCTCCACTATCTACATACCAAAGACTATCTAAGCATGCAGAAGCTCCCTGCACATGAAGTAAAAGGATTAGTTCATTAAGGTCTCCAAAGCCAATAAGGCTTTGGATGGGGTCTCAACAGTGTCTGGGATGGTGGCAAGTGTATGGACAGTGGTTAGCTCAGGGGTTTGAACAGTTTTGGGAATGTTCTTTTCTAACCACTGTTGGGGGTCTTGGCCCATCATCTGTTGATAACCAAAAGGATGCCTGTTCACTCTTGGTTTAGAGGGCTTTTTGTAAGCCTCATAAACGTGTGGAATCCTTTGGTATGATGCTTTTTCCTTGCCTTTTCTGAAATGACTGTACATCCCTTTGGACAGATGTTTGGTTCAGCTGTTTTGTGACAGCAGTTTGGACAGGGACAAACAGTGGTTGTTTCTTGGTGAATTTAACAGATGATGCTGATGAACTTAAGGATGTTTTTACAGTGTACTCCTTCTTTTTCTCATCAAAGTTTTTGAGATACACACATTCCTTAGTTTTGTGGTTATTTTTACCACAGATGGTGCAGCTTTCAGCAGTAACAATGACATTTGTTTTGTTTAGATCATGTGCTTTTAGATGAAAACAGTCTTTTGTTAGATGATTCCTCTTTTCACAAAAATCACAAAACAGGTTTTTAATCTTTTCACTTTTCTTCCTTATCTCAGATTCCTTTGCAACAGAGTTTTAAAACTCTGTTGGGATATCTTTGATAGGAATGACCCTTGCTTTTGGAGCTTTTACACCATCAGTGGTTGTGAAATCCATTGGTTTGAAGTTTTCCAGGATGTCACACTCATCAGACCATGTGGGTTTAAATTGGTATTTCTCAATCTCTTCAAAAGTTGAAGATCCCACAGATCTTTCCAGAGTAATTTTGTTACAAAGTTTGTCAGTTATTTTAACTTCTTGGCCACTTTTGTTGGTTGGTATTATTTCAGATGAAACAACTTGTATTTCAGCAGTGTTTACAAGATCATCATATTTTCTATGTCCTATACCAAACTTGACATTGCTTTTAAGCTGTTTCTCAAGCATAACCTCATACCCTTTACAAGATTCTACCCATCTTTCACAAGTGATCTGGGTAGACTCTAACTCCTTTTTACAAACTTGGTATTTTTCTACCATAGTTTGAAGTTGAGTTTTGGTTATGCTCTGCTCTTCTTTTAGACTGCTGATCTCTTTATCTTTTTCAGCCAATTTGTTCCTAAGTTCTTTTAATGACTTTTCAAATTTGACTTCATCAGATAAGACTTTATCCCTAAGGTTTTCATTTACCTCTTTGATGTTAGCAAATGCAATAATACATTTGTCTGAACACAGTTTTTCAAGAACTTGAGGTGATACCTTAGCAGCAGCCATCATGGCACAGTCACATTGATTATCACCTTCTTCATCAGCTCTAACTTCTTCCTCACCAGCTTTCTTCTTTTCTTCTTCCTTTTTGTCTTCTTTGGACCAGGGGTCAGACAGTGGTTCAAGCAGGGTTTCTGAATTTTCTTCCAGCAGTAGTTCACCAGCAACTGCAGTAACCACTGCTTCAGCAACTTCATCCACTGTTTCAGCACTTAGCTGTTCACCTTTAGTTTCTACCCCTTCTGGTATTGACTATAATGCCATCAAACAAAATTCATCATCAAGAGTATCATTAGAGGAATAGAGAGCAAAATTTTCATCACCAAGTTCATCAGGCATGCTGCTCCAATCAACAAAGCCTTATGTGAAGAAGCTTTGCTGATCTGGTTGAGCTACTGTTGGAGCAGCTTGTTGAGGTGCAACAGGTTGCACATGTGCCTGAGGAACAGGGGCCTGAACATACTGAATTTGTGGAACAGTGGTTTGAACATAATGCACAGGCACAGGGGTTGCAGCATAATGAGCAGTGTTAACATGTGCTGCAGGGGCATATTGGGTATAGTGCACAGTGTTTTGTTGTTGTGGTCTTGGGTTTGAGCTAGGATGAGTAATTATGGGACCAGTGGTTTGACTCCTACATTCCCTAGCAAAATGACCTAGCCTGTTACACTTGTAACACTTGATTTGTGACTTATCCAACCCCACCCTTAAATTCCCATGAAGCCCTGGGAATTTTCTCCCTGTTCTTTTGTAGAATTTGCTTGTTCTAACACTAAGTAAAGCCAATTGATGCAAAATGTCCATCTCTTCTAAGTCAGTGGGATCAAAATGTTGCAAATCATTTAGTTCAAAGCACAAGTTATCTGACATCTGGTTTTCAGTATTTGCAGTGAAAGCGTAATTTGCAGAGTGAGAATCAGAGTTGTTAAAATTACCACCAGTAGTTATGTCAATAAAATGATCATAACTCTGATCCTTACTGCTGCTACCAGATTCTTCCTGACCAAACAGAGCTGTGCTGCCAAATGAATAGTCGTCAGCAACTTTACCAGACTCTTGCAACTTCCTTTTCTGGTTTAACTCCCTTTCATAGGTCAGGAGTCTACCATGGAGTTGGGTCAGGGCCAGATCTTTGAACTCACCTGAATTCCTGGTGAAAAAAGCAATTGTGTCTAGGGCTGTAAACGAACCGAACAAACACGAACAAGGCCTTGTTCGTGTTCGTTCATTAAGGAAATAAATGTGCTCACAAACGGTTCATGAACACTTACCGAACGAGATATTGTGTTCGTGTTTTCATTAAGGAAATGAGCGTGTTCGCGAACGGTTCACGAACACAAACGAACACAATAAATTTGGCGAACGCGACGAAGGATAAAGATAGATGGCCCAGAGAGTAGCACTCGAACTTGAATCCCTTATTGTGGAATGGGGGGTCGATCGTATTCGCCGATGTAAATGATGAGAAATGAAAGGGAAATAGTGCATCAACAAGGTGAAAGAGGGTTTTCTAGTTTAATTGTTAGGATAATAAAATAAATAAAAGTTTAATAATTTAAAAAGCACACATAAAATATATGTAAGTACAAAGATCTTCAATTAAAGAACAAACATAGGAACATAAAAGAACGCAAATCAACGGATGTTCATGAACACATTCACGGACACCTTACCGAACGTTCACGAACACAATCGAACGAACGAGACCTCTGTTCATGTTCGTTCATTTAACTAATCGAACGGAATTTTTTTGTTCATGTTCGTTCGTTTATTAAACGAACGAACATAAACGAACTTCCCGCCGAACGGTTCATGAACTGTTCGCTGAACGTTCGGTTCGTTTACAACCCTAATTGTGTCCCATTTTTCGGGCGATGATCTAAGGAACCTGCTATTTTGAGTTGCATTTGGAAATGTAACTTTAACAAGCCTTAGTTCACTGATGAGATAGCTGAAACGTTCAAATTGTTGGGTTAGTGATTCCCCTTTGATATGACAAAATGTTTCATACTGCTGATTCAGAATTTCCCTGTTGTTTTCAATAACCTCTTCCGTTCCCCCAAATTGTTCCTTCAATACATCCCATAATTCTTTGGCACTGTTACAGTGTAACAGCCCAGCATAGATTTCATTGGGTAATGCAGAAGCTATGATGCTAAATGCTTTGGCATCGAGTTCGAACTTTTGAAAATCAGATTCAGTATAGTTTTCAGTTGGTTTAGGAACGAACTTCTTTGTATCCTCAGCACTTGGCACCATAGGAACATGGGGACCAAAAACAACAGACCTCCAACATCCAGTGTTCTGTTGAGCAAGGATGTGATACATCCTTCTCTCCCAGATGTTGTATTCATTTCGTTTAAGCATATGAGGTTTAAAAAGCGAACCAATGTTATTCTTATCATCTTGAGATTGTGATGACATCCTGGTTGTTTTACAGGCACTGGTTAATCAACTTTATCGGTGATTAAACCTTGCTCTATTTTTTAACAAAACGAACAACTATCAGTATCAACGATTGCGAGCTGAACTATTTACGTCAAAATGATTGTTAAATTAAATTTGACTGTCCAAGCTCTGATACCAATTGTTAGGATCTGAGTTTGGATTGATTGTGATTTGTGTTTGAATTAGGATGAATTGATGAATGAGTTGTGCAACGGAAATTAAATGGAAGCAAACTTTTAATCAAACAGAAGAAATGCTTTCAAACATACATTTTCAACAAAGAATCAAATGCTTAAATTTATTTCAAACTTTGATTACAATTGTATGTATGCTTTGCAAACTCCCCCTCAGCCCGAGCTCAGTATTTGTTCGTGCAGGAAGAAGGTGGTGAAAGAGCTAAACAGAACAGTACAGAGCACTGTTCTATTTATATGCACTAGCAAACCACTGAGCATCTAAGCTGACGTCACCATGAAAGTGACATCTAACCTCCTACTATGTGTAATGCTTCACTCATTTACGATAAATAACAAACTCTTAACAACTGACCTATACAAACACTGCTATGCTAACTACTGATGTTACAATTCATTACATAAAGTAAACATAAACAGCTGCTGCATCCTTCCACTGCTGTGAACCCAGCAGTACTTGTCATGATCAGCAGTGCTTGAAACAAGGCAGTATATTGAGCAGCAGAGCTTTAGTTCTTCAACAGTTTTTGACTTGATCAGCAATTGTAGGTCAGCAGTTTGCATGATCAGCGGATAGGAGGTCAGCAGATGTTGAAACCACTTTCAAGGGGAGAGATTTGCATGCATAACATCTGCTTATTCTGGATCCACTGCTCTGATCCAGTTTTGGCTTTTATTTTCTGTTCCTTTGGCAGGGTTCAATCCCAACACAAAAGAAAATAATTCTAAACATAAAAAGGGGTAAAAATCTAAATAAATAGCCTATGAGGCTAAGTGAAAGAACCTACGAGTCATTTGGGTTAAGCGTGGGAACTAGTTATAATTCCCCGCATCAAATAATAATGGAAAGGAATAAATACTCAGACATAAATTCCTCGATACAAGTAAACACACGTAACGTCGGAGATGGCAATATGGTATAACCGGATGATGGGGTATAAGGTAACCGGTGACTAATAAGTCTAGTCGTCAAAGTAAATAATCAATAAAGATAACGGATACAAGCTGAAAGTAACGGCCCACGAGGCCTTACACTTGAAAGACGTATGCGTCAATATAAATGAAAACTTTTGACTGAAAGAAACAGGTGCCTTGAAAATGAAACTTGGTTGGTTTGATTAAACCAATTAACTATGTAAATAAGGTTTCGAGGACGAAACCTCTTTAAGGGGGTAGGCTTGATGCATGAGTGTTATATTGATGGAATAGGAACAATATTGTGTCTAGTAGTGAACCCTAGACAATTATGTGTTGAAATCATGCCTAATTCTTGTAAATCATAATCACCATTGAAGGTGATAACTGGGTTTTGTAGAAACATGTTAAACACTAGGATTTTGATAGTTATTCTAGTGTAATTTGAGTTCTGTTGGTGCACTACATCTGTCGACTTCGTATTGGATCGAGTCTTAGTTCGCATTGTATAGATTAGGGCACGTTTTATGAGAAAATAGGAAGTGTATTGTGTTTAGTGAGCTGATTTCGCTCATAGGGACTTAGTAAGGTGATTTCGCTTTTGTGGTAATGTTGGGGTTTCGCTTTTGTGATCATGTTCATTGGAGCGAAATCTCAGCACTTTTAAATAGGTGTTCCATGAGCGAAATAGATAGTTGTTGTTGCCTTGTATTCCACGCCGAAGTGCTGCCGGTGTGAAGATTGAGCTGTAATCGTTGTCATATCAATACAATCAGTAGATTAAGTGAAGAATAAGCTGTTTCTACCTTCATTTCTTGTTATTCCGCACCTGAAACGAAGTAAAACTCCTCTGAACGACTCGTTCGGGTCTGATCGCGGTCCTACAATTGGTATCAGAGCTCAGGAGGAGGAGTTCTGCAGAGATTAGCTGGAATTCATCTTGATTTCTTACTTCTACACCTTCTTTCATCATTTCAGAAAGTTTTGCCGATCAAAATTGGATCAAAATTTCACAGACTGTGCGTAATTGGACATAATCAAATCCCTGAGAGTTTGACATCGAAATTCGGACTAAAAATGGATCAAATTAACCTCCGATTAATTTTCGCTCATATGGAAATTCATTGATTTCGCTTTTTGGAACACTCTGATTTCGTTCTTAGGGTATAAAATCTGAGGTTTCGCTCCAAATACAGGTTAATTTCGCTCCTGGGGAACATTAATCTGAGATTTCGCTCTTGTGTCACCAAAATTGAGGGATTTCGCTCATTGAGACCATCAGATTTCGCTCATAGGTGCAAACCCTGATTTCGCTCTTAAGGACTATCAGATTTCGCTCATAAGGCAACCCAGAACCCTAATTTCGCTCTTACGTCACTGATTTTGAAATACATGCTAAGTCATCATGGATACTGAGTTCTATAACGCGTTTGCAACACCGTCTGGTCCAGCTGCTATTGTTCAAGCCATGAGTTTAGAAAACGAGATGGGAACCACCGAAAAGCCCCCGAAATTGATGAGTATCGAAGAATACTACGGGTGGAAAGACAGATTCGAGAACTGGGTTCAGGAAAATCATCTTAGGTTATGGGAATGTATTCTGAAGAAATACGTGTTGCCTCGAACAGATTTGCAAGTTTTTAAAGAGTTATCTGAGTTCACAGATCAAGAACGGGTTATGTACAAAGCCGAAAAGATGATGATCAGTTTGTTGCAACAAGCAATCAAAGAAGACATTTTCATTCTGCTACAGCACGACAAAACTGCAAAATCAATATGGGATGCACTTAATGTCAAATTTGAGGGTAGCGAGAATATGATTAAAAGTAAGAAGGCACTGCTAAAGAAAGAGTTTGATCTGTTCAGTAGCTTACCTGGAGAGGAGAAGAAGCTGATTGAACGTTACGTCCACCTAGTGCGATCAATGTCGATGTTGAGTATTACCAAAGATCGTGAAGAGTGGGTAGACAAGCTAGCCGATGCTTTACCGCAGAAAGAGTGGGAACGTATTTGATGATTTTGAAGAATACGGGTGTTTATGACGGGTTAACGATTTCTCTGTTTATAGAAAAGATCGAGAGTCAGGATTTGGAACAGCAGAAGATCGCTAGGATGAACAGTCCGAGTGGTCAACAGGATGTAAAGATGTACTACAAAGGTAGTGTTCCAGTTCCAGAAGCTGAGAGAAGTCCGAAAATCCAGACTGCATTTAGTGCTGGGGATTCATCAGAAAAAGCTGATCAGGGATCAAACAAAAGCAGCAGTGGATTCTCATCATTTCCAAGTGTCAATCCTAAAGAGTCAAATACAAGCGTTCAGTCTCAAAGCACAAAGACAGGAAATGGTTATATGATTCAGTGCAACATCGCTTTAAATCTTCCAGATGGTCAAAATTTTTCTGAGGAAACTGCTAAAGACCACATGGCTCTACTTGGTTCTGTGTTATTATCTTATGAGGGTCTAGTTGCTGGTCGGATCAGAAATCCTATGCTCACAAAGGAGGATTACGATCAAATAGATGCCGAAGAGATGGAATTAATGGATATCAAATGGTGTCTAGCTAGCGTTCTTAGGCGTGATGAAAAGTTCAAAACAATTACCGGGAGAAATGACTTTCTCGATGCTCATGTATCTACTTTAGGTTTTGATAAATCTAAAGTTACTTGTTTTCGATGCAGGGAGAAAGGCCATTTCAAGAGAGAGTGCAAGAACAGGGAAGCTAGTGGTGCTCAGAATCCGTTCGGAAAAGATGATTACTACCGGAAAGCCATTTATCAACAGGTTGGTCAATCACAAGACTCACAGACGGCTCATGGTAGAAAGATTGAGGATTCCAAGAGAGCGTGTTTGGTAGATTTTAACTGGAACAACTACATATCACCTGAAAGCAAAGCATGTTTAGTCGATCAAGATGATGAGAGGCTACCTGAAGGCTTCAGCTGGGATATGTTTGTTGATGAAAAAGGAGAATTCAAAGCTTTCATCACTAAGATTGTCAGAGAACCAGACATGTTTGCCACATGGATGAAGTCTATTGGAGAGACGGTGAAAAGTGTGGAGGAACAGTCTGTTGCATCTGATGAAAACTCAGAAAGTGCTGATGAAGGTTCTCAGAGTGCAGATGAGAGTGTGCAGAATGATGTTACTTCAGAAAATGAAGTTGCTTTTGATCAAACACCGTCAGATTCTGGTTTATCAGATGCTGATTCTGAAAAATTTGTATAGTTTGATCAGTCACCAGTTGATAGCAGTAGTGATGATGAAGAAGAAAAACATATCAATATTGCTAAAACTCATCTTTCTCCTGAAAGTTTTCATTTCTATTTTGCAGATCGCATGGAGAAACTGAAGGAAAAACGAGCTACTAAAGGACAACAACAAATGAAAACTGAAGATGTTGTTAAGAAGGAGAACGTTGAAAGTATTGCTGAGGAGATTACTGAAGATGAGAAAGTGATTGAAGCAGAAAAAGTGAAAGAAGAAGAAAAAGTGGTAGAAGTGGTGAAGACAATCGAAGTTGAAAAGATTGTTGAAGTCATCAAGCCTTGTACAAAGTGTTTGGAAGTATGCAAGGAATGTGCAACAAAAGATGAGATAATTGCTGAGTATGAGAAGAAAAAGGAGCAGTTGCTGTTCAATCTCAACTATGTAAAAGAATCATATGATGCCTTGAACAAAACAGTAACTGGTCTCCAAAAGACAAATTCAGAAAGAGAACAAGCACTAATGATGATGAATGCTGTGATGATGACAAAACAGAAAGCGATAAATTTTTACATCGAAGAGAGTGCTAAGTGGAAGCAAGAGTTGGAGACAGAAAAGATTGAGAATGAAAGAATTAGACGTTTACCACAAAGTTATTCTAGTTCTGATTATCTCATTGATCGTATTTACCCAACTGTTGCAGGTTTGGAAGCTTTTCAAGATGAGAAGCCAAAGAAGAAAAATTGTGGTAAGAAACCTACTGTTAGCTATAACAAGTGTCCGCCTCCGATTTGGGAAGGGTATTCTCCTAGAAAACCAAACGAGGAGCAACTTGAAAAAGCAGTCAATATAAAGCTAAAAACCAACACAACTGATGAACTACCAGAAAACATTGATGTCACGTTTACCTCGTCTGACACTGATCATGAGTCTGAGTTAATCAAAAAGGTGGTCGATCAGGTGTTGGATACTGATGAGGAGTCCGAGTTAAAGTCTGAGTCTGGAGGGTCAAATTCGTTAGTCAACAGTCAAAAGTCGTCGGTCAAACGGTCTTATAGTAAATAATTTTTGTTATCAAAAGCAAATTTGGATGATGAAACATTTGAAGTTGCATACACTTTAAATGATTCGGACAAATTATACTCTGACAAAGAGTTTCCAATAAGAAGTGTTCGTTTTGACATGATTAAAAAGGTTTTCAAAATGGCAGGAATTAATATTTCTGAAATAAAAGATTTAAATCTTACTAGAAAACCTAAAAAATACACTTCAAGAGTTCAACAACGTTTAAACAAGAAAAAGGGTTACAATTCTGGTGCTGGTTTTCAAAAGAAATCTAACCAAAATCGTAGCTACAAAAAGAAAGGTTTAGGGTTTATTCCACCAGAAAATCATAAAAATATGAAAAATTCTAAAACAAAAACAGAATTTGTGTCAGGTGGAAGCGCATAAGAGGAACAGAAGAAACCATTCTGGAGACAGTCAAATCAAGAGTTTCTTGCTGAGAAGAAAAGGAATGGAACTGCAGTGTTTCATCCAAAGGAAACTCGAACCTGTTACAGATGCAATGAAGCTGGTCACGTTGCTTGGAAGTGTCCGAAAAATGCCAAAGCAAAACAGGGAGTTTTTAAGAAATTGAAAGAAAAGGTTGTTGATGTTGAACCACCAACTGAAAAACTTAAAGTTTTTGAAAACTCAACTTATGAGGTTGGTAAGTGTTCTAAAAAGAGTTTTTACAAAAAGAATGAAAAGAACAACCAAGTGTGGATTGTTAAGAAAGTTGATGAGAATGTCGGCGATGAATCTGGTTCCACAAAGCCAGAAGAGCCACAAGGTGAGGTAAAAATTTCAGTAAATGATGATGAATTTCCATCACTGAAGTTTGAAGAGGTTAAACAAAAGGTTGGTAAGGTTGAAATCTCGAATCAGTTTTACAAACAGAAAACTAAGTTTGATGTCGAGAAAACATTCAATGGGAATGTTAAGAAAATTTTTGGGAAAATGTTGAATGGGAAAGCAAAGGGGGTTAAAGATTTTTATGCAACTAAAAAGGCAACATACAACCCCACTGCGCAAGAATTGAAAGCCATCAAGTCTGAAAAGACTTGGATGGAAGTTTGTTTCCCTTGAAGTCTTAGGACTATGCCGGAGATTCCAAGTTTATATCGTGGATCAGGAATCGGCATCATTCATGTGTTAATGAGTTTGTATGAAAGTTGTTTGAAAAATGTTGAATGATTTTGAATTTTACAGGTTGATTGACTACGCCGGAGCTTCCAGGTTGGTAATTGTGAAGCAGGAATCGGCATCTTTGTGATCAATCCTACAAGTGGTAAAATGGTTATGTAGACGTAACATTCCTACAGATAGTTTTGTGTGTATTTTACAAGTGGTATTGTTTCGGATATACTTACAAGAGATACAGAGGTTTCTGAATTGCAAATGGTAAATCAGGGACATTAAGTTGTACTTAATTTACTACATATGGTTAAAATAGACAAGATGATGGACCATATCCCCATACTTAACAAGTGGTAAACTTACAAGTGGTAAAGATAAACTCATTTTCCGGAAAAATCATTTTGATTAAAACAAACTTAAGTGTTTTGAGATCTAAATGAGAAAATGGTTTGTTGATAGGGGGAGTTCTGATTGTTTATGCCTAGTGAATGGCGATTTGATGTGATTCAATGTCAGTTGTCAAGTTTTGTACAGTTTGTTTTACATTTCATGTTTTCAAGTGGGTCAAGAGTCTAGTTGTTTTTCAAATTTCCTTTAAAATGTGTTTGCATTTTAGGGGGAGTAAAAAATTTCAGAAAATCCAAAAACATTAGAAAATTTGAAAAAGCCAAAAACATGATAAAATCAAAAATGAGTTTTGTTGAGAAAAGAGGAAATGATAGTACATCAGTAGACTGTCACAACATGCTAAAGAAATGTAAAGATAAAATGTGATAAACAATCTCACTGTGGATGTGTCAGTAGATTTTTACACATTTAGTAGATTGTGACGAGATATAAACATAAAAATTTCAAACTTGCTTGTTCTGTGGGTTAACAACATCTTGAATATATAGGTAACCCCTGAAATCTTGTTTGAAAGGTCCCGTATTCTGAGATACTAGGTCTTTATGCTCAGTGATATCTGGGGTATTATCCCGGGACTTCTGCTGAATGGAAGTTCTAACCTAGTCCCCGGATAATGCTTTCCGCAAATGCTTGAAACATAGCATCGCCCTCAGCAAGCTGATGAAACAATAAAATTGATAGTCGTTGCTGTTGTAATCAAAAGATGCTCTAAAGGGGACACACCAAAAAGTCGAAGCCGTCATCTCTTTGCGTATACGGAAGTATCGACCTGAGCTCTCACGGCCCTCGCATTTAACCCCTGACAGATATCATCTGTGGTATACTCACCTGTAAGACTGAATATTGGGATCTGGATACGGGAGTATATTCAAGTGGTGGGATACACGAATAAGTTTAAGTAATTAAGACATTAATTGCATATCTCGAAACAGTTGAACTTTGTGTGAAAATTTAAGTGGACAAATATACTGACAATCTAGGTGAATTGTTTAGAACTTAAAATGTAATCAGCTTAACGGTGTTAGTGACATGTCTCATAAACTGATATGATCCTCTTACACAAACTCACAAAAATATTGTTTGTAAATATTTCATTTCTGCATTTTTTTGATCCTTCAAGTGGTGTTAGTTACTTTCTTTCAGAAAATCTAAAAAGATTTTGTGTGTGTTTTAGCATGAACTTTTGAAAAAATCAAAAAGATTTTCGACAACTGATGTTGGAAAGCTGATTTTCAAAATTCCAAGTGCTAAACATGATGACATTGTTGAAAAGGGGAGTGTGTTGTAAACATCAAATGTGTTTTTAAATCAACAAGTGGTTCATCATAGAGAAAGTGATTTAAGGGAGAGTTGTTGTTGGTGCATAAGTTTATGAGAGGGAGTCGTCTGATTATTTCAGAGTGTTGGTGCATACAAATTGTTAAATTTAAAAATTTACTTCTGGGTTAAGAATGTGCAGGTCTAGCCAGGTTTCGATCTTGGACTTGTAGATAAAAAGCCAGGTTATTTCAATCCTAAGTCCTAAGCTGAACGAGAGCCAGGTTACGATACCTGGGGGCTCTGATTGAAGAAAGCCAAGTTTCGATCCTGGAAATTAAATGCTGTGAACAGAGCTAGTGCCAAGTTTCAGATTATGTGGTGAAAGTTAAAGCCAGGAAACAGTCTTGGACCTGTAAAAGCCAGACAATGATCCTGAAGCAGATGTTGCTGAAGAACAAAGAAATGCCAGCAAATCGAGAAGGGGAGTCTGAAGATATTCAAGCAAATACTGTTAAAGGGAGTCTGTTGATGAAGATAGAGAGAGAGAAAAGCCCAGAGACAGATCAAGACTGAAGAAGTGAAGACACAACATTGTCGTGACTCGATAGTCGACTCGTCAACATCTGAGGGGGAGTCTGTTGGTGCACTACATCTGTTGACTTCGTCTTGGATCGAGTCTTAGTTCACATTGTATAGATTAGGGCATGTTTTACGAGAAAATAGGAAGTGTATTGTGTTTAGTGAGCTGATTTCGCTCATAGGGACTTAGTAAGGTGATTTCGCTTTTGTGGTAATGTTGGGGTTTCGCTTTTGTGATCATGTTCATTGGAGCAAAATCTCAGCACTATAAATAGGTGTTCCATGAGCGAAATAGATAGTTGTTGTTGCCTTGTATTCCACGCCGAAGTGCTGACGGTGTGAAGATTGAGCTGTAATCGTTGTCATATCAATACAATCAGTAGATTAAGTGAAGAATAAGCTGTTTCTACCTTCGTTTCTTGTTATTCCGCACCTGAAACGAAGTAAAACTCCTCTGAACGACTCGTTCGGGTCAGATCGCGATCCTACAAGTTCCATGAAGTAAATTCAGATTTTTTGATGCTAAATTAGTGTATGTGATGTTTTTAGGGTTTTGATTGCTAACGTGGACAAAATTTACAGCCGACTTGTATTGGCTGTAACGTGGACAAAACGTGACAAGAACATGTGTTTCTTGAGTCTAAAATGTTTCCAGGAAATATCTTTAAAAACCCACTAGAATTGCATTTTTCGACGAAAATTGAACGTTTTATGATTTTTTCCGTATCGAAGGTTCAAGCTGCGTTTTCTGGCAGAATTTGCAGCCCATTACGAATGTTATAACTCAATTTAGGAATTTAGTTATGATCTCAAATTTTTATTGCAGGTAGCTTTACGTGATTCCAAAAATCTCCAATTGGAATTTCGTCAATCGGATAAACGAGGAATTTTAAATGAATTTTTTCGTAAGCTGCAGTCAGAAGTGACGAATCTGATTGCAGCTCAGTAAATGAATTTTTACGAATTTTTTGTAAAGATTTAGATCTTGAAATTCTAACACAAGGTCTAACCCTCCGAGAGGTACGTCACAAAAAAAGCATAATTTTTGAAGACTTGTAAACAGGTTAAACAGGTCACCAAAAACAGCCTATTTTCAGTGATATGAACTTGCCTAATTGATGTTAATCTTGGCTGAATGAAAAGTTATAAACTAGTTGTAAATGTGTAAAATTATGCCCACTAGGTGTTTGTTAAAATGCCTAAGTGGAATCGCGCGTCTGTAAGAAGAATTTGATTTGATTAGGTATCCGTAGAATGCCTAATAACATGATGAAACAGATTTCATTTATAGATGAAAACCCGTAGATTTTGCATAATGAAAGAACAATGTGACGTTGATAATCAAGAGCTAAGATAACTTAGTATTAAAAATAACATGAACTCGTATTACTTATTAATTAAAATGGTGGCCTAAGAATAGTACTATCGAGTAAAGGGCGGAACGCCAATATGAGTTTGTCAAATTAGTTGCTTAATTTCATATGCTATACCGACCTATGATAGAGTTCGGTAAGAAAAGTGGTATAAAAGTTCATAAGGCGTAAAGGTTATGATCTAGAACGACTAACCTAACTACCGTGTGAATACTATATGATAGTTTGACGCTTGACGAGCTAGGCGGCGGCTTGGGAAAAGAAGCGGGTCAAACGGCTTGAATACGCGAAGAGAGGGCGAAATCGGACGAAAGGTAAGTAAAACTTACACCCTTTTTGTAGGATATGTATTTATTTATCAGTTATAAATACAACCAAGGTTATATTCGAAATATGGTTCCGACACGAAAAGATACGGGTCGGAACATATCAAAAGACGAAAACCATGTTAAATGGTAAAAAGGGTCGAAATGGTAATTTGGTCATGTGATGAAATAATTAAAATAAGCTTTCGAATGGCTACTTTATAAGTAAGTCTAAACGAATTAAAAAGAGAAAACGGTGATTTTAGCCACGTATAAATGGATAAAAGTCGAAATATAAAAAGATACCAAGCGGCATACGCTATGTTGAGTCAAAGGTGTAAGAAACGGAATTAAGAGACATAACTAAATGGTGAAGAATCCGAAATGAATTACTTAACGAAATGGTAAATAAATACCGTTTATATATAAGCGCAAATGTTCGGTCGTTTGGACCAAACGGGTCAAATGGTAATGCTAATACCATTTGACATATAATGACTAATAAGTGTTTGTCGAGTCTTATGCTCGTAGGATAAAACGACTTGTGTATTAGCGATACTATGAATTAGCAAATTATTGAGACAAGGTATTAAAACGGGTCAAAACGTCGACCCGATCCAGGTACGCATAAATAAGATTGTAAATAGACGAGCGATTTTGGTCAAGTACCTATTGAAGTCCTTTGTCATTAAACGAGGGACTAAAATTGACCAAAACGCGGTCGATGGGTAAATCGGGCAAACGACCAATATGGGTTGTTTAGGAACTTGCATTTTGATTAGGAAATCATTATATATGAATACAAGTTATAGGCATAAACATTGGTGGATTAAATGCCTAAAATGGGTCGGTTGCGTAAAATGACTAACCGAAGGGTAAATTTGGGTTAATAAGTTAGGTATGCTAAAAGTACCATAAAATTAGTCGTGGTGGAATATAAGCATATATTTTAGGTGTGGAATAACGAAGTGTGAAAAGAAAAGAGTTAGCTTAGACTAGATAGCTTAAATCCCCTAAACGGGTCAAAAGTCTTAGTAATTCGATTTCATGCCAAGAGCTTGAAATCCCATATTTTATAAGCTCGGGTGTAGGGTTATAACTCCATATGACGGAAAATTAAATTGCAGACGCATGGGAAAAAGAATCATGTGAAACAGATGAGTAGAACAAAAGTTATGAAGTTTTAAAGTTAAGATTTTGGTTTAAGTTTGAGTTGGGCAAGTGAAGTAACAAATTGAGAAACTTTCTGCCGAATTGGGGATCTCGCGTCATGCGACAGGTGAGGGTCACCACCGTCACGACACTAGTCGCGGCACGCGACCATACATCAAAATCCCGTCGCGCGGCGCGACGGGTATAGAACCTGCAAATTTTGTTGTTTTGTTTATTTAGTTGAAAGGGACTTGATAAAACTAGTTATGTTTGTATCAAAACTAACATTTGTGTTGGTTTTGATTACAGGTAAACTTTAGTAAGCTTACGGATGAAGATCAAGCTCGTTGAAGGACCGAACACAATCAAGATACAAGCTTCCGCACGGTGTTTTGTTGTCATTTTAAACGACGAACTTATTTATATTATGTTGTAAACTTTTTAGTTGTAAAAGTTTTAAATTACTCGTATTTTCTAATGATCCTTAATCGTAATTACATGTTTATTTTTGTTATATATACGAAAACCTTTAAAATAATAACAAGGGTGTTACAAGTTGGTATCAGAGCTCAAGGTTAAAAGAGTAAGTGTGTTCGGTTCGAGGCTTGATCGCAAATCTGGTAAGTACCAGTATGTTAATGGTTTAGTATGATTAAAGTGTCGTGAACAACACATAGGGTTATTGTGTAATACACGTTACCCCAATGAAAATGATAGGTATAGTTAACGAAATCACGTGCGTTGACACATACAGTAAAAAGCCTCGTGTATTACAATACAACCATTTATTAATGTCAGAATTAGTAACCTTTATAAATGTTTAGTTGAAGGAGTCTCGCATATGAAGATGACGAGAGTTGAGCGAATTGTGGATATGATGGTGGAACGGTCCGAGGTATGACGAGCAGAGCATACTCATTAAGGACCTAAATCGCGTGACGATCGCGAACAAAGTTAATGGCAAGAGAAGCCCGTAAGGGCAAGCATTACCAGGTGCACGCTTTTAAATTTAATCGCATAAGTAGTAATATGCAACAAACACGTAGGGAAAGAAGGTTGCATATATCTAAAAAAACCTGAATAGGATATCTATTCAGGATGATGTTTCCAAGAGAAGTTTAATAGAAACATGTACTATTCATGATGATGAATAACAAAGAAATAATAGGATTAGTTCATATGAAAACTTGGACAGGGGTAATTATCCAAGTGGAAAACTCTCAATATAATGCTATTGAGAAAAGTAGCGATCACAAAAGTAAAACTAGTAAAACTAATGATTGTTGTTTTGCAATTAAATAAAGTTTTACTAAATAAAATCAGAGATATGAAATAAATAGGGGCGTTACTTACATGGGGTGTGATGTGAAAACTACAAAAAGGTTATGTGTATCATGTGTTGCTCGCTTACTCTGGCCAAGTAAGTAGTGGCATATGATACCATGAACTTCTTGTAGCGGACGCATTTACGTCCAATGTAGTAAGGACGGTGTGAATGGGACTAACTTAAATGGTACCCAAATGAGTCAAAAAAGTAAGATGTTTGATAGTAAACGTAAACGCAAGTCGGATGACAGGGAGCGTATTATGTTAGAATAACGAGCCCGAAAGAAGGGACAAAGATTAAAGTAAATGAAAATACAAACCAACTAATGTGAATGCTAAGGCATAAGGGATAAAGTTTGACTGTCATAAGTGATGAAATTCACACAGACAAGTTAAAGGGGTAGAATAAAAGAATAAAAGACTTGACTAAATAAAAGCGATGGATTTCGCTAAGACGATCAAATAAATTAAGATGATGTCTAAAACCATATAAGAATGGTTACTTGATGATGACTTCGGTAAAGATACCTGATGGACGGGTAGGATTGTGGGTGAATGCGTAAACCGAGAGACGGGAACGCGAAAAAGAAAGTCAAAAGACTCGGAATATGAGTCATGACTAAAAGACGGTGAGAATTTGCAAACAGAAATATTGATAACTATGTTCAACTATTTTAGAGTTGAACGGGTCGAATAAAGAACGAAGTTTGACGTTCATAAGGGATAAAACCTCACACGAATAAGTCAAACGAGACAAATAAAGTATAAGAAATTGGTAGTACAAATAGGCGCAAACCGAATAATAGAAGCGTGAAATATTAATGAACCTATGTGATGGGTCGTAAAGGAATGTAGATAGGAAAAACACAAACTAGCGAAACAAGAATGTTAAAAACATTAAGATAAAGAACCCGGGTAACGGGTTGTAAAGAAGTACAGGTAAGAACCGGATAATGGTAAGCGTAGGACAAACTGACGTGTAAACGACATTAGAAGTAATAAAGTCAGAAAAAATAATTCGAAAAGAAAACAAATGAAGCTTTAGACTACGGTCAAGGTCAAATGAAATCTAAAAAGGCAAAAGTAAATAATTCTAAACATAAAAAGGGGTAAAAATCTAAATAAGTCTAGTCGTCAAAGTAAATAATCAATAAAGATAACGGATACAAGCTGAAAGTAACGGCCCACGAGGCCTTACACTTGAAAGACGTACGCATTAATATAAATGAAAACTTTTGACTGAAAGAGATGGGTGCCTTGAAAATGAAACTTGGTTTGTTTGATTAAACCAACGAACTATGTAAATAAGGTTTCGAGGACGAAACCTCTTTAAGGGGGGTAGGCTTGATGCATGAGTGTTATATTGATGGAATAGGAACAATATTGTGTCTAGTAGTGAACCCTAGACAATTATGTGTTGAAATCATGCCTAATTCTTGTAAATCATAATCACCATTGAAGGTGATAAGTGGGTTTTGTAGAAACATGTTAAACACTAGGATTTTGATAGTTATTCTAGGAGTGAATTGCAAGAATTGTCCTTTATCTTTATGCCTCTTTACAGGCGGTGTCCTTTATGTTTAAAATTGACAAGTTATGTCCTTTATGTTTAAAAATCAAGCACGTTTTACCCTTTGAGCCTAACCCAGTTTGTTTTCACAGTTAAATTTAACCATGTGCAGGTCATGTGAGGGTAATTGTGTCATTTAATGTTTACCCTGCATTTCCCCCCTATTTAAAGAACCCCAAACCCTAATTCTTCCCATTTCCCCCAAATTGTTAATCATCAAGAAGTCACATGGACCATCCATCCGATGCACCCTCACCGTTAGATCCACCACTGGCCACCATCTTCTTAAACTCATCAAAGTTAACACACCCCACCGACTTAATCATCTCACATACCCACACCTGTAGATACGGTCCCTGCCACACTTCTCTGTTTCTTCTTCTCAACAAAACCCACACACTGACACGCACACTCCAAACTTTCTCATTACATATAGTGATTGTTTCTGATTGGAGTTGCAGGTTTTTGATGGGATCGAAGCTTTCTGTTTCAATTTGTGGAGCCGAAGAGGTTGAATGGTGATGGAAGGTGTAAAAGAAATACTCAAACAGGGGTGCTCGAAGTTTGATTTTGTTGAAGAGCTTTTTGTTTCATCGATCGATTTATGGGTTTTAGAAATTTGAAGGAATGTAACGTTTATATAATTTACGGTTGATAAAACCAGTTTTCTAGTCACTTTGTTCTTATATAAAAGGGTTAATGTTCATTCATGTGCATTTTGATGCTCAGATTTGAGGTAAAAAACTGATAATATAGCCCTCTTTCCAGATCTTTGATGCATATAAAAAGTGAATATAATGGGCCACAGAACATTGGATTTGTTTAACTTCTAAATTAGAAGAACCAAAAGATTTATTTGTATGTAAAATCCAATTGAAAAGCCACTGTTAAACTAGGGTCGTTGATGCTACTGTACAAGGGTGGGTGGTGTCAAGTGATGGAGCATGGTGGTGGTAGGTGGTGGTTGTGAGGGTGGGGGTTTATCTTGAGAGAGTGTGTGTTTAGAGAGAGATGTATTATATATATGGTTTTAATTATTAAAATGGTTATATAAAATAAATTTTTAAATGACACAATTACTCTCACATGACCTGCACATGGTTAAACTTAACTGTGAAAATAAACTGGGTTAGGCCCAAAGGGTAAAACGTGCTTGATTTTTAAACATAAAGGACATAACTTGTCAATTTTAAACATAAAGGACACCGCCTGTAAAGAGGCAAAAAGATAAAGGACAATTCTTGCAATTCACTCTTATTATAGTGTAATTTGAGTTCCATGAAGTAAATTCAGATTTGTTGATCCTAAATTTGTGTATGTGATGTTTTTAGGGTTTTGATTGCTAAAAATAGTGTTATAATGTCATAAACATGTTTTAATTGAAAGCTGAATTCAAACATCTTCTGATCAGAATTTACAGCCAACTTGTATTGGCTGTAACGTGGACAAAACGTAACAAGAACATGCGTTTCTTGAGTCTAAAATGTAATTCCAGGAAATATCTTTAAAACCCCACTGGAATTGCATTTTTTCGACAAAAATTGAACGTTTTATAAATTTTTTCGTATCGAAGGTTCAAGCTACGTTTTCTGGCAGAATTTGCAGGCCATTACGAATGTCATAACTCAATTTAGGGTTTTATTTACGATCTCAAATTTTTACTTTAAGTAGCTTTAAGTGATTCCAAAAATCTCCAATTGGAATTTCGTCAATCGGATAAACGAGGAATTTTAAATGAATTTTTTCGTAAGCTGCAGTCAGAAGTGACGAATCTGATTGCAGCTTAGTAAATGAATTTTTACGAATTTTTGGTAATAAGTTAGATCTTGAAATTCTAACACAAGGCCTAGCCCTCCGAGAGGTACGTCCACAAAAAAATCATAATTTTTGAAGACTTGTAAACAGGTTAAACAGGTCACCAAAAACAACATATTTTCAGTGATATGAACTTGCCTAATTGATGTTAATCTTGGCTAAATGAAAAGTTATAAACTAGTTGTAAATGTGTAAAATTATGCCCACTAGGTGTTTGTTAAAATGCCTAAGTGGAATCGCGCGTCTATTAGAAGAATTTGATTTGATTAGGTATCCGTAGGAATGCCTAATAACATGATGAAACGGATTTCATTTATAGATGAAAACCCGTAGATTTTGTGTAATGAAAGAACAATGTGACGTTGATAATCAAGAGCTAAGATAACTTACTATTAAAAATAGCATGAACTCGGATTACTTATTAATTAAAATGGTGGCCTAAGAATAGTACTATCGAGTAAAGGGCGGAACGCCAACATGAGTTTGTCAAATTAGTTGCCCTATTTCATATGCTATACCAACCTATGATAGAGTTCGGTAAGAAAAGTGGTATAAAAGTTCATAAGGCGTAAAGGTTATGATCTAGAACGACTAACCTAACTACCTTGTGAATACTATATGATAGTTTGACGCTTGACGAGCTAGGCGGGGGCTTGGGAAAAGAAGCGGGTCAAACGGCTTGAATACGCGAAGAAAGGGCGAAATCGGACGAAAGGTAAGTAAATCTTACACCCTTTTTGTAGGATATGTATTTATTTATCAGTTATAAATACAACCAAGGTTATATTCGAAATATGGTTCTGACACGAAAAGATACGGGTCGGAACATATCAAAAGACGAAAACCATGTTAAATGGTAAAAATGGTCGAAATGGTAATTTGGTCATGTGATGAAATAAATAAAATAAGCTTTTGAATGGATATTTTATAAGTAAGCCTAAACGAATTAAAAAGAGAAAACGGTGATTTTAGCCACATATAAATGGATAAAAGTCGAAATATAAAATGACACCAAGCGGCATACGCCATGTTGAGTCAAACGTGTAAGAAACGGAATTAAGAGACATAACTAAATGCCAATGAGCTAGTGGTGGAGTGGTAAGGAAGAGACCTCGTGTTCTAAGTGACACAAGTTCAATTCCTGCCTCTAGCATTTAGTTTCTGCGGCACCTGGTGATGATGGGAGACTAGGCGAGTAGGCGGCGATCGCTAGTTCGATCCTTGAACTAAGCGGGTTTTACCTCACCGCACTGTCGTGCCTTCGGGCGAGTGTTCACGGGCTTCGGCCCTAGGTGAGGGTTTTCCCTGGTTCGGAAGGCGAGTGTATCCCGATGTGGTGAATTTCGCCAGTAACCCATTTGGAGGATTCGTTGACCGTTCAAAAAAAAAAGAGATATAACTAAATGGCGAAGAATCCGAAATGAATTACTTAACGAAATCGTAAATAAATACCATTTATATATAAGCGCAAAATGTTTGGTCGTTTGGACCAAACGGGTCAAATGGTAATGCTAATATCATTTGACATATAATGACTAATAAGTGTTTGTCGAGTCTTATGCTCGCAGGATAAAACGACTTTTGTATTAGCGATGCTATGAATTAGCAAATTATTGAGACAAAGTATTAAAACGGATCAAAACGTCGACCCGAGCCAGGTACGCATAAATAAGATTGTAAATAGACGAGCGATTTTGGTCAAGTACCTATTGAAGTCCTTTGTCGTTAAACGAGGGACTAAAATTGACCAAAACACGGTCGATGGGTAAATCGGGCAAACGACCCATATGGGTTGTTTAGGAACTTGCATTTTGATTAGGAAATCATTATACATGAATACAAGTTATAGGCATAAACATTCGTGGATTAAATGCCTAAAATGGGTCGGTTGCGTAAAATGACTAACCGAAGGGTAAATTTGGGTTAATAAGTTAGGTATGCTAAAAATACCACAAAAGTAGTCGTGGTGGAATATAAGCATATATTTTAGGTGCGGAATAACGAAGTGTGAAAAGAAAAGAGTTAGTTTAGACTAGATAGCTTAAATCCCCTAAATGGGTCAAAAGTCTTAGTAATTCGATTTCATGCCGAGAGCTTGAAATCCCATATTTTATAAGCTCGGGTGTAGGGTTATAACTCCATACGACGGAAAATTAAATTGCGGACGCATGGGAAAAAGAATCATGCGAAACAGATGAGTAGAACAAAAGTTATGAAGTTTTAAAGTTAAAATTTTGGTTTAAGTTTGAGCTGGGCAAGTGAAGCCACAAATTGAGAAACTTTCTGCCAAATTGGGGATCTCGCGTCGCGCGACAGGTGGGGGTCACCACCGACGCGACACGCGACCATACATCAAAATCCCATCGCGCGGCGCGACGGTATAAAACCTGCGAATTTTGTTGTTTTGTTTATTTAGTTGAAGGGGACTTGATGAAACTAGTTATATTAGTATCAAAACTAACATTTGTGTTGGTTTTGATTACAAGTAAACTTTAGTAAGCTTACGGATGAAGATCAAGCTCGTCGAAGGACCGAACACAATCAAGATACAAGCTTCCGCACGGCGTTTGTTGTCATTTTAAACGACGAACTTATTTATATTATGTTGTAAACTTTTAAGTTATAAAAGTTTTAAATTACTCGTATTTTCTAAGGATTCTTAATCGTAATTACATGTTTATTTTCGTTACATATACGAGAACCTTTAAAATAATAACAAGGGTGTTACAAATTTAGTTATTTCATAAAGACTTAATTAGAAAGTTTAACAAAGGTTAGTGTTATGGACCACCCGAGTTTAAAAATTACAACCATCGGGACTAAATGTGTAATTAGTGAACCCTTGAGACCATATCTACAATTTTCATAAACCAACGACGAATCTCTTTATGTTAAACAGATCCGTTTTGTAAGTTCGATATTACGGGTAGTTCCTACAAAGGATCCGACTAATGACGTATACAATACTTGAATTCTCGGTGTAGATGCTACATAGTTGCTACAAGATGATCATCTCATGGCTATTGAGATCTTCTTTTTATAAAGGAAATCAACTTCGATTCTTGAATAATCCACATCACTTCTGCTTCTATCGTAACAAAAGATTCCCCTTTTATGTGGAAAAGGCCCGTATCAATAATTATGATTTTATGTATGGACAATTCCTCAATATCTTGTTCATTCCAAAATATTTTCTTTGTGCGTCGGTAAAAAACATGCTTTTTGGGAGAGAGATACTATTTCAGCAATCAAGTCACAGGTATCTAACATATTCATCCCTAAGGCTTTTCCATAAGGTGGTGACGAAACGTATAACTTATACAAATCTTTCCATACAATTTTCATAAACCAAAAGGACCAACCAAGCAATTAAGGATACATCTCAAAATAAATTAAAGATTAACGTTATAATTAAACGCATTGATGCACTAACATGATATGATTTTTAATTCAATATAATAATATATCAATCATTCCATTACATGGAAGATGAATCTTATCTAAAACTACTCAGCCCTTTGTTTCAACGTTGAAACCTGCCCCAAGATCAAGATATGAATCAAGCACAGGTCGCTATAATCGCAACACCCAACATGGGCAACCTTGTTCCCGCCGTAGAGTTTGCCACCCACTTAACCAACCATCATCTCCACCACATCTCTGTCACAATTCTCACCATCTCCATGCCTCAATCGCCACTCATCGATAACTATGTCCAATCACACTCATCCACCGACCACATCCGCTTCATCCAACTCCCTCCTGCTGACATACCACCCCCAAATCAATACAACACACGAATCGGCTTTACTTCACTGTATATACAAAACCACAAGCCCATAGTCCAACAAACACTCCAAAACCTCTCGCCTCCACTAGTCGGGTTTTTCGTCGACATGTTTTGCACTTCAATGATTGACGTCGCCAATGATCTCAACATTCCTTGTTACCTATACTTCGCCTCTCCAGCGGCTTATCTTGGCTTTGTACTCCACCTCACTACCTTGTCCGATACCGAGTCCACAGACTCGGCTAACGGGTTATCGGTACCGAGTTTCTTAAACCCGGTCCCGTCAACCGCCTTTCCGTTATTCTGTATCAACAAAAACGAACTTGGTTACTCGTGGTTTGTACATCACACGCTTAGGTATAAAGAGACCAAGGGTATAGTTGTAAATACGTTCCAAGAGCTTGAACCCTATGCGCTTGATTCTTTGTCTTCTGATTACATTGATTTGCCACCGGTTTACCCAGTTGGACCGGTTGTTGACCATGTTGGACCGGTTAAGTGGCATTCTAACCGGTCCATGCATGAAAAGGCAATTCAATGGTTAGACCGGCAGCCGGATTTTTCAGTTGTTTTCTTGTGTTTTGGTAGCATGGGGAGCATAAACCGGGACCAGGTGAGAGAAATAGCAACTGGTCTGGAGCGAGCCGGGTACCGGTTTTTGTGGTCGTTACGTGAACCGGCCAAGACAAAGCTAGAGCTTCCGAATGATTATGAAAAACTGGAAGAGGGTTTGTTTCCAGATGGGTTTATCGATCGTACAACACAGATTGGATTGGTGTGTGGGTGGGTGTCTCAGGTGAGCGTGCTAGCCCACAAAGCAATTGGCGGCTTTGTTTCACATTGTGGTTGGAACTCAATCTTGGAGAGCATATCCTACGGTGTACCGATTGCCACGTGGCCTTTATACGCAGAGCAACATCTGAATGCGTTTGAGATGGTAAGGGAGCTTGGATTAAGTGTAGAGATAAGGATGGGTAAAGGGAGTGATCTAGTGTTGGCGGATGAGGTGGAGAGAGGCGTGAGGGAATTGATGGACGGTGGAGATGGTGAGTTGAAGAAAAAGGTCAAAGAAATGAGTGATAAGGCCAAAAAGGCTTTGACGAAAAACGGGTCCTCTTTTCAAGCTCTAGAGGATTTAATGAATATTCTTCTATCCCAAGTTTAAAAACGGGTTAGTTTTATTTATGAGTTTGCATATTGTAGATTTTCTAAGAAATATATGAAAAACCGATGCCAATTAGTTTCGTATTCGTGTGAGGATAAAGAATTTCGTTTAGTTTCGTATTTGGGTAAAGAATTTCGTTTAGTTGTATTCGAACTTGTATCCTTTGTCTCTGGCTGTGTACAAAGAGTAATGTAAATCAATTAAGAAATCAAATAATATTAGAAAAAAAAAAAGAAAAATAAAGTACTTAAAACTTTAACTTACTATATTCATGATATTTCTAATAATAATAACTAGGGTCGTAGTCATCAATGCGTTTCACACGGAATCAGTTGGAATTCATAACGTATAGCACACCATAACAAGCGATAAATACATTTGTAAAATTAAATAAAATGATATCTAAATGGTTTATGCTATTTGTCGTAACTCAGTTTTGAACATTAAAATAATAAGAAAAGGTAAAACAATATAATAAACTAGGCTATCACCCGGGACTGCATCCCGGGTTGTTTATTTTTATTAGTTAATAATAATGATTTTTAATTAAAATGTAACATATTATTTCATTAAACTTCTACACGACATTGATTATAACCTTGTGGATCCCACCATCGCCACGTGTCGAGCAATGCCCCTAACCCAAGCCTCTTCACACCCCATAGTCTAACGCTTTATCACTCATTTGTGCAAACTGTAGAGTGTCTGGCTCCTTGCATTTGACCAGATGATATATTCCAATTCATTGACAAAAAAATCATAAAGATCGTTATCTTTAGGGCAATCCATTAATTTTTTACTTGATTTTTTGTTTTCATTTAGTGTCAGTCTAATATAATCATGTGTTACTTCCTGTAATGAAATGGGAAAAAAGTCAAAAGCGACCCGTTACATCGGTATTCAAAAACATTTATATACAAAAACATTTATATACTAAAAGATAGAATTCATGACAATAGTGACGTGACATCTATTTATTTAGACATACAAACGGGCACCGATACGCGGCGTTAAATGAGTATCCTATTAAAAGCAAACATAGTTTAAATCGTCTAAATACCATTTTCCAATTCTAGTCACAAACAATTCGCTACACAAAAGGAAGCATCCAACTTCATAGATAGCAGCATCACGGCATCCATTTCGACATAAAAGGCCACCTATTTTAATAAGGAAAAAAACATTAATAAGTATTTAAAAACATGTTGTGTAAATTGGTCCACAAATATCCTCCACACCAGCCCCAAGTTGCACCACTTAACTCGTCATCAACGACATTCGTCATTGACTGGAGGCTAGGGAGTGTCACCTCCACTGGCGACCACTACCAATGCCTGAAATCACTACTCTTAGCCATCAACATGGTGCAAACATCAATAATAGAGCATCAGACAACCGTTTGGGTCACGCTGCCATCGGCACAATCAAAATAGAATTTTTACAACATGTTTTCACTGATTTAAAACAAATCTATTATATATAATAAAAGAACTTACTACACACAATCATATTATTTGTAAAGGACTTTAAATTGAATCTTTAGAAAATCTTTTTGTTCTCGCATGTAGAATAGAAAAGAGAAAATCAATTAAAGAATAATAAGTTAGAGATTAAAACGAAGAGAAACTCACTTTTGCTTGTCTTGCCAGGTAGAGTCGGTACATCAACCTATACACCAATAATGGCCTATCAAATATTGAACCCCAAAAATGGCCTGTGAAATATTTATATTTTTATTAGAAGTATGAATAGTAAATGCAACTATAATAACAACTACGAATGCAAGCAAAAATGTGCCAGGTATATTTGTACTATAAACAAAATATTTGGAAACATAATGTTCTCATCTATGGATGACCATCTGGTATCGGGTACCGGTACTGAACCATACCGGGTATATTCGGTACCGGTACGGTACCAATATTTACGGGTAAACGCCGGTAAATACCGTACCAAACTGGTATATTCGATACCGGTATCAGTTTTCCCTGTTTTTCGGTACTGAAAGGGTATCGTGCTCATTCCTGTTCTCATCTGAGGGAGTGAAGTTAATATATGAATCTACACATAGATTGGAACCCTTTTTTTCGACAACCATAGCAATTCAATTACCTAACAACTATAGGTGTAAATAGGTCATCAACACTTATTAGATCATCCTAACTTTATTTTTTTTTGTTTAGGCGTAATATGGGGCAATATTTTTTAATATCGATAAAATTAAAAACCCATGAATATTTTTTTTCACACAGAACCAACAAAGAACACATTTTCAAAAATAACATTTATCAGAAAAAACTCCCAACAAAATCCTAGTTGTAAGCTTATAACTTGTTAAAACACTAACCTATAGGTAACAGACGCTGCTACTCTGCGTAAATCCTTGAACAAAACAACAACTATGCAACTCTGACCTGCACAACCACACCAAACGCTGCTGATAAAAAACCCGATAATCTAAAGGTATGAAATAATGGTGATAAAAGATCCACAAACTGCAATTGCGATATTGAAGACCACACACCTTCGTCAACAACTGAAGTAAAAAAAAACCTTAAATTGAGGCAGAGGAGATTAAAAAACCCTAAACTAACAGCTCTTATACAGTCTCTTCTCTCTTCTTATTAGAACTGATGACTATCACATGGTGACCCATTGCTTTTGCAATTAAAACACCAAGATGACCAAAAGGGCTTAGTTTTGCAGTTTGGTTACGTACTTATGTGCCATGATTGAGTGATTCTGTGTGGACAACAAAATTATAAAAATATGAGACGCATAACTGAATATACATAAAGTATATTGCAGTCTCATTGTCATAATAGTATGTACCAACTAATTACTACTTGAATATATTCAGTACAAGTAGAATCAAATTTATATATGATAATATGAAAAGAATCATGTACCCACATCCTTCCATGTATATCGTTCTGTCAAAACGCCTGCAAGTTCTGTCATCATATATCCAAATACCACTACATCAATCCCAAAATTTCAAGGAAACATAAACTTCATGTTAAACCAACTTAATGAATATGGAAAGTAATTTTTAAACACACTATCACTAACTATTAACTTATATTTCAATCCAAATACCATTACATCAATCCTAATCTCGTCTGTCAAGAAAATGTAAAAAAAAAGTCATAATATAAAATAGAGTGGACGACATTGTCGGTTATAACCCGACCTTACAATAAGGGTGTCATTAATTTGTAAAACAAAGGCTACCGCTTTTGTGCGTTCAGTGCTGGCATCATTGAAAGTACCAAAACTAAAAACATAAGAGATGTATACCAATACTGTCGTCGATGTTACAAAACGATTATGAGGCTTAGATTTGTAAACAATCAAACAGAGTGGATAAATCCGCCATGGCTGCATACTTTCGGTTGTCATGTGAAACCACATGACCATCCGGGTTGCCCTGCCAAGATGCGGACAATCTCATATTTGCCCAATTTCACTCAGATGCATTGAAATTGATCATCACAGCCTTTAAAACTGAAAACAGTTCACCTCACGCTTGCAGACAACACACAATCCAAACCCTAAAAAAACCCTAATTTCAAAACCCACCAAAATCAAACCAAATTACCCCCAAACACTTCAACTGTAGCAAAACCAAACTCCACCCAAAACCCAATTCACATAATTAAACTCCAATTTAAGCAAACCAAAAAAAAACTGAAAAAACAAAATTAATTCAAAATCCCTAATTTTTAAAACCCACAAAAACCACCAAATTACCCCAAACACTTAAACTTTAGCAAAATTCAACATCGATTTAACCAGAAAACTGAAAAAAACTGAACCAAACCCTCAAAAACCACCAAATTACCCTCAATCACATTTGCAGACAACAAAAAATCCTTACCCTCAAAAACCCTAATTTTCAAACCCCAAAAAAAAAAAAGAAACCAAATTACCCACAAAACTGAAACTTTAATGACGCTACTGTAGATGAATTGGTACTCATGCGATGAACTTCAATGTGCCCTTTTCACAAGAAATATATATCTCTTCTATATAACAGCATCATATCAATTGTTCGATTTAAACCTTCAAACAAATATTGAACCTGGAAAAAAATGAAGAAACGTTGATATCTGAAATCTATGAAATCTTAAAAACCAAAATGAAAATGAAGTGTTAGAACAACGACTAACGAAAAAAGACTAACATAATCAAGAATCAGATTAAAGTTGGTTGAAGGAATCATACCTGTGATTGAAAGGAATCATACCTATAATCACAATCGGTTATCAAAAAGTGAAATCAATATAGATACAACCCCTATTAACTAAACAGATTTGGGTACCTGATTATTGAACCATTTGATGAGAATATGATTGATCGAGAAGAGCGAGATGAAGGAGGCTAGGGTTTAGAAAGAAGCGTCCTTTGATTTGGGTCAGAATAGCCGTGTTGAATGAAACGAATGAAGGATTCACGATGCTCAGATGGAATTCATTAGGAAAGACATGTGAGGAGATGATCATTGGAATGGAGATGGAGATTGGAGATGGAGATGGAGGCTCTCTAGGGTTTTGGAAAAGAAACGCACGTACAAATAAAGTCGGGTCATAACAATAGGAAACGGATCCCGCCTCAACCTGTATACAAAAATCTTTCACCCGACTTTTTGGAGCGAAAACCAATTTGTAGAATGCATAAGGTTATGCCACATCATTTTTCAAGCCCTCATATCATGACACATCAGCCCTTATTTATCATGTTTATATATATATATATATATATATATATATATATATATATATATATATATATATATATATATATATATATATATATATATAGATAATAAAGGTAAGAAAGGTAAACGAAAAAGAAAATGATAGAAACTCGGTCGAAAGAGTATCGACGCATTCGTTAAAAAAAATAAACTAAAAAAAAACCTTCGTTGTACTCGCTATAGCAAAGAAAAAGAAAATTTAAAAAATATGTCTAAAACGGTATTATCGTGTTCTTTAAAAAAACTGTTTAAGGTAGAAAAGTAATTTGATTAAAGTAATTGAAAAAAAAATATAATAGTTAAACTACATAGGGTTGTAAATAAAAAGGTTATATTAAATGACAAAATAGGCTAAAGGACAAAAAAAAACATTATTTATCTTCTTAAAATTTATATAGAGATAATTAGAGTATTTGACTACGCCTTGCGGCGGTACGTTATCACGAGCATCGGATCGGTATCAGTTTGGTTCCTTATAGTACCGGAACAATACACATGTACTAAGTCTAAAAAACAACACGTGTTGTATATCTATCGAAACGATAAAAATGAACACCGGTACCGGCACCAATGTTTGAATGGAATGGTATCGATCGTTTCAAATCGTCATGGTACCGGTATCGATATATACCGTCGTAGACAAATTTGTAGAAGTAAAAAATTATCTAAACCTAAAACAATAAAAATGAATATAAGGACTGGTACCAATGTTGTTCGGTATGATACAATGTAAGTTTATTGAAAGCAAACCCAATAAAATAAATACTAGCACTAAAAATTATATTGTTTTTATGGTTTCAGTACGATTCACTACGGTAGCAGCACGACATTCGTTATTAAACATGAAGCCATAAAAATGAATACAACTACCGTTACCGGTCTTGTCTGGTACCGTGTGGTTGTGACACGATGCTAATTATCGAAAGAAAAACACAAAAATATATATATATATATATATATATATATATATATATATATATATAGAGTAAGGTTAACATACAAAAAGCCTTATCATACATCACGTAGGAGACAATGGTAACCGTTGGATTAGGGGTATAATCACGCATGGGACCACATAATCACGCATGGGACCACATAATCACGCATGGAACTATAATCACGCACGTTATATGATAATAACGCACGTTATATTTTTTGTGATGTATGTTAATGTAGGTTAAGCCTTGAAGTACATTATACTCTCTCTCTCTCTCTCTCTCTCTCTATATATATATATATATATATATATATATATATATATATATATATGCACCGACACAAATGTTGTTCGGCCATTTCAGTTTGGTGCGATAGCAGCATAATATTCGTTTCAATAAAAGTAATATCGCGATATTGAAAAAAAATAAAAACAAAATGCAAGAATAAATACTTCAAGATATTAAATTAGCATTTATCATCGACTTCAGTTTGGTTTTGTACGACAACAATAGAGTATCCATATTCAATATAATTATATAGAAATGTTGAAAAAAATAAACATAATAACTACGAAGTTTGATTTTTTAAATAAGTTAACGAACACAACTTATTAAAAAAAAACAAATTAAATAATGAATAAAAGTTATTAAAAAGTCTATAAATGAAATCAAAAAATAAATAAATGTTCAAAAACTAAACAAATACTATTCATCAAAACTGCCGATCCATATAACCAAATTAGTAAATATTTACGGGTTAGAAGCATATACTATATAGATAAGAGATCATGTATTTTATAAAGTGTAGGAGAAGACGGGTATATTTTTATAGTTTTTGTTCAATTATACTTTGTATATTTGTTAGGATTTAAGACTTTAAACGTTTAGATAAGTTATTATTTTCAAAAACTTATACTTTTCCATTTTTCTTAAACTATGGACTTGAATTCTTTGATTTGAAGTGAAGATGAAACCAAATACTAAAAAACAATCTCTAATTGGGAATTTTTTTCAAAAGAAGTTAGCTTTGTTTTATCGGGTAGTGAAACTATCCTTGGTTTTAACGGTTGCAACCGCAACCGTTGAAATATGTTTTTCTAAATTGAATCTTGTCAAGACGGGTTTACGCAATCAAATGGGTCCGGAATATTTAAACAATGCTATGGTTTGTTCGCTCAAAAAATAAACTTTTGATAAAAAAAGAGGACAAATCTATTAAAAAAGAGAACAACTCTATTAGGTATTTACTTTAATTTATTTATTATCGTTTTTTATTATTGTACGATTGCACGGTATAATTTTTTTCTACCCCTAAATTAGTGGGCTAGCTCCGCCAGGTAAGCATGTTCAAGCTTGATGTATATAATTGTTGCTCGAGCTCATCTAACAAGTGAATCACGAGTAGCACACGAGTGGCTTATTTGGTTTATACCTTAGTAAAAGTCATGTTTTTGCAAATATATATGTGAAATAAAAATTCAGTTGGATGTCACAATGATGGTAAAGGGCTCTGATCAATTCTATGTTTCAATGTTAATAATAACAAAAGAAATCAAACATTAATAATATCCTCAATATATGTGAAATAAAAAGTCAGTTGGATGTCACAATGATGGTAAAGGGCTTTGATCAATTCTATGTTTCAATGTTAATAATAACAAAAGAAATCAAACATTAATAATATCCTCAAATCATACATCAGTTTATAACAAGGATAATCAGTTGCCAATGAGCTAGTGGTGGAGTGGTAAGGGAGAGACCTTGTGTTCCAAGTGACCCAAGTTCAATTCCTGCCCCTAGCATTTAGTTTCTGCGGCACCTGGTGATGATGGGAGACTAGGCGAGTAGGCGGCGATCGCTAGTTCGATCCTTGAACTGAGCGGGTTTTACCTCACCGCACTGTCGTGCCTTCGGGCGAGTGTTCACGGGCTTCGGCCCTAGGTGAGGGTTTTCCCCGGTTTGGAAGGCGAGTGTATCCCGATGTGGTGAATTTCGCCAGTAGACCATTTAAAGGATTCGTTGGCCGTTAAAAAAAAAAAAACAAGGATAATCAGTTTCTTTTTTAGAATGCTTAACTTATAACCATATAAATCTACAACAATGTTCATTTCGGACTAAAATCCTCAAACTACTTTGGAATATACCTTAATACAACCTTTGTAGGAATAATTAGTTCCTCTCTTTTTCACTCATTGTGATTTTAAAGTTCAACCTAGTAATTATGAATGCAAAATGGAATATAATTGTAATGTAAAGCTGGAGGATGTGGTATAAAGTTCTTAGGGGTTTTATCACATTATATCAACATTACATCAGTGCCATGTCACAGAAGGTGTGGTATAAAGCTTTTAGGGATTTTATCACGTCATATCAACATCACATCAGTATCATGTCAAATAAGGGGCTTTAAAGCCCCCTCTTTAACTTGCATACAATGGTTTAAAGCCTCTTTAAAACCATCATATTAAACAAAATACAAAAAATAAAAATAAATAGAAAAAATTTGATTGGTTGATATCATATGGGCCCCACCAGCTTTTCCCTTTAACACTCGTTAGCACGCTGGGGGGGATGCCATATCGCCCCATTGTTAGACCGTGGGGTATGGTGGGCGGGGGTTGGGCTTGGGTTGGGGCATGAGTTGACACGTGGCTTGGGGGCGGACATGGGCTGACCCACATTCAACACGGTATGGTGGGGCGGGGGTTTGGGGCGTGGGTTTGGTGGGCTTCGCTGGGCTGACCCGGGCTGGGCTATTTGAATATTTTTTAAAACAACAAATTTAATTTTTTTAATATTTTTAAATAAAGAAAATTACAAAAAAATTCCTAACGTTTATATTTGTTTTTTATCTCTTCTCTCGTCTCCAATACTAGTTGCAATTCGTCACCCTCTAGGTGATCAATACGCTCGGAAAGAAATTTCAAATCATCCCGTCTTTGTTTCAGGGCATCTCTAGCGGCATCTCTAGCTTCTTTGCTCTTTAGTTGTTCGGCCCTTTGTTGTTGGAAGACGTTGAATGTATCTTACTTGCATACAATGTCATCCAACCGATCGCTGTATATTCCCCTACGCGAGCCCGAACTCCCAGCTGAAGGCGATGCCGTACCAGATCTTGATTTTGAGCACACCTTTTTGCGGCATCTCTTCCATACTCAGGCCGGTTTGGACTTGGCGAATCATCCAAAAGGTTCTCAAACTCTTGATCTCGTGCATCAGATTGGGCTTGGGACGAGGCCCTTGACCTTTTGGAAGACGTGTTACTTTCGCTACCAATGGGGATATTCGCCCACTTTGAATGTGATAAAAAATGGAAGAAAAATGTGAGTTTTATAGTGAAAAAATAAATTTTTTTTTAACATAGCCGTTGGTCAACGGCTATTTTGGTTTGGCCATTGAGAGCCCGCCATATCAGCTTGTCAAGACCGCCCCACGCCCGGCTTGAAACCCAAGCCCCAAGGGCCACGCCCCAACCCAAGCCCACCCGGGATGGTGTCTTGGGCGTTTTCCCCCAACCCACGCCCAAACCCCCGCCCCATACCCCACAGCCTTAACGATGATGGTGTGGTCGATGATGCCCCGGGACGCTAAAATGGCTGACATGGCAAGGTAACCCTAAACCACAGGCCTAAGAGTAAGTGATTAATCAATACCGGTTGACCGTTAAGAGTGTGTTTGGTTCCTGATTTTTTTCTCGAATGAATTAAAAAGTTTCAAAGGAATTAGAATTTGAAAACATTAAATTCGGAATTTAAATATGACATAGTGATTTGGAATTTTAAGGAACTAGTTGATTTTCCGCTCGCACGTTACGGCGAGGACCCAGTAACTACAAAAGGGGTGTAACAACGACAAGCAGATACCAAATATGAAAACATAAATAAAAATGACGTTGTAAGGATAGTCACTCCGTTCTAAAAAAAAACGATTTTAAATAACCTAATATATAATAATAGGACCCACACGTTGGAAATTCGGTTGTTTTCCGTTTAGTTATTACGGTGCTAGCACGTTAAAATATGGATGAGCTCGGTACCGGTAACGCCACCGAAAGTACCGATCCGGAAAATCATCGAAATTAGATATCGGCACCGAAAATGCTCGACACAATACGGTATGGTATTTGAAGGTAAAAATCACTAAATACATGTATGGTGCTAGACCGGTGTCGAACCGAAAGTAAGGATTCTAAAAACGCCAAAAGGTGGGTACCAAATTGGTACCGAAAATGATTTGGTATAGTAAATTTGGTACCGATACGATACCGGTTTGATTACAAGATTTGATACGATTTGCTCAACAATATTCTAAATATCCAAGTTAATTTTGCATGCTACAATTCATTCATCACAGAAAAAAACAAAAAAGAAAGCAAAATAAGTTGTTGTGTATATAAAACCTCATTTAAATGAAATACAGTTTACTTACTGTGTGTATGAAAAGTAATCTAAACGGTGCAATTACTTACCAAAATCCCCAAAAGTGGGTACCGGTACCGAATATATCTAGTACGGTACGGTTCGGTACCGGTTGGTGTTGGTACGACACCGGTATTTGAGGGTAAAACCGGTGAATACCGGTGCCGAACCGGTACCGAAAATACTCCGGTTTGATAAATTTGGTACTGGTACAAGTATCTAATACCATTTGCTCATCTGTTATATATCTTGCTTTTCATTCCATTCTAAATTTAATATATAGGTAATTAGAATATATTAAACGAATTTGTAACGAGTACGGCTGAAAAAACAATTTAAAAGGAATTAAGTATATGACCATGGTCACCCACGCTGCCGCCGCTGGCCCACCGTAACACCCACAATTTTGACTCCGGTATCATCTTGTGAAGTTGCACACCGTAACAGATTGCCGTCAAAGAACTGGACTTGTATTACGAATAATAAGCCCATTTGAATTTAGGAACTACTATGAGTCCATGTTTGACAGTGATGGTCAATGGACTAGGCTTTATACTACAGATAATAAGCCCAATTAGGATTTAGGAACCACTATGAGTCAATGCTCGATTGTAAAGGTGTGCGAGTGTTTAATGTTTTGTAAACTAAGCAGTTATGAACCAATCGCTCTATAGGTTTACAAAGCGGACTCGATCTTAAAATGATGGGTTGTGTCAAGTAGGAAAACTACAAAGTGCCAATGAGCTAGCTAAATTGTCATTAGAGGGGAAGTGAAGATTGAAGTTTAAGGCTATAGGTCTCAAGTTTGAATCAGATCTCAACCAGGTTTTACTATAGTGGACCTTAGGGCGGCGGATTTTCCCGAGAACTGAAGATCGTGAGCTTGGGCTACCCAGTGTTGTCTGCAGTTGCGGGCATATGAAAACGTCTTTTGCCATTAGGTTACCCGGGTAGCTTGACTTTAATTTAGTTTGCGGTTTAAAAAAAGGAAAACTACAAAGTATGGATATGTAATTAGAGAAATATATGCTAACTAATTTAGACACAGAAGACAAGAAGTAATAAAATAAAACACAATCAAATAAAAGATTTACTCTAGCTTCATTTTTAAACATATGTAGAATCGTTGGGAGGTTCTAATTGAATAAAAACAAACCATAAATTATAGATATATAGGTATTGGTGTGTAAAAGTAATCGAAAAATTAATCCTCGAACTGATTTTCCAAAAAATTTAGTGATACACCGATTTTTTTTTTTTTAAATTCAATGGCAAAACGTCAATGCTCGTGAACGTATACGGCGTTGGTTGAAGGTCTATGTGGTAAAACCCTTGCCTTAACCCTGAGTAAGACGAGACTTAAACCCATGACCTCCACATTAGAAGGTCATGAGGCTGTCAAAGCACCAGATGGTCATTGGCTTTAGGGGTGAGCAAATTAACCGACATAACCGATAACCGAACCATAACCGACATAACTGAACCGCTATTAACCGACAACCGACATAACTGATGGTTATGGTTATGAAAATATGTTTAACCGACCAATCGGTTATGGTTACGGTTATGAAGCTTTTGTTAACCGATATAATTGAAACCGAACTGAACTTGTAATGTTAATTTTCTGTAATGGATTTATGTTTTACATTAACCATATAGATTTTTTTTATTAAGAAAAAAGTATGTAAGTAACAAAATAATCTTGATGTAGATGTCTTTTATATTGATGAGAAATTGAGGTGTTATTGTTGTAATCTTGTTTTGTTGCGAATTATCTTATTAAAATGAATCTTACTTCGGTAGTTTAAAAAAATGTAGTCTTGAATGGTTAAATAATCGAAATTAACCAAAACCGAACCATAACATATTAACCATAACCAAAGTTTGGTTATGGTTACGCTTAAAGAATTCCATAACCGAAGCTAGCGGTTATGGTTATGGTTATGGTTACGCTTAAAGAATTCCATAACCGAAGCTAGCGGTTATGGTTATGGTTATGGTTACGCTTAAAGAATTCCATAACCGAAGCTAGCGGTTATGGTTATGGTTATGGTTATGGTTATGGTTATGGTTATGGTTAGTGACGTGGGGCGATGGTGTATGATTTTTATTATATTTTGAAGTACCTTTGTTTACTCTTTTATCAAGTTTTAAATTTATAAAACACAATATAACACTATCACTCTCTACAACACGCTAGAGCAAGTGCACCCATCGTTAGCGTAGTATAGTGATCGTAAGATATAGAGGTCGTCCAAGGACACAAGAGCTTTTAATACCGGAATATCGTCGACGTCTAATCTAATCAAATTTTGGGGAAAGATTTTTAATAAGTAAAATAAAGAAGCAAAATAAATAAAGAAACAAATAGAGAAGATAGAATCATTTGGCTCCGACTCATCTTTTATGTATCCTTTGATAACTTTTGCACTTTGGATTTTTTAAGAGATTATCTTAGTTATGGTGGCATGTCCCTCTTCTAGAGGCAACGCTTCCCTCAGCCATATTGGTCCGAGTCAGTAGGGATACAGTCCCGCAAGGCCGGAATATTGAAAGATAATTAAGTAAGTATTAGTGCAAAATGTGTCATGTCCCTCTTTTGGAGGCAACGCTACCCTCAGCCATATTGGTCTGAGTTAGCAGGGATACAGTCCCGCAAGGTCGGTTTAAAGTTTTAATAGTAATCTATTTATAAGGGATTCAAGCTATTCTTACTTCCCCCGATTTGATGCCATCTGACTCAAAGGAAGTCCTAATAAGTTTGAATCAAGTCCTACCAGGATCTATACACTGAACAAGGCAAGAACTTTACCCATACCACCCTTCTAACCCCATTCCAGGCAGTTAACGCGCTTTATATAGACCGTAAAGACACGAATGAGTGAATCAACGAAACATGAAGAGATGGTAGAATAAAGTTCAATTTCAATATAAAAAACTAGTTATTAAAGTCATTACTACATACCCAATTAAAAAGTTAACCAAAGATTGGAAATCAGAAGTAATACATAAATGACTTGTCTTCACTAAGTGATTTAAGAGATTAGCCAAGCATGACCTTTGTTTGTGTCACACCCTGTATTTCCCGGTGGGCCTGGACATGGGGTACGTGACGAGTTGATATCAAGATACACAGATAACACGACGAAAGTATTAGGAATTAAAATACTATTCCAAATTATAAGTGTCCGAATGTTCAAAATAATATACAGGCGGATTTGTGATCATAGGAGGGTAGGTTCGAGTTGTTAAGAGAGGTAGTACGTTAAAATCACATAAGCACATTGATCCTAAAAAGGCAAGCTAAGGTTATAGTATGGTCCTACCTAATGGTTTGACCTAATTTTCTATAATCAAGGCTCTCATACCAATTTGTCACACTCTACATCATGTGTAGAATCCACGGTTTGTGACTTATTGTTAAAAGACAACAAGCCATAAAGAAAATTACTATTGATTGAAATATTGAATCACAATGTTTTGAATTCAAATAACAAGTTATAAGGAAAAGGAAAGATAACACAAATCTTGATTTTTATATCTAAGCCAAGTCCTATGTGAGAAATTCAAGATCCTAGCTAATTCTTTGTCCCTGAAAACATGTAGAAAAATGGATTAACTACGAGAGTTGGTGTGATACATAGGTTTTAAGCATGATAATATAAAAACAGGCTAAAGATTTCACATGTACAATTCATAAAAACATAATCATATAACATAGTATGTAAAACGTCACACATGATCGATATGATCATGATGTGGCACAACACTTATGGTCATCCAAAAATATGATGATGTGGCACAACCATCATGATGGTCCAAAAGTTTGAGGATAATGTGGCATAACACTCATGTTTGCCCAAAAGTATGGTGATGATTTAGCACAACCCTCATGGTAGCCCAAAAATATGATGTGTCAGTTTCTAATTAATAGGCTCATAATCGTACTACCGATCAATATTGATATTGATATATGATTATATGTGTCATGTGTCCATAGTTTAAAGTAATAAGCATATATGAAAACTATTTGCTATGTTTGAATTGTAAAAAAAAAGATTTGTCTGTATGATTACACGTTTCCACCTCAAAGATAAAAGTTGAAAAGGGAGCTAGCTATGATCTCACCTTGTATTTTGATGAAGTGCTCATTTTGATGAAGTGCTTGAGCGTGTTCAACGATTAGTGCTTGACCCAAAAGTATTTAGAAGTGTTTATTTAGGGTCTAGTGATGTCTTAGTAATGATATTAGGTCACGATACTTAAAGAATTGAACGAGAATTTATTTACAAATATATAATTGAATTGACTAGTTCATAGTATTCATCTTAAGCATAAATTATTGTAAAACACAAGAATAAATCGGAAACTACAACTAATATGCGGAATATGAAAATTATACATTATATGAAAAAACCTAAGCATAATTATTCATTTTAAAAGTATTAAAATCATAGGTTTTAAAATTATAGATAACCGCCATTAAAAGAAAAGTTGAAGTATTCTAGTAATAAAAATTTTAAGTATTTTTTTTAATTATCAATCTTGAATTTTAATTAATATAAATATCAACGGCTTAATATTATTAATAATAATCATTAGTTAGAATTAGATATTTATTAAATAATATTATTAATGATTTGTATAAGAAAATGCCATGCGTCCATGTGATATTAGTTGAAACTTTAAATAAGAAAATGTCATGTGACATTAATTGAAGTTTTTTATTAGATTTAGATTGATGATTTTAGAAAAATAACTTCTTAACAGTTTTATGTGTTAATTTTTAATTACGTTTTAAAAATAGTAAATGTTCATGATGAATTATGAAAATTTCCAGTAAACTAAATTAATAATATAATATATCTAAATTATTTCCTGAAAATATATATTTTAAGTAAACATATAAACACTTTTGTGATCAAGGTCAACTGAACACATAAACAAAGTGATTTTTCTAATGGCACACCCCCTGTCTATCTACACACTTTTTCAATTCAATACGCATCGTATAGGCCTATACGATGCGTATTGAATTAAAGTAAAAAACATGGCAGACTGACAGGTGCAGGTTATGTCTGGCGGCGGGCTTGATAGGCATCGTATAGGCCTATACGATGCGTATCAGGCCACTGTCTTTTTGAATTTATTTTTTGTTGTGTTGCGTCGAATGCGAACCCGAGAAACGAAAGGGATTTCGAGCAGTTGGTCATCTTTCCAAGCTATTACACACGAATATGTGGTTCCCAATTTACGGAACATAATCCCAGATTGTCTAAAGAAGCGCATTTATCATGTGTCATATTAGATGTGTTATGGTGAGAATTTTCAAGTTTGCACAGTGGGAGAAAATACCAACACCTCTGTCAGTATTGTCTTTTAAATTCGCATAAACATATATTTGTTTCATAACCTCCTCCTATAAATCAACCACAACTCACCCGAGATCGACCTCTGGATCACACATGATAAAAGCGTTTCTTTAGACAATCTGGGATTATGTTACATTTCTTCAAGATTTACGACTGATGTCCAAGTTTGATCACATTTGACTTCATCTGCGGCAGTCCAATGACTTTCTTGGTTCAATAATCCGACAATAGGGCACACGGATCTTATGCCCACCTGAGACCGACCTCTGTATCACACATGATAAAAGCGCTTCTTTAGACAATCTGGGATTATGTTCCGTTTCTTCAAGATTTACGTCTGATGTCCAAGTTTGATCACATTTGACTTCATCTGCGGCAGTCCAATGACTTTCTTGGTTCAATAATCCGACAATAGGGTCCACGGATCTTATGCCCACCCGAGACCGACCTCTGGATCACACATGATAAAAGCGCTTCTTTAGACAATTTGGGATTATGTTCCGTTTCTTCAAGATTTACGTCTGATGTCCAAGTTTGATCACCTTTGACTTCATCTGCGGCAGTCCAATGACTTTCTTGGTTCAATAATCCGATAATAGGGCCCACGGATCTTATGCCCACCTGAGACCGACCTGTGGATCACACATGATAAAAGCGCTTCTTTAGATAATCTGGGATTATGTTCCGTTTCTTCAAGATTTACGACTGATGTCCAAGTTTGATCACATCTAACTTCATCTGCGGCAGTCCAATGACTTTCTTGGTACAATAATCCGACAATAGGGCCCACGGATCTTATGCCCACCTGAGACCGACCTCTGGATCACACATGATAAAAGCGCTTCTTTAGACAATCTGGGATTATGTTCCGTTTCTTCAAGATTTACGTCTGATGTCCAAGTTTGATCACATTTGACTTCATCTGCGGCAGTCCAATGACTTTGTTGTTTCAATAATACGACAATAGGGCCCACAGATCTTATGCCCACCCGAGACCGACCTCTGGATCACACATGATAAAAGCGCTTCTTTAGACAAGGGAGAATTTATTCGCACACCTGCCAATAATACGACCCTTAGATAATCTAGGATTATATTCCGTTTCTTCAAGATTTACGTCTGATGTCCAAGTTTGATCACATTTGGCTTCATCTGCGGCAGTACAATGACTTTCTTGGTTCAATAATCCGTTCAATATCAGCGTTGTTTATCACCCTGTGTGAGCATTGGAAGCCCGACAAACAGTCTTGCATTTACATCTTCAATCGAGACTGCATTATTAATTATAATGAAGCAACGAAGATTGAATGTGCAAAACCACAACCGTTTTTTTACTACGGAAACGGTGGCTATGGGAAATACAAACCTGACATGAACCACAATGGACTCAGACTCATACTACCCTTGTCGTTCCGTAGTTTCTCCTTTTCTAATTCTCGAAGAATCTCGTAACGTATGACACATGATAAAAGGGGAAATCTAATGGAACACCTGATTGAGAGAAACTTTTTCGAGCTAACCGCCGATATCTCATCCTTCTGTTGTTCAGTACTTCCGAGACGATTCAAGTTATTTCAGTTATTTTTGTTGATTCAGTACTTCAAGGCATGCTTGTTGATTCAGTACTTGAGGCATGCCTGTTAAATACCGTTCAGCGCTTTTAACGTATTTTAGTTGGTTTCGAATATACCCAAAGAGATCTGAACCAACTGAAATCCACTTCCGAGTCGATTCAAGTGAGTCCTATGAAGCAAGTGTCGGTCTATTCAATTGAGAGGAAACATTTCATGCCTTGAACGAGTCTTGAACACTCATAATCCTCAACCGGCTTTGAAACCGGATGGAATCTACGAAGAAACTGTTCGATTTCACGGTGAGTGGAGAAATTAGCGACGGAGAAACTGTTTGAATTTGTGGATTTCGGTTGTGTAGGATCGTTTTCGGCCCTGGTTGAGTCGATCAGAAGAATTCCTATCCAAAACAAGAGGCGGAAACTAATGCTTTGGTGCGATTTCAGCAGAATTCACTTTAAACTGTTGTTGTATTGATCATGAATGCGATTACAAGCTCTGACTACACTTCGGCAGCACTTCGTGGCTCACCGGAAGAGAACACCTACAACTATGCTTATGATTTCGCTCATACACCCTATATATAGGTAACATGATTTCGCTCATACAGACATGACACAAGAGCGAAACCACCTGATTACCACATAAGCGAAATCAGAACTTGACATATAAGCGAAATCACATGACTGACACATGAGCGAAATCTGAACAATGACACATGAGCGAAATCTCTATCTAATACACATTTCTTGGATTTCGTGTCCTGTTCTAACCTATACAACGCAAGACTCGATACAAGACGTAGTCGACAGACGGATGCACCAACAGGTTGGTTCAGAAACTTAACAAGAGAAGCAACTAAAAAAGTGGTGAACGGTATTTAACATACACACCGCATTCGAAGATCCTTGCATTAGACACAATTTGTTGTAATTTGTGGATCAACAGAAATAACTGAAATAGTTCTCTTTAATCTATTAGAACGATCCTTGTTTTGAGAACCTGATTCTGTTGTTCAGTACCAACAGAATGCATACATAAATAGTTCTAGCGGACGAAGCAAATGAAACCGGAGCTGTTATCTTGGTTGTTCAGTACTTTCGTGCTAAATACAATGTTCATCTTCGTTATCCTTTGCTTTCTGCAATTCAAGCAGGCACGGATGCTAAACGTACTGTTATTACATCCGAGACGATTCAAGTGAGTCCTATGAAGCAAGTGTCGGTCTATTCAATTGAGAGGAATCATTGCATTACATCCCTGTTGAAAAACATAATCGATAAATTTAGGGAAAATGGGGTTGAAAGATGATAACCCAACAGTGGAGGATCTCATTCTACAGCTTCAATAAATTCAGGGGTATTCTCAAAATAATGTTTCCTAGATGTTTGAAGACCAACAAATGTCCAAAGTGCTGCTTTTTCGTTCGCGTGACGGAAAGCTACCGCGTGACAGGAAGCTACCTTGCAAAAATTAAAAAATTAAATCGACACCCTTAATACGCATCGTATAGGCCTATACAATGTGTATTACTTTTTGTTGGGGACAATGGCAGCCTTTAGCAGACATAGAAGTTTGAACCCACCTCAATACGCATCGTATAGGCCTATACGATGCGTATTGAGGGTGTTGATTTAATCCTCCAAGGTGTGCCAATAATACGACCCTAAACAAATCACATGGTATCACTTTATGTAAAGTGAAACATGCCGGGTTAATGGTGGGCATCGAGTCGAGTTGGGTTTGAGCATAAGCCAGAAATTTAGAAGTCTAGGTAAAAACAAATCTTATGGCCTGACTTGAACCAGTCAAATGTTTTAAGGTTTTTGTTTAAGTTTATACATAACTAATATATTAATTATTAAAATATTTACAAATCCAATAACAAAATAATAAGACGGTTTCTTTAAATAAAATAAATTTAAAAATCGTAAATATGCATACACTTGACCCAGTTTACATTTGTTGACTTGTTATCTCAACTTCAGCTCGTTCGAGATGAAATAGCTTAGATTTTCTTTTGTTTTATTATATTATTTAATAACTAGGATAGAATCCCGTGTATTATACGGGTTGAATAAATGTAATTTTATATACTAAATTAAAACAATTATTCTTTAAAAATCTCGTTTATTACACGGGTTGAACACATGTAATTTTATATATAAAATAATAAAAAAATTATATCTCTAAGAACCTCATGCATTGTACTGAATAAATGTAATTTTATATACCAAATAATAAAAACCCGTGTATTGTACGGGTTGAATAAATCTAATTTATATATACTAAATAATAAAAAAAGTTATATCTTTACAAACACTGTGTATTACACGGGTTAAACAAATGTAATTTTGTAACCTTGTATATTACACGGGTTGGATAAATGTAATTTTATAAACTATATAATAAAAAATTTATATCTTTATAAACCCCGTGTATTATACGGGTTGAATAAATCTAATTATATATACTAAATCATCATCATCATCATCATACTCAGTAAATCCCACAAATAGCAAAGCTAAGGTAGGGTCTGAGGAGAGTAAGATGTAGAGGCTTCTTTCAGTAAGACCCCCGACTCGATAGTAGTTTTGCATCAAGCTTTGGACATAAGGCACATAACACTCAGCAATCGGGACAAATACCGATTAGTGCATGTTCCCTTTTGTCTTTCTGCTATCAACGCCACCACATGATGATGATGCATGATTAACCGTCCGCCGATTTTAACGTTATTTTCAAAAATTTAGTGAAATAACGTTAAAATTAGTGCAATTTCACTTTTGCCCTCTGAGCGTCCACACATATATACATTATTAAAAGTTAGATTAGATTATATATGAAATTAAGTGTATAACAAAAAGCCTTTATGAATTTCACGTAGAAATAATTGGAATTTTTTTATTAAAAGTAGGTTAGATTATATATGGGCTTATACATGTGAGTAATTGTGATTATTGAATGGTTGAATTTTGAGGGTCTTGAAATGTGAATTTGATTATGATAGATTATATTTTAGTTTTAAAACTTCTAGAATGATTGAATCAAATAAGAGGATTATGATTGCATTTTTTTTTTTAAATTTAGTTTGTATTTATCTTTTCCATTCAAATGAGACAGAAGTAAAATTATTGGGTTTCACATTTGTAATTAGTTATTTTTTTTATTAAGATGCCGTCGTTCTATTTGCTCATGTTGAAAATGATATGTATATATAAAATTTAATTACATGGCCCTTGACGTCTTTTTGTTTTACAAAATAGTTAATTATAACTACAGGGTTGTTTGTGTAATAAATAAAACTTAAAAACTAACTTCAGTTAAAAATAATTAACGGAAGTTTATTGAGAACCAACATGTTGATAGGTAGGATTATTATTTACTAATGAGGCAAATGTTGGTTTATTAAAAACCAATTTTCCAAAAAACATATGGTATGTGACAAAACAGCTGCCTTCCTAGATATGGGGAGTGCTAAGCCTAACCATCTATTAATAAATTAGGATGAGTGATACGATAAAGACTCATGCGACATTTTTAAAAGCCAAGTGCAATAAATCTATGAATTAAAGCCTTTATATTAAATAAAAAAATAATTATAAGTACAAAGTTGTAACAAACCGTTATCGATATTTTTTTTTTCATAAAATAAGAGATAAGGGTAAACTAAATAAAAAAGTGTCAATTTGGTAAATAATAATATTAAGTATGAAAAGGTAAGAAATTACAAATGTAGACATCTTTAATGAATGACACATGTCCAAAATCATGTTTCTTTTATTATATAGTATAGACTAGGTTATAACCCCGTGTATTACACGGGTTGACAAAAATATAATTTTACATACTAAATAATAAAACAATATATCTTTAAAAACCTCATTTATTACACGGGTTGAATAAATGTAATTTTACATATTAAATAATAAAAAAATATTATATTTTTAAGAACCATGTGTATTGTAATTTATATACCAAATAATAAAAAAGTTAAACCTTTAAAAACTATATGTATTACACGAGTTGAATAAATGTAATTTAGATTATTAGTATATTAAATAAATATAACTCTGGATTAATAGTGTATTAAATAAATATAATTTTGGATAAAGTCTTATATATAAATTTTAATTAATCAATATATTTGATAAATAATAAAAATACTAATAATAGTAAAAAATCTAATTTATATACTAAATAATAAATATAAAAGAAAGGTGGAAAACCCCAAAAATTGGTGCCTCCAATGAATGACACGTATCACATATTGGTTTCTTTTATTATACAAGTATAGATATAGATATAGATATAGATATAGATATAGATATAGATGTTCACATAATCGGTTGTTTCAATCCATAACATAATTTGTTTTCATATCATGGATCGATAACCAACGCTACAAATGTGACAAATAACACTACAAAAAGGGAGGTGGATATGAAATACCGAGTATAAAGTTAATCGAATAGACTATAAAGAAATTGAACTAAAGTAGAATATATGGTCTAAATATGGAGTAAAGTGAAATATAAAGTTAACCGAATAGACTATAAAGAACTTGAACTAAAGTAGAATATATGGTCTAAATACGGAGTAAAGTGAAATAACAAAGTAAAGTGTGCATTGTGTAAATATGGAAGAGTGAAATAAGTCGTTTTATACTTAAGATTTATGAGGTGATTTTCATAGAGTTTTCCCACCTAAAAAAATGTATTTTTTCGATTTATTCCTACCTAATTTTTTAAATTCAGATAATTATCGATTAAAATTTACATAAGATAATTTCTTTTATTCATATCGAGTTGGCCAGTATTTTTATTAATTAATTTGCTTAAAGATAACTATCAGTTAAAATTATATTCTACATGCTAAAAAATAATTTCTTTGATTCATAAAGAATTGGCCAGTATCTTTACTAATTAATTTACTTAAAAATACGTGTAACATTCTCAATGTTTAACAAATGGTTTAGTAATCCTTCTAAATATTATTTGTATAATTACACAATTATACGTGTTTTAAAAACGTTGTTTTATTATGAATAAATTAACTTAAGAAAAACAAAACAATAGTGTTATAGTCTTTCAAACTAAAGTCGCATGGACGACGACCAAGGATAAACTATTCACCATTATAAATTGTTATTCTATTCACAATTATAAATGCTATGATATAGAATTACAACTAATTTCATAAATTTCGTTTATCTGAATTTTATTTTTTCAAGTTCAAATTAATATATATTAAACTAAATAATATTTAGTAGAAGGGTTATCTATAATTAATTAGAAGAAATTAAACTAAAATAATAATTATCTATAAGAGATGGCCTAATATAATGACAAGTGTCCATAAAGTGGTTTCTTTTATTATATAGTATAGAAGATATAGATATAGATATAGATTTAATATTTAATTTAATAATTTACGGAAGAATATAAGACCTTTTCATTTTCAGTGACAATAAAAGTGTACATGCTTTTGGGCCATCATGTGTTTAATACAGTTGGCCCAAGTAATGTGTATTGTTTTGTTGGAACAATTCTTAAAATTAGGGATGATAATACCTCAAATACAATGGAAAATCCAAAATATCAGGGTAGTTAGAACACCCGTAACTGGGCATTTTTCATCAAAAAAAATTGCCCAAACACGCCCGATCACGCCTCGGTGTCGCCTCCTGGGCGTTTTCAGGCGTTATTCGCGAAAAAAGGACGTTGGCGTTTTTTGAAACACGCCGAGTTGGAGCTTTGGGGTACGAGTTTACCGTTGAACGGTAACTTTCTTTAATTATTATTTTTTTAAATCCCATTTAATACTATAAAAACCCCATTTTACATCCATTTTTTTATAAAAAACTCACCCTCCATCAAAGTTTCTATCTACTATTTTTACAATTTTTATAAAAGAATGAACCCATGACCCCCATTTGGTGTCCCCTCAAGACCTGGGAACCCGAACACAACCCAACCGCAACAAACCTTTAACCTTCAAGACATGGACCCGAACATGTTATCGTACGCGGCTTTCTTGAGTGACGCTACTCCTTTCATGCCACCCACTTTCGGCTTTGGCCAAGCCGGCGGCTCGCAACCATCACAACAACAACCCGAACCCGATGTGGATATCGTGCCAGAGACGCAACCCGAACCGGAGCGAGAGACATCGAAACGCGGCAAAAGGTCGCATAAGAAGAAGGAACCATTTTTATTTCCGTTTTTTTATTCTGTTTTTTTTATTTCTAGTAGTGTATTTTTTTTTAAAATAATGAAGTATTTTAAGTTTTAAATTTAAAAAAATAAATAATTGTGTAATGATTGCATGGGCGTTATTGGGCATTGTTCCCACTACGACACTTTTGCAATAACGCCCAATAATGCCCCCATGCTGACTGGACTACCACATGATAGAAAACGCCACAGGGTGGAGCATTATTGAGCTAACGACTACACATGGTCTTATAGTATCTCTATATTTAGGACCAGAATGATATTAGTTAATGATTGTTGGATTACATGAACTAGTTACCTGTATATTTTATACTTTAAAAATGAAGAAATAAATTATTAAAGTTGTTAAAAATTTGAATTTATTAATGTTATAAGGTTATTAAAAATGTAGTAATAGCCGTGTATATGGGCTAATGAGCTACTCGAGATTGTCTCGCTAAAAACATAAATCAAGGCGAGCTTAAGGAAGCTTAAGCTTGGACTCGAGCTTTAATTAAGGTTCATTTATGGTGATAATAATATGTATGTAATTAATCATATTTTAAAATGTAGTTGTTAAAAACAAAAGAAATATATAAAAATTTGAATGTTAAGAAAAAAATGTATTTCGAAATTCCAACATGTATTTTTTTTAGAAAAAAAAACTAGTGGGTATAACAGTTATAAGAGTGTAAACGAGCCGAGCTAAGCTCGTATAGGCTCAACCTCGGCTCGTTTAACTATGAGAGGACTCAGATTCGAGCTCGGCTTGATAAGAGTTCTATTTCTGAAGCTCGAGCCAGGCTCGTAAGTAGTTTTTCAAACTCGAGCTCGGCTTGGATTCGGTTCATATATTATTTATTAGATATTCAAATATTTACTTATATATTTTTATTATTTTTTTGCATATATATAATTATATTCTTGTATATATAATATACTATATGTATTTAAATTATTTTTTATCATAATTTTTATTTATATTGGAAGGAAAATTAGGAAACCCACTTGAGATGAGAAAACCCTAAACAACCCTATGTAAAAAAATCATCTTTTCAAGGTAGTTTTTATATGTAATTCATCATTAAAAAACGTTGACGAAAAGTTTGTGTTACAAATATTACCCGTCAACTCGTTTTTTATTATACATTAGCATGTTACATACATAACACATGTTGTAACACCAAGTCCCTTCGACGCTTTTCTTTTCAAAAGCAATAAAATTAAAAATTAAAACTACTATGAAAAAAAAACTATTACATAGGGTTTTCTCATCTCAAGCGGGTTTTCTATATAACCCTTCCATACACACACATGTAATATTAAATAAACCTTATATAAATAAAAAGCTCGTCTAGGTTTGCGAGCCGCCTTGAGCTCGATATGTAAAACTCTGACTTGGATTTCTTTACTAAATGAGCCTTAATTAAAGATCGAGCTCGGGCTTGAGCCTGTTTAATCTTTGCTCGATTCAAGTTTTTAGCATTCGATCTCGAGTAGCTCACGTGCGACTCAGCTCGTTTACACCAATAATACTCGATACCAACGAATATGCATGTTACCAATGGGTATTTAGCCGTGCATGAGACGGGTATTTAGCCGTGCACGAGACAAGGTTTTATAACCCGATATGAAATTTGGATTACCAATATCTAATACATTGTAATCCTTAACTTGATCAGACCAATTATTAAAGCAGTCACCAAGGACTTGTGATGTGGTGTAGTATACTATCTATATCTATACTATATAACTGTAGAAACTAAAGGAGGAACAATTGTCATTATTCTAGACCATCTAATCTTTGTTTTCCCGCTTCTCTCTCACTTAATTGTAGATAATTATTATTTAATTTAAATTAAATGTAATACATGTTTCAAACATTTAAGAAATTACGGATAAAGTTCCATAAAATATCTTATTATTTATTTATATTAATTACTAGGTTAGAAATTATATCTTAATAATTGAAACAAATTAATTTTTTTTTAGAAAATATACGTATTAAATGTGAATTTAATAGTTTAATATTATATATATTACTTTACTTATTTGTTGCCGAAAACAAAACCTCATAGATATCTTAACTCATTTTTTTAATTAACAAATTATTTATTTATTTATTTGATATATTTAAAATGCAAGAAGAATAAGAACTACGTTTATCATATTAATAAATTTATCCAAAAACAACGATTCTTTTAAGATGCAACTCACGTCTAGATATTTAAATTTTAAAGTTATATTATTTAATAATTACCGATAATTTATACTTATCTAATTAATTTAAATATTATTTTGTAGCTACAAGTTTATCTAATTGGCTAATTGTCATATGCCTAATCTGGACATTTCAACAATTTTTTTAGAGCTAATAAATCAAGACCACTGTTATTTAAATAAAACTTGGGTTATTAAATGTATGTTCACATGACTGTTAAAGCTAGTAAAAAAGTCAATGATATAGTTTGTCTTCTAATCGATGGTTCAAATGCTTTCATATTGATAAACTTGACAAACATCACAAGTTTTGATCATACATGACACAAAATTTTGTTCGGATATCAGAAAAGCGTCTTAAAATATCATTTTATAATTGTTAAATCTTCGTTATTAACTATTTGATTTTTGTTAGGATCTGAGGCTCTCATGATTGTGTTTGTTTGCATAATTTAAACAGATTAATAGATATGAATTGAGATTGAAATGCAGTGGAAATGAAAACAAACTTTGTAAACACAATCAAAGAAGAAAATAGTTTTGATAAACCAATGCTTCATACTGAGTCAAATGATTACAATACAAATCAAAAGATTACAAAGCATGCTTACAAGCTAAACTTCCCCTCAGCCTGATACTCCATGGTTGATTGTACAAGATGAAAGGATTAAACATGAGGAGAAGAACCCACTTAGTCAATCAAATGTAACAGTACAGGGTATTGTTACATTTATAGGCAAACCAAACCATTGAAGCATCTCAGCTGACGTTACCATGAAAGCGACATCTAACAAACTAACAAACTCTATCTACTGTTTTTTAACAACTGACCTGTCACACCCCCAAAATCCCACCTGCGGAGTACTACCGCTTGGAGGCGTGACTGACCAGGATCCAGCCACCAATCATACTGAACAAGCATATAACAGTTATAAAAGTTAAACCAATACGATTGGTGTTTCAAACAAACAAGTTAAGTTGCAAGCGGAAGCATAAGTTAAAGTTATAACATCAGTTCAAATGTTTTCAAATAGAACATGACACGCAGCGATCCGTGTCCCACAACGACCCTCCTCCATGCAAGCTCCAGCTGAGTACCTATGGTCCTGCAAAGCATGTAGTAACGAGTCAACAACTAGTTGAGTGAGTTCACAGTTGGGTGTTCGTTTAGTTGTTTCAAAAACAGTTTCCTTTAACTGGCATCCTGCCGTGGGGGTTACCCCATAGTTTAAAAACGTGACTTGTTCATTCCCAGTTACTCCGGCATTCCAGCCGTGGGGGCTACCCCATGTTAGTTATCAGGCATTTCGGCCGTGGGGGCTACCCCATGCGTACACTAGACTCGTTACCATATCGACTGCTGACTGTAGTCATGTTTATGTGCCCTGAAAACATCAATGTCTATCATCATTGACGTGCCCCAGATCCATTAGTTCACGCCCGTCCTCTGCGGCACGGTGTGAGGTTTGTCAGACCTAAATAGCGTTATCTAACTAATGACCCGCTCGCCATTGGCCCGGCGATTAGTCGATACAAGAAGGAGGGACTTCGTGATAGAGTTTTAGTCTAGTACGAGTTATCCGTCCATCCGGACGAGGAATCACATTCCTGAACCATAGACGTCCTACCCAAGGAGGACGAGGAACCCACGTTCCTTAACCCCGTTCCCAACCCAGGGAATCCCATGCTTTATGGAGGGTGTGAACTCACCTTGGTTTGCTCGGCAGTTAAATCACAGAAAGGTCAATCAAATTGCAGGTAATCAATTAGGTCCTATCATAGATATTATTCGTATCAGATTCAAGCCAAGCAGTGCATATTGTACACAGGTATTGATCATGGCAAACACGTTTAACATTATCAGCTCACAGTTAATAATCACATGCAACCCAAAGTCTAAGTGTGAGGCCCTAACAGTTGGGCTTATGATAACAGGCCCAAACAATACGTCAACAGTAACACAGAAGTCCGTGAGTCCGGCCCACTAACTTAGGCCCATAAGTGTGGTCTCGAGTCGCAACCGGACTCGCAAGCATGGTCTCGAGTCATGCTGTTTGTGTTGATCATGGATGGTTGCGAGTCGCAACCTGTGTCGCAACCATGGTTTCGGCTCGTCATGCTGAGGTCTCGAGTCGCAACGGGACTCGTAACCTGTGGTCTCGACTTGTCATGTTATGGTTGCGAGTCGTAACCAGGTGTTCTCGACTCGCAACTGGTGTCGCAACGTGGAGGTTTCGAGTCGCAACCAGGGGTTCCGGCTCCCCAACAGTTGCTGATTCTGCGCAGATCGTACTATCCAATAGAATTCATGCAGAAATATGTACCAGCCACTAAACATGTTTTGTTGTCTAAAATTTACCCAAAATGGATCAAACAATGCAGGTTTCAAATATTCAAACCACATCCAAAGCATATTCAAGTAGTTCTTCATGTTCTTCAAACATTCAACAAGTTCTTCAAATATTCAAATCACAAACAACCCTTATTCTAACACATTTTGCATCAATCACCAACATAGTCATGAATAACAAATCAACACATTTAACCGAACACTACAAACTCGGTTCTATACTAAGCCGATTCTATGACACATGTAAACCGGTTTCATGAACATCAACAACTAGTAGTTTTGAACTCCATTTAACACAAGATATTATAACCCATCATGCAATGTATCCGAAATCAAGACATATCAACCGATTTGTCACAATCATGCATATAGTTTCATCTTTTGACAACAAGTAGCTATTTTATCAAACAAACATCTTGATAAACAATCATCTCATGTATAAACAACTTAACAATCAAACTCAAACACTAAACATAATCAAAATCACACATAACATGAACACATTACGCTAAGCCTTAAGAAATACTAACCGGTTGAGGGATGGGAAAGGTGAACTCCAAGTGTCGATTCCAAGCTTGAACCGAAAGTCCTAGTGCCAACCGATTGGATCCGAAAATGATGTGTGTTTGTGTTCTTTGGGTTTTAGTGAGAGTGTGTGTGTAGGAGTGTGAGTGTGGTTGCCCAAAGAGTGACAAGGTTGGCTAGAGGTGTGGTATAAATACTAGTTCCCCCAAGGTGCACCCTAATGGGTTTATAAATCGGTTAAGGGGTTTACGGCCCAAATGGCCCAACCGGCCAAAGGCCCAAACCGGTTACTGTTCACTCGAGACCTCATGGTCTCGAGTTGGGTTCTCGGCTCACATATAACACATACATATATACATACAAGTGCACACATAACAAGGTACATATCACATAAAGGTTCACGTTTATCATTAAGTTTAATCAGTTAACTAGTCACATAACGTACAAGCATGTTACATCAAGGCACAAGAAAGGTTCTAAATTTCGAGTTGTCACATCATCCCCAAGTTGAAAGAAATTTCGTCCCGAAATTTGATGACACTCACTGAGGAAGCTAGTCAAGTTGTATGGCTTTCCCGGTTATCCTGGGGTGTCACATGACCATACAGACAATGATTCTAAACACTGATTCTTCATTCCACTGTTGTAGTCAACCACTGATGATTGAGCATCAGTGCTTTCCTCAAAGGGTGATCAGACCTTGAATGGGCAGTGCTTTAACTCTTCAGCAGTGCTTGGATTCCGTTAGTAGATTGAGCTTCAGCCTTTAAACTTCATCAATTCTTTAGTAGCAGTTGTTCTATTGAGCAGTACTTTGAAGTCTATTAGATGTTAGATAACCACTGTCAAGGGGAAAGCTTAATGTAAACAACTGCTTATGACTAATCCACTGTTGTGAACCGGTTTTAGCTTTCATTATCTATTCCTTCAGTAGGGTTCAATCTCAACAATTTTTTATTTACTTCACGGGGTTATAACCTAGTTTTTTATATATAAAACTTGTTATAAACTGTAGTCTTCTTTTTCTAACTATATTATATTAGATTATAACCTCGTGTATTACACATGTTAAATAAATGAATTTAACTCTTGTAATATATAAAATACAATTTCTCTTTTTCTTTTATTATTTAATTAAACATTTTTAATTCTGTAAGTAAATCATTTACTCAATAATTATATAATAAAGCTAATTTGAAACCACTTCAGTAATTAGCTTACAAGTAAATTAACGAGAATATTTCACAAAATAATAACCAAGTTTTAGGAGTGTTTTAATTAGGTCACTCATAAAAAAATTGTTCTAATTAACTCAAAAAAGTTTATTTTATTTGCGAATCCTATATAATTAACCTGAATGGGAGGTAAACTATCAAGGTGACATTTATTTTTTATTTTTATTAAATATTTTGACATAATTTATTTAATAAAAGAGAAAAATAAAGTTAATCAAATAAAAAAGATACACATTGTAATCATTCAGTATTGTCGCACCACCACCTAACGGTTGAACCACCACTGTGCCATCAAATTAAACTTCATGTTTGCTTTATTGTTTGATGACACCTTCAAACTAAACTTCATATTGATCAACGATGTGCAGTTTTTTTAGTAAAGTTGAATTTAGTTCTTGATGGATGTAAACTTAAATTTTTTTTACTAAAATTGAATTATGTGTAAAAAGCTTAGAATTCAAAGTGACTTATTCCATGGTTTTGAGAAGTTTTTTTAAACTCATATTGACCATTTTGGATTTTATAAATTAGCGTGCTTTGGTTTGTCCTCATTTTTCTATATTTTTAGTTAAATAATAAAAAAGCTTAGTTAAAGAAAAAGAGAAAAAAAATAAAATTTGTGTTTTAAATACTATCAGAGTTAGTTGTGGGCTTAGTCCCTGTGGTTACTACAAAGTAACAAGGTTAGGTACTAAGTTCTTAATTGACAAAAATACCCTAAGTTTTTAGTTAGTACTTAACAACTGTCAGCCTTAAGACCCTAGGATGTTACAAAATCAAAAGTTAAAACCTTAGATTGTTACTTTAAACTATTAGTACCCAAGGTTGTTACTTTCCATAAACCATAGGGATTAACGGTGTGATTAACTGTTTTATATATTAAATAATAAAAAGTTATATCCTTAAGAACCATATGTATTGTACGGATTGAATAAATGTAATTTATATACCAAATAAAAAAGTTATATCTTTAAAACCATGTGTATTACACGGGTTGAATAAATGTAATACTGTTTACCAAATAATAAAAAAAATTATATCTTTAAAAACCCCCGTGTATTACACGGGTTGAATAAATTATTTTATATAGCAAATTATAAGAAAAATATATTTAAAAAAACTAATGGATATACTCGGTAAGCGATAGATATGGTGGGTAATATAAACAATGAAGATAATATGATAGAGAAAATCAAATAAATAATATTATAATGAGATGTATACATTAAATTTAAACTAAATAATAATTATCTATAGTTAAGTAAAAGAGATTAAACTAAATAATATTTAGTAGGAGAGTTATCTATAATTAATTAGAAAAGATTAAATAATAATTATCCATAAGAGATTAAACTAAATAATATTTTGTATGAGAGTTATTTATAATTAATTAGAAGAGATTAAACTAAATAATAATTATCCATAAGAGATAAGACCTAATATGATAACAAGTGTTCCCTAAATGGTTTCTTTCGTTATATAGTATAGACTGGGTTATCATCCGTGAATACTCACGTGTTCGAATATTTAAGTTTTATTAAAAACAACAATATAAATATTTTTAAAAAATGAATAATGCGTGAAGAATAAGGTATATTAATTAAACGTTAACAATGTCTTTGATAACCCGTTTACAATGTGACAAACGACACAATCCGGTAACTTCCGTACCACTAGATAATTATTTTTTTCCTGCAATTATGTGATTTAAATGTCAACATTAAATGTTTGCATGTTATCCATTTCAATCATACATATCATACATTTCATTCATCGCATTTTGAAACAATTTTATAATGCGTCAAAACAATTAGTAAACTCACCGGATAGATAAACTGTGCTGCCACAGCCTCAGTACTCAGCTAAATGGTAGATTTAGGATTTATACATACGTCCGCCATAAAAATAATTCACATCCCAAATGGGAAAACAAGTATAATTGTTAACACTTTCCGGAAAATCTAACTAGCTTTAAAAGTGTCCGTTTTGGGGCATAAATGTCATTTTTTCGAAGGATTCAGAATCCGGCAAATTATACCAAGTCCATAAACATTATTAAACATCAAAAACAACTTAAAAAAGTATTGGGGATACCTTTAAAACACAAGAACATATCATACCTTATAAGTTACATAACTTAACCTTTTAGCAAACCGAACAACAAAGCAAGCACCGAACAATTATCCGAACACTACCAAAACACCAAATATGGACTAGTTAGACATATTTTGACATCATAAGGCTAGTTATCATTAAACACTTTGTTCCACTTAAAAACCCCTAATTCCATTTAACACCAAATTTGAAACAACAATTTACCTTTCAAGTCCCCTAACTATCAAAAGTTGCCACTTAACCCCCCTCTAAAGTAGACGGTCATAAGGGGTCCTACAAGCCTCCCATCTGTCTCCTAAAACTAGTTTAAAACTTGTTGGATATTAAGGAGCATGGCGGAAAAGGGGGCATGCATTAGATCTTATAATCCTACCTTATCTTCATCATTTCCTAACATCAAAACTCAACACCATGTTCTTCTTCCCACCTACAAACTTTCGGCCAAACCACCCCAAGATCACCTCCACATTCCTTTGATTTCCAAGCTAATCCAAGGGTTCCCAAAGGTGTCTCAAGAATAGCAAAGGAGGTTTCAAGTCTCGAAAGTGCAAGGACCTCTCAAGGGAGCTTTTAACCACACACTTGTTCTCTTCTTTATCTTCTTGTTCTTGTTTCATCTTCCCTAGCTAATAGTACTAGTTGTGAGTCCTCTAATCCCTTATTTTGATGTTCATTAGCAGTATGATAAAAATGTACAAGTTAAACCATCAAGAAAACTAAACTTTGAAGGATGAATATATGAAGAAATAACAAAATCTAACATAAATATGTGATTTTTGTGTTATTTTGAAGTTGTTATGAAGTTGTAGTTGTTGGTTTTATGATATGGATGAAATCCATCACATGCATGCTTGTTAGAAGTATCGATCTAACAAGTATACACATGGATCTTGAAAGATCCATGATGAACAAATTAGTAGACTTGGAAATCTTGAAATATGAACTTGTAAGTATAGTTAAAATGATATGTTAATGTTTATAAACTCAATAACAAAGTGGATGAACAAGTTTTCAAAAACAAGTTTCTACAAAGTTTGTAAAATCTAACAAATGAGTCTTGTTTCAAGTAGATCTACATGTTAAAAGTATAGATTTAAATTACTACAAGTTCATATGACATTTCAAGTTTGTTAGCATGAAAAGTATGGATGATTTTGTATATTTTTACTTGCAAGATTGTTTTTGGATGATTGTTGAGTTTTTAAAAGAAAATTAACACATGTTTATAAACATGGGAAAACCTCTAATTTTAGGGGAAACTATGGCAACATTTTTGTAGAATTTAAACACTTAGAAAAATATATTTTTACAAGACTTTTTGCAAGAAAAATGTTCAAAGTGTTTAGCCATAATTTTCCCAAATTTTTATACAAAATATAAGTTAAGAAAAAAGTGTTTTTCTTAAGGATTAAAACGGATATAAAATGTTTTTCTTAAGGATTAAAACGGATATAAATATATATAATTAGGACAAGTTATATATATTTAGTGGTCACTAAAAAATTTGTGTGTTTATGTGTATATTATATATAATATGTACTTGTATACAAGTAGGGTTCAAAAACTACAAAATACACATAAAGGATACAAGTATAAAATACACCCAAAGATGCCACAAAATACAACAAAGTATAAAAATACTTAAACTTGCCCAAATGGGTGTATGGACAAAATACAAAATATATTAATATATATTTCCTTAACAAATATCTTGGACATTTGGACTTTGGACTTTATGGACAAATACATATATATGAAGAAGCAAAATATATATATATTTAACAAGTGTGATAAAAATGTATATATTCAACAAGCCTTAAAAATATATTATTTTTTAAGAAATATAATTCTGGAAAGTATAAAATCATAAGAAATGATTTTTGACATTAAACACAAAATACATAAGTATTTACACCTAAATACATGTATACTTGCCTAAGTATACATCTGGAAAAATTACAACTATATTTATACTAAAATAATATTAAAAATATTATTTAATAAAAGTATAAATCTGTATTGACTTGGTCAAACAAATACAAGGAAAAGTATACACAAAATAATACAAGAATACGTATACAAAGATAAGTTAAAAATATATTATTTTTAACACATATCGTATACCAAAAATTCCATATATATCTTTATTTTATTTGAGGATATATATATATATATATATATATATATATTTACACATAGAAAATACATTTTAAAATAAAATAACGAAAACGCGACAAACGGGTGAAAACCGACTACAATGGGCAAGACCCCCACATGTCTCGGACATGCACATCCCACTCGTGCTAGGCACGAAGCCGCAAGAGTAACTAGATCCGTTAACACAACTCACAAGTATACAAAACTAAATATTTTGTAAAATATATAATAACAACTCAAGAACATATACACCTAAGACAAAACAAATACATAATCAAGATGGATAACTTGTACATAGTAATCGTAACTTAGGTGATTAACAAATTTAGGACACTTATAGGTTACGTCGTGAACCAAGAGGAGTATCGGTGAAGTTGTTATGCATCAAGACGCAAATCTGTGAGTTCGTGTCCCCTCTTTTAAACGTTTTTCTAGTTTTCTTAAAACTTTTGGGGGAAATACATGTACAAAAGGTATGCTAGACTAGGGAATGGAACAACTAGATCACGTGCGAATAGGGTTGTACTTAAGCACCATTAATCAAGTTTAGACTGAGGAATGGAAATGGGTAGATCAATTGGGTTTTGACGAGCCCCACTCTTGGTCCATATGACCCACACGGAAGAGTGCTTTTGTGTCCCAGTCGAGGGTAATCGGCACAAAAATCGTCAAGGTTTGGATTGCTTCCTATGTCGTCACACATATTAAGGTCCTTGCAAAACATTAATGATCGCGATTTCATTTACGTTTACCTACCGATTTTCATACAAATACATCTCACATTTTACAAATATTCATTTATTACACAATATCTACATGAATTCACCAACTTTGTTGTCGTTTTTCAAACTTACATATATTTCAGGAAATTAGTGGAATCTTTGTGGGAACTTTGCTTCAAGATGTCAAGCGTCATAAATCCATGCCACTTTTGTAGGGTTGTTCCTTATATCCCGCCTCCTTGCGGTGATATGAGGAACAAATCCTTGATCTTTTAAAACTAGAACTATGTTGTTAACTTTTAAAACTTAGTTTCTTTTGAAGTTATGTAAACACTATTATTAGCTCATGTTTGTGTTTGGAAACTTATGGTATGACATTTGGAGTTTATTTTAATCATATAGTATGTTTCTGATGCGCGTGTGGTGTTGTATGTTTTTAGATATATTTTTAGCCCTTCTTACACGTTAGTCAAGTTTTAAATTTATAAAACACGATATTTTACTAACACCAAACACATATATGGGCAAGTGCACCCATCGTGAGCGTAGTATAGTGCTGGTAAGATACCGAGGTCGTCCATGTGACACTCGAGGTTTTTCCGAACGATCACCTTGTAATATTTTGTGTATATAAATATTATTAAATGAAAACGTGACCTTTGTGCATGATATGTGATGTATGTATGTATTATATATATATATATAAGAGCCGAAACCACGACCCGAGACCATGACTCGCAACCGGGCGGTTGCGAGTGGGCCACTCGGTCTCGAGTGGGCCGTTGAGCCGTAACCGGCTTGGGCCGAAATCCCAAGCCCAACCCGAAAACCACCCCTTGTATATATCCAACCTTTCCCTCATTCCTTTCATTTGGCACTACACACAAACACATACACTTCTTATTCTCTCTCAACTAAGAAAACCCTCAAACAACAAACCATTCTCTCCTTCTCTTCTCGGTTCAAGCAAAGATCCCGGACAAGAAACTCGGTCAAGACTATCACTCGGACATACCATCTTCTCGGTTCTCTTTTCTTTGTTTTCGGCTCCTCCTTTCATAACCGGTTAGTACTACCTTTGTGTTATCTTTTGTGTACAAGATTTATGTGGGTTGAATGAACTAGAAATGCTTGATTAGTAGTATTTTGCATGATTTTTAGGAGGATTTGTGAAGTTTGGTCATATGTGAAAACCCTCATATAACATGTTTAAAGATGGCTAAAGTATAGTGATTTAGGAATGATTATGCCAACCAAAACTATGTTCAAGATCATAAAATGTATGTTTTCTTGTTGTGCATCATGATCTTGTTGTAAATATGTGATTTCGATTCATTAATGTGTGGTTATGTTGAACATGAAAACCCTAGAAATGTATGAAGATAGGATGAACTTGTTGAATGTGGGTTGAATATTTCAAAAATGGCAAAGTTTGATCTATATTTACCAATGGGCAGATTAGGAAAAGTGTTAGTGAAATATTATTGGTAGTTTCCTAATCTGGGTCTGATTTTATGTGTACAATTTGGACTGTCATATCTGCATCATCACGTGTACATGAAAGTGACAGATTACGACTCGCAACGACGGCATTACGACTCGCAACCACAGCATTCCGACTCGAAACCACACCGTTGCGACTCGCAACCAAAGCATGACAAGTCGAAACCACGTGATTGCGACTCGAGACTACGTCGGTTGCGACTCGCAACCACAGCATGATGACTCGAGACCACGGTTACGACTCGCAACCACAGCGTGACAAGCCGAAACCACCTGGTTGCGACTCGAGACCAGCTGGTTGCGAGTGGGCTGTTCATTTTGGTTACTGGGCCCATATGTGTTTAACTTGGACTATCTGTTGACTGGATTATGTGTTGCTGTTGACTGCTTAATTACTTAGGCCGGCCCAGTAGTCCACTGTTTACTTATATGCTTGATACGTGTTAGTTACGTGCCTATATGTGTTTTACGTGAATGCTTGCATACCGAACCTGACCTATACCGGTAACCATGTTAGGACGTGGTGACCAACGTGATTGACAAGTAACCTAAACCTACCGAGCAACCCAAGGTGAGTTCACGACTTAAAAGCATGCGTCCCGGTGGTTTGGGACACGAGACTAACAACTCTATCCCCTGGTAAAAGGGGATACCACTTACATACCTTCCCTAGTTTTCGGGAACAAAACTTACTTTTCCTTCCCGGGTATTGGGAAACCTTTTGGTTAATTACTGTTTATACGGATTGCAACCAACGGCACTAAACGAAACTCTATCACTCAAGTCCCTACTACAAATACCGATTAGTCGCCGGGTTAGGCGAGCGGGTTATTAGTTGATAGCGCTATTTAGGTGTTTACCAGCCTCACACCGTGCCCTGGTTTGGGTTCGGTCGTGAACTAATGTACTCAGAAATCCGTCAATGATGATAGAACATTGACATCGGGGCATCCTGCGGATACGCAACGGTTACCTAGTGTTCGGTATTGGAAAAACAGTTTAGTCGCTAACTTTTGGGGTAGCTCCCCAGGGCATGTATAAACGGATAATTTAACCAGTGAAACAAAGTTTTTGGTAATTAAAACTGGACAACTAGTGAACTCACTCAGCATTATTGTTGACCCCCCTTACTGCATGCTTTGCAGGTAACCAGTGACGAAGGAGCATGCAGCTTGGGAACGTGTAGTGTCTGTTCACCCTTATGTTGGGTGTTACCTTATTTTGGACCATGGACTTGTTTAACTACTACTTTATTTATGCTTCCGCTACTTAATACTATTTTTGGAACTTAAAACTTTAAACTCTGAACTTAATATTTGCTAAGCTTATGAATAGTAAGTATTACTTTTGTTATCAACTTAAGTATTCGGTATAATTGGTGGCTGGATCCTGGTCGGTCACGCCCTCGAAGCGGGTGTTATCCGCAGGTGGATTTTGGGGGTGTGACAGATTGGTATCAGAGCCATTGGTTATAGTGAACTTGGTTTTAAAAAGGGAAAAATCTTTTTGGAGAAAACCAGACTATAACCCGTGACTCGTAACGACACTACACTCCAAGTGCAAGGCTCAACACTTTTGACCTCATAGCTCGGACCAGTGTTTACTTGTTTGCTTACTTTGTGTTCCTGTTATGCTATACGTACTAGTGTGCCTAAAACTAGATAGATACACCTCTCTCTTCTATCTTATTCTCGCTACATTACGGCATCACACTCATACTGTGTTTTCTGGTCATGAAGACAATGAGTGGACGCGGACGAGGAAACATTAACATGACGCAAGCTCAGTTCACTAACCTGCTCAACACAGTGGCTGCGGCTTTTGCAGCTCACCCTTTAGGTAAGCTCGTTGTTTTAGGATGTATAGATCCTACCGCCACATCGACTTTTCGCCTCTAAACCTATACGCTTCGCTTCTCACGAACAGGTCAGCATGCACCTGCGCAACCACCAGTGTGTACTTTCAAAACTTTCATGGATTGCAAGCCTCTCCCTTTCAACGGCACTGAGGGTGCCATAGGTCTTCTGCATTGGATTGAGAAAATTGAAGCTGTTTTTGCTGTTTGCGAGTGTCCCCCTGCGAACTGGGTGAAGTTTGCTACTGCTACGCTTGAAGGGAGCGCGCTTTCTTGGTGGAAGGCGCAGATTCAGATGTTTGGATTGGAAACTGCAAATGCTACTGCGTGGGAGGATTTCAAGGATATGATTAAGGATGAATACTGCCACCGGGATGACATCCACAAGCTTGAGAACGAGTACTATGAGCTCAAGATGGTAGGGTCAGAGATTGAAACCTACACCAAGTTGTCCAATGATTATGCTGCTCTTTGCCCAAACATGTCTCGACCAATGTACCGAAGGATCGAACTGTACATCAAGGGTTTGGCTCCTGAAATTCGAAGCCATGTCACTTCAGCCAACCACACTACCATTCAGCCGATCGTTCGACTTGCTCACAAACTTACTGATCAGGCCGTAGAAGAGGGCAGGTTGCCCAAAAGGATCAGTGCTACTGTCGGAACTTCTAGTGACAGCAAGCGTAAGTGGGAGGGAAGTCAAAGCAAGGATATTAACCCCACTCAGGCCCCAGCTCAGCAAAGGAAAACTGAAAACAACAAGGGCACTCAGCAACAGGGTGGCTACCGGGGAAGCTACCCTAAGTGCAACAAGTGTAACAAGCACCACAATGGGGCATGTAACAAGGGCCAGTGTCAGCGATGCCACAAGATGGGGCACGACGCCAAGGATTGTCGAAGTCAGTTCCCAGCAAGACAGAATCAGCAACAACCCCAACAGCAACAGCAGCAGGGAAACAACAGGGCATGTTTTAAGTGTGGAGCTGAGGGGCACTTTAAGAAGGATTGTCCTGAACTGAATCAGAACCGCAACAATAATCAGGGAGCTGGGAACAACAATCAGAACAACAATGCTGGGAATGGTGCTAGAGGAAGAGCTTTTGTGATTGGAGCTGGAGAAGCAAGGAATGACCCCAATGTCGTGGCGGGTAAGTTCCTACTCGATGATCGTTATGTTTCTGTGTTATTTGATTCCGGTGCCGATGCTAGTTATGTATCCCTACGTATTAGTAAGAAGCTTAGGTGTCCGCTTTCGTTACTAAGTTCTCCTCATATCGTCGAGTTAGCTAATGGTAGAAACATCGAGGCCTCCCATGTTGTCAAAGGCTGCAAACTAGAGTTGTCTGGTCAGACATTTAGCATCGACCTTTTCCCTGTTACTCTCGGAAGCTTCGACGTCGTTATTGGTATGGATTGGTTATCCAAGCATCGCGCTGAGATCCTCTGTCAAGAGAAAGCAGTTCGTATTCCTCGCCGTTCTAGCAAACCTCTCATTGTACAAGGTGGCAAAAGTGGAGAAATCTCCGGCATTATCTCGTTCTTGAAGGCCCAGAAGTGTTTACGGAAAGGGCACACCGCTATCTTAGCACTTGTTACCAACACGCAGGAAAAGGAAAAGAGGATTGAAGATTTTCCAGTAGTGCGTGACTACCCCGAAGTATTTCCTGAGGAATTACCTGGACTCCCTCCCCATCGTCAGGTCGAATTCCAAATCGAGCTAGCTCCCGGAGCAGCACCAATAGCTCGTGCACCTTATCGTCTAGCCCCCGCAGAATTGAAGGAACTCTCGACGCAACTACAAGAACTTTTGGATAAAGGATTTATCCGTCCTAGTTCATCACCCTGGGGAGCACCGGTACTCTTTGTTAAGAAGAAGGATGGCACGTTCCGAATGTGTATAGACTATCGTGAGTTGAACAAGGTTACCATCAAGAATCGTTACCCTCTCCCGCGAATCGACGATTTGTTTGATCAACTGCAAGGATCAAGCTACTATTCCAAGATTGACCTGCGATCAGGCTACCATCAGCTAAGGGTCCGTAATGAAGATATTTCCAAGACTGCATTCAGAACTCGATATGGTCATTATGAATTCCTCGTTATGCCCTTTGGAATGACCAACGCCCCTGCAGTGTTCATGGATCTCATGAACCGGGTATGCAAACCCTACCTCGACAAGTTCGTGATTGTGTTTATAGACGACATCTTGATCTACTCGAAAAGTCAGGAAGAGCATGAACAGCACCTGCGCCTTATCCTCGAACTCCTTCGCAACGAGCAACTGTATGCCAAGTTCTCGAAATGCGACTTCTGGCTTCGAGAAGTCCATTTCCTTGGGCACGTGGTTAACAGGAATGGAATCCACGTCGACCCAGCTAAGATCGACTCTATAAAGAATTGGCCTACCCCTAAGACTCCGACTGAAGTTCGCCAATTCTTGGGATTGGCAGGTTACTATCGCAGATTCATCCAGGGATTCTCAAAGATTGCACAACCCCTCACTACACTCACTCAGAAAGGCGTCACCTACAAGTGGAATGAAGCACAGGAATCTGCTTTTCAGAGGCTTAAGGATAACCTCTGCAGTGCTCCTATTCTCTCGTTACCTGAAGGAACGGACGACTTTGTGGTTTACTGCGATGCGTCTATTCATGGGCTCGGTTGCGTGTTGATGCAACGCGAGAAAGTTATTGCTTACGCCTCTCGACAACTTAAGACACACGAGAGGAACTACACAACGCATGATTTGGAACTAGGAGCAGTGATATTTGCGCTTAAGATATGGAGACATTACCTGTACGGTACCAAGTGCACCATTTACACCGATCACAGGAGTCTCGAGCATATCTTCAAGCAAAAGGAATTAAACATGCGACAACGTCGATGGGTTGAACTTCTGAATGATTACGAATGCGCCATCAAGTATCATCCGGGCAAGGCCAATGTCGTGGCAGACGCCCTCAGCCGAAAGGACACTATACCAAGGCGCGTGCGAGCATTACAACTTACCATCCAGTCTAGTCTTCCTACCCAGATCCGAAATGCTCAGATTGAAGCTCTGAAACCGGAAAACATCAGGGCTGAATCCCTGCGAGGATCGAGACAGCAACTAGAACAGAAAGAAGACGGCGCCTACTATGTGGCAGGGCGCATTTGGGTCCCACTTTACGGAGATTTACGAGAGCTTGTGATGGACGAAGCCCATAAGTCCCGTTACTCAGTACATCCTGGTTCAGATAAGATGTACCACGACTTAAGGACCACCTACTGGTGGCCTGGCATGAAAGCCCACATAGCAGCCTACGTTGGCAAATGTTTGACCTGCGCAAGAGTCAAGATCGAGTATCAGAAACCAGCAGGCCTACTACAGCAACCGGAAATCCCGAAGTGGAAATGGGAGCAGATTTCCATGGATTTTGTTACAGGGCTACCTAGATCTCAACGCGGGAATGACACTATTTGGGTGATAGTAGATCGTTTGACTAAGTCTGCACACTTTCTGGCCATTAAGGAAACAGACAAGTTTTCTACCTTGGCAGAAATCTATTTGAAGGAAGTAGTCTCCAGGCACGGGGTGCCAACTTCTATTATTTCCGACAGAGACGCTCGTTTTACTTCCGAGTTGTGGCAAGCTATGCACAAATGCTTTGGCTCCCGTTTGGACATGAGCACCGCTTATCACCCGCAAACGGATGGGCAGTCTGAACGCACCATCCAAACCCTGGAAGACATGCTTAGGGCATGTGTGATCGATTTTGGCAAGAACTGGGAGAAACATCTACCGCTGGTGGAATTCTCCTACAACAACAGCTATCACACTAGTATTCAGGCGGCACCTTTTGAGGCATTGTACGGTCGTAAATGCCGATCACCTCTCTGCTGGGCGGAAGTCGGTGATAGTCAACTCACAGGCCCAGAACTGGTAGTAGATACAACGGAAAAGATTTCCCAGATCAGGCAACGCATGGCGGCAGCTCGTGACCGTCAGAAAAGCTACGCTGATAAGCGTAGGAAGCCACTAGAATTCCAGGTCGGGGACCGGGTTCTACTTAAAGTCTCACCCTGGAAGGGTGTGGTCCGTTTCGGTAAACGGGGCAAGCTGAATCCACGGTATGTTGGACCATTCGAAATTACCGAGAAAATCGGTAAGGTTGCTTATAGATTAAACCTGCCTGTAGAGCTGAGTGCAGTGCACAACGTTTTTCACATATCTAACCTGAAGAAGTGTTTGTCGGATGAAACACTGGTAATTCCTTTTAAGGAACTGACGATTGATGAACAGCTACACTTTACTGAGGAACCGATTGAGATCACGGATCGAGAGATCAAAACCCTCAAACGTAGCCAGATACCCCTTGTACGAGTTCGTTGGAACTCACGGCGCGGCCCAGAGTTTACCTGAGAGCGGGAGGACCAGATGAAGTCCAAGTATCCCCAGTTATTCCCAAACGAAAACCCCAGCACTGAAGCTACAACCGAATTTCGGGACGAAATTCCAAACTAACGGGGGGATGATGTGACACCCCGTTGAAACACGCTAGCTTGGCAGTGGCTGCTTCAACTTTCGGGACGAAAGTTCTTAAAACTTGGGGATAATGTGACACTCGAGGTTTTTCCGAACGATCACCTTGTAATATTTTGTGTATATAAATATTATTAAATGAAAACGTGACCTTTGTGCATGATATGTGATGTATGTATGTATTATATATATATATATATAAGAGCCGAAACCACGACCCGAGACCATGACTCGCAACCGGGCGGTTGCGAGTGGGCCACTCGGTCTCGAGTGGGCCGTTGAGCCGTAACCGGCTTGGGCCGAAATCCCAAGCCCAACCCGAAAACCACCCCTTGTATATATCCAACCTTTCCCTCATTCCTTTCATTTGGCACTACACACAAACACATACACTTCTTATTCTCTCTCAACTAAGAAAACCCTCAAACAACAAACCATTCTCTCCTTCTCTTCTCGGTTCAAGCAAAGATCCCGGACAAGAAACTCGGTCAAGACTATCACTCGGACATACCATCTTCTCGGTTCTCTTTTCTTTGTTTTCGGCTCCTCCTTTCATAACCGGTTAGTACTACCTTTGTGTTATCTTTTGTGTACAAGATTTATGTGGGTTGAATGAACTAGAAATGCTTGATTAGTAGTATTTTGCATGATTTTTAGGAGGATTTGTGAAGTTTGGTCATATGTGAAAACCCTCATATAACATGTTTAAAGATGGCTAAAGTATAGTGATTTAGGAATGATTATGCCAACCAAAACTATGTTCAAGATCATAAAATGTATGTTTTCTTGTTGTGCATCATGATCTTGTTGTAAATATGTGATTTCGATTCATTAATGTGTGGTTATGTTGAACATGAAAACCCTAGAAATGTATGAAGATAGGATGAACTTGTTGAATGTGGGTTGAATATTTCAAAAATGGCAAAGTTTGATCTATATTTACCAATGGGCAGATTAGGAAAAGTGTTAGTGAAATATTATTGGTAGTTTCCTAATCTGGGTCTGATTTTATGTGTACAATTTGGACTGTCATATCTGCATCATCACGTGTACATGAAAGTGACAGATTACGACTCGCAACGACGGCATTACGACTCGCAACCACAGCATTCCGACTCGAAACCACACCGTTGCGACTCGCAACCAAAGCATGACAAGTCGAAACCACGTGATTGCGACTCGAGACTACGTCGGTTGCGACTCGCAACCACAGCATGATGACTCGAGACCACGGTTACGACTCGCAACCACAGCGTGACAAGCCGAAACCACCTGGTTGCGACTCGAGACCAGCTGGTTGCGAGTGGGCTGTTCATTTTGGTTACTGGGCCCATATGTGTTTAACTTGGACTATCTGTTGACTGGATTATGTGTTGCTGTTGACTGCTTAATTACTTAGGCCGGCCCAGTAGTCCACTGTTTACTTATATGCTTGATACGTGTTAGTTACGTGCCTATATGTGTTTTACGTGAATGCTTGCATACCGAACCTGACCTATACCGGTAACCATGTTAGGACGTGGTGACCAACGTGATTGACAAGTAACCTAAACCTACCGAGCAACCCAAGGTGAGTTCACGACTTAAAAGCATGCGTCCCGGTGGTTTGGGACACGAGACTAACAACTCTATCCCCTGGTAAAAGGGGATACCACTTACATACCTTCCCTAGTTTTCGGGAACAAAACTTACTTTTCCTTCCCGGGTATTGGGAAACCTTTTGGTTAATTACTGTTTATACGGATTGCAACCAACGGCACTAAACGAAACTCTATCACTCAAGTCCCTACTACAAATACCGATTAGTCGCCGGGTTAGGCGAGCGGGTTATTAGTTGATAGCGCTATTTAGGTGTTTACCAGCCTCACACCGTGCCCTGGTTTGGGTTCGGTCGTGAACTAATGTACTCAGAAATCCGTCAATGATGATAGAACATTGACATCGGGGCATCCTGCGGATACGCAACGGTTACCTAGTGTTCGGTATTGGAAAAACAGTTTAGTCGCTAACTTTTGGGGTAGCTCCCCAGGGCATGTATAAACGGATAATTTAACCAGTGAAACAAAGTTTTTGGTAATTAAAACTGGACAACTAGTGAACTCACTCAGCATTATTGTTGACCCCCCTTACTGCATGCTTTGCAGGTAACCAGTGACGAAGGAGCATGCAGCTTGGGAACGTGTAGTGTCTGTTCACCCTTATGTTGGGTGTTACCTTATTTTGGACCATGGACTTGTTTAACTACTACTTTATTTATGCTTCCGCTACTTAATACTATTTTTGGAACTTAAAACTTTAAACTCTGAACTTAATATTTGCTAAGCTTATGAATAGTAAGTATTACTTTTGTTATCAACTTAAGTATTCGGTATAATTGGTGGCTGGATCCTGGTCGGTCACGCCCTCGAAGCGGGTGTTATCCGCAGGTGGATTTTGGGGGTGTGACAGTCCAAGGAAACAAGAGCTTTTACTACCGGTTTATCCTCAACGTCTAATCAAATCAAAAGTTTAGAAAAATGTTTTAAGCTAGAAAATAAAAACTAAAAATGCTGAAAATAAAAATAAAAGTAAAAACAGATAGACAAGATGAATCACTTGGATCCGACTCGTGTGTAGTGTAACCTTTGACCATTTCCGCACTTTTTCACTTTTTAAGAGATTATCTTAGTTATTGTAGTAGGCCCCTCTTTTGAAGGTGATGTTACCCTCAACACAGTAGTTTGAGTTAGCAAGGATACAATCCTAAAGGGTCGGATTATTGAAAGATAATTAATTAAGTTATTAATGCATAATGTGGTAGGCCCCTCTTTTGAAGGTGACGTTACCCTCGGCTAAGTATTCTGAGTCAGCAGGGATACAATCCTAAGTAGCCGGGTTAAAGTTTTAATAGTAGCATACATATGAGGGGATCAAAGAGTTTGGACCCCCTCCATCCAATACCGGTGGGTATTGAAGGAGGTCCTACTAAATTTGACCCAGATCCTTGCATAAGCTATACATTGAACAAGGCAAGACTCTTACCAAACCATTCCCTTAACCCCCAACCAGGTAGCCAACATATCTCCATATAGACCATGGAGATATGAATGGTGAAAATCTTTTATTTTATATAGACAGTAAAATAATGCCAAGACACCACGGACAAATGATAAAAAAGAATCACCTTTAACATAAGAAACTAGTTATTAAAGTCATTAAACATAACAAAATAAAAAGTGCGAAAAGATTAAAAATAAAAAGTATTACACTAAACACTTGTCTTCACCAAGTGATATAAGAGACTTAGGCAAACATGGCCTTTGATTGTCAAGAACTCTTACGATCAATCTTGGATTCTGAGATGACTCACACACTCTATGATGGATGATGGATGATGGTGGTAGATGATGGTGTTATGGTGGTGGTGGAGTGTGGGTGAAGTGTGAGAGAGGTGGTGTGCCAAGGGATGGTTTGCAAATGAGCCAAGCACCCCTATTTATAGCCTGAACAGCAGCTCGGGCACGGCCCCGTGTCTATTGGGCACGGCCCCGTGTCCATCCTCCTTCTCTTTCTTCATTAATTGCAATTTGTCTGCATTAGTTGACCACGCCCCCGCATCCGCTGGGCACGACCCCGTGTGCAGAAGCGTATCTGTACTATCAAGATTTCCTCAGATTCTGCGAATCTTAGAGTTGACCACGGCCCCATGTCCGCTGGGCACGCCCCCGTGGTGGGTGATAGAAGCTTCTACAACTTTGTCTTTTCTGCAGACACTTAGGCACGCCCCCGTGCTCACTGAGCACGAGGCATGTTCAGCCTTCTGTTCTCTTGTTTTTGCTTGGGAAGATGCTGTCGGAGGGTCGGGTATGACACGTTTGTTCCTTTTCTTGTATTTATGTTAGATTTAGCTGCCCTTTTGCTTCTTTTGTTCATTTGAGCTCATTTAATCCTGAAATACAAAAGGAAGACAAAAACACACTTTTTCCAACATTAGTACTAAAAAGGGTTAGTTTTACGCCACATTTGATGTAATTTATATGTTGCATTTTGTGCACATCAAATACCCCCACACTTGACTCTTTGCTTGACCTCAAGCAAAACTCTTTATAATGTGGATTTACACTCCCAAATGGAATGGGTAGAAGAGAAGGTTTTTGGGCTTGTCATAGAGTGTCGGGATTTCCAAGATTCTTTATTAAGTTTTATTTTTATTTATTTACAATCCTATTCGGCATGTTTTTTTTAAAACATTACATAAGATAAATTACTTATTAGGGCATAACATGCCTTTTTAAAATTCCATTTATATACAAGTTCACATACCTCACGGGGGATCAATCAACACTCGGCCGAAGATGTATTTTAGTGAATCACTCGAGAGCGGCATGGAACTTACTCCTTCCATAAGCTTGCCAAGCAATCAATCCTCCTCCTTTTTAACTATATACCTTTGTAATATCAAGAGGACTTTTGGGGTGAAGGGTTAGGCTTGGGTTAAAGGTAGGTGGTTGGGTTAGTGGTTAGTAAAAAGGCGAAAGGCGTAAAAAGCGTCGGTTTTCGTAAGACTTTTTATCTTTTTTGTAACTTTTTATTTCGATGAAGCACTTTTTTCAAACAAAGTTATTTTGATAAACTTGTTTGGTTATTTCTTTTGGCTTCATCATCATCATTTTTTATTGATAAGGAAGTGATAAGAAAACCGAGCTTTGTTACTAAAATAAAGGGTTAAAAATAAAAAAAAAGGGTTTTGGTGGATAAAAGGGTGTTTGCTTGGGTTAAGAAATGAAAAGGTTTAGGCTCAAAGGGGTTAACTAGGGGGATTTTGGGTAGGTGGTAAAAAAAGAAAATAATGGTGTAGAAATAAAAAGGGTTAGTCCTAATGCCTCCATCATTTATTTACTCGGGTTTAAGTTGGTAAGGACCGGGAATGTATCGTCGTGGCAAGTTCTAGAGTCGTAAGGACCAAGCGGCTATTCACACAAGAAACGAAAAATGAGCATTTAATTTAAAGATGTGTATTTGTATGCTCAATAAAGGCTCAAAACTCACTTTTTGTGGGAATGGGTTTTTTTAATGTGATCAAGTATATATAATCAAATTTTAACTAAACTTGTCATGCTGTTTCATAATTTTCTTATGTTGATTCTTTTTATCACGACGCTATCGGTTGTAAATTTGTAAAAATATAACCTTTTTAGAGCTTGAAATTCCCAAGTTAAACCTAGACAAGCAAAAAAAAAAAAAGAAAAAAGAAAAGAAATTTTTTTGAAAAAATTTGGGGTGATTAGCGGTTCCAATAGAGTTTTGTGTAAGGCTTGTAATTAGGACTTGCAAGATTCAAGGTTTTAGCATCCCCCCCACACTTAAATTACACATTGTCCTCAATGTGTCCCGAAAACAAGTTTTTAGGTTGATTGAATGTGTAAAAGGTGTGAAAAAGCAAATTTTATGTTACTGGGCGTCTGGACACGGCCCCGTGGTGTTCGGGCACGACCCCGTGTTCAGATCGCCAGTAACAGAAATTGGTAAAAAGAAACAGAAGCCTGGGCACGGGGGCGTGTTCAGTGAGCACACCCCGTGTCCAGTTACCTGAACAGGGCATTTTCTGCAGATGGTTGGGCACGGGGGCGTGTTGGGTGAGCACGGCCCCATGCTGAACTTGCTGTAATGAAGAAAAATTTGTCGGGTGGCCCTGTTTTTGTGCATGGGGTGCTGGTTCAAGTTTCCCTTAGTATCCTTCACCATCCCGAGTGTGTTTTACCCATTACAACATCATCCAAACACCAATTTAAAAAAAACATCATTCCATCTAATAGAGAAAATTACATAATATTCCTAGAAAATTGAAAACAAAGTAGAAAAATAAAAATTAAAGGTCCTAAATTAGATAGTTAAGTGATACATAAAATCATCCTGAGGAGCTCTACTTTTACAATGGGAACCAAAATTCCGGAAATAGTTTTCCGGTATCTAAAAGCTTTGTAGAACTCCGAGCTGAGGGGTGTTCCCTAGATGTTGTTAAAGCCATTCTTCTATCTCTCTCGGGAGGAAGAAGGCGGCTTCATTTTCCTCAACATCTTATGGAGGGGGAGTGACACCAACCGGAACCCCTTGTAGTATGTCTCGAGGGGGTTCCGGGTGTATGGCGTACCATTCGGCCGGTATGATGACTTCCGGTACCACATTCCATGCTCTTTGGGTGATAATTGGTACCAAAGGAGGAGAGGCGAGAATGTTCAACCTTTGGTGCAAAAGGTTGACCTCTCGAAGACATCCCTCTAGTCCCACCGTCAAATGATTAATATGGTCTACCAATGCTTCTTCCACCCCCTTCATCTCATCAATGGCCTCTCTTAAGGTGTAAACGTAGTTCACAAGAGAATCTTCAACCGTTGATGACCTCCTCCCTTGTCGGTTGTTCCTGGAGTGCGATGAAGACGTTCCGCTAGTTCTGCTCGCCATTCTGAGAAAACAGACCGAAAAGAGTTCAATCTTTATGGAACAGTACCTCGGACACGGCCCCGTGCTCATTGAGCAAGGCTCCGTGTTTAGATATCTGCAGATTTTTGGAACAAGGAATCTTGGAGTTTTAAATTATTTTTAGGGTTTTTAAAGCACTTTTAAGCAAAAATAACTTAAAACACTGTTGTAGCAGTTATGTTTAACAAGATTCCTTGAGTAAAAATCTATCTAACATCACCTTAAAGCTTGGAACCATGGTGATTTCAAGCTCTAATGGAGGTATTGAGTGAAAAATTGAAGAAGAAGGCAATGAACAAAAATGGAAAAGACAAGATGGTTGTTGAGAACCTTCCTTAGAATATACCTAGGATGGCATGTGTGAAGATCCAGTAAATCTTTGTCTTTGGAGTGGTCCAAATGAGCAGGAATCTTGTTGCCTTTATAGAAAACGACAGCACGCTGCACACGGCCCAGTGTCGGCTGGACACGGCCCCGTGTGCAGGCAAGGTCCTGACACATTTTGTCCGTATTCAGACAGAAATCAGAAAGGAATCTTTTGGTGGACACAGGGGCGTGTTGACCTGGACACAGCCCCGTGTCTAGAGGCTATTTATGAAGTTTCGTCTATTTCTAAGGAACTTATCCGGATCGGGCGGTTCCTTACTGGATGGAACAACCCCAAAGTGCCTAAGATACCTTAATTGCTCTAGATTAAGACGAGAACGCAAGAGGTTGTCGGTGAGGGTGATTCCTATGCTAAATGTAGGTGGACAAGTCCAACCCTTTCCCGGGCTCTCGTTAAAGAAGGTGTATGCCGAATCGCTCAGGTCTATGTATGCACCGAACGAAGTCGATGGAGAGTCTTTCACGGCACAATCGACACAGGGACGACTATCGCCCAAGTCTTCGCTAGAGTTAGAGGTAATATCGGGAACAACGGAGTTGTTTTTATTCGAATGTGATCCCAACAATTCTTCTTGGGTATCGTCTTGATATGAATTAGTGTTATCCATCTTAAGTTCTTTTAACTAATTAAGAATTAGATCTTCCATTTGAAATAGTTCATCAGGAAGCATTTCTCCTAGAAGGTCCGGTTGAGAGCATTCGAGGGAGAGATAGGGATTATTTTTACTTTCGCCCCTTTTAAGGCTACAGGAAAACAATGGGTCTATATACTGGGGCTTAAAATTTAGAAAATAACATTCTAAATCTTTATGAGGGCCTCCACATATTTGACACCACGTACCATAAGAGTGCCGAAAGTAAAAAAAATATCCGTATCAATCAGGTTTGTGTCAGAAATTACCAGCCGTCGGGATCTTACGGTTCTGTTTTCAGTAACTGAAACTTAGGCACGGGGCGTGTTGAATGGGCACGGCCTTGTGTTCGGCTTACTATCTGATTTAACAGGATTGCCAGTTCCAAAGATTGGGCACGGGGCGTGTTCAGCGGGCACGACCCGTGCTGAGTTCTGCAGAAGCTGAAAAACTAAGAAAATCCTAAAAAAAGAAAAAACGATTAGGCCGTTGATTTCTAACTTTCTTAAAATCCTTGTGTCCCCGGCAACGGCGCCAAAAACTTGATGCGCGTGTGGTGTTGTATGTTTTTAGATATATTTTTAGCCCTTTTTACATGTTAGTCAAGTTTTAAATTTATAAAACATGATATGTTACTAAAACCAAACACACATATAGGCAAGTGCACCCATCGTGAGCGTAGTATAGTGTTGGTAAGATACCGAGGTCGTCCAAGGACACAAGAGCTTTTAGTACCGGTTTATCCTCAAAGTCTAATCAAATCAAAAGTTTAGAAAAATGTTTTAAACTAGAAAATAAAAACTAAAAATGCTGAAAATAAAAATAAAAGTAAAATCAGATAGACAAGATGAATCACTTGGATCCGACTCGTGTGTAGTGTAACCTTTGATTATTTCCGCACTTTTTCACTTTTTAAGAGATTATCTTAGTTATTGTAGTAGGCCCCTCTTTTGAAGGTGACTTTACCCTCAACCCGGTAGTTTGAGTCAGCAATGATACAATCCTAAAGGGTCGGATTATTGAAAGATAATTAATTAAGTTATTAATGCATAATGTGGTAGGCCCCTCTTTTGAAGGTGGCGTTACCCTCGGCTAAGTAGTCTGAGTCAGCAGGGATACAGTCCTAAGTAGCCGGGTTAAAGTTTTAATAGTAGCTTACATATGAGGGGATCAAAGAGTTTGGACCCCCGCCATCCAATACCAGTGGGTATTGAAGGAGGTCCTACTAAATTTGACCCAGGTCCTTGCAGGATCTATACACTGAACAAGGCAAGACTCTTACCAAACCATTCCCTTAACCCCCGACCAGGTAGCCAACATATCTCCATATAGACCGTGGAGATATGAATGGTGAAAATCTTTTATTTTATATAGACAGTAAAATAATGCCAAGACACCACGGACAAATGATAAGGAAGAATCACCTTCAACATAAGAAACTAGTTATTAAAGTCATTAATACATAACCAAATAAAAAGTGTGAAAAGTTTAAAAATAAAAGTATTACACTAAACACTTGTCTTCACCAAGTGATGTATGAGACTTAGGCAAACATGGCCTTTGATTGTCAAGAACTCTTACGATCAATCTTGGATCCCGAGACGACTCACACACTCTATGATGGTTGATGGATGATGGTGGTGGATGATGGTGTTGTGGTGGTGGTGGAGTGTGGGTGAAGTGTGAGAGAGGTGGTGTGCCAAGGGTTGGTTTGCAAATGAGCCAAGCACCCTTATTTATAGCCTGAGCAGTAGCTCAGGTACGGCCCCATGTCCATCCTCCTTCTTTTTCTTCGTTAATTACAGTTTGTCTGCATTAGTTGACCACGCCCCCGTGTCCGCTGGGCACGACCCCGTGTGCAGAAGCGTATCTGTACTATCAAGATATCCTCAGATTCTGCGAATCTTAGAGTTGACCACGACCCCGTGTCCACTGGGCACGCCCCCGTGGTGGGTGATAGAAGCTTCTACAACTTTGTCTTTTCTGCAGACACTTGGGCACGCCCCCGTGCTCACTGAGCACGGGGCGTGTGCAGCCTTCTGTTCTCTTATTTTTGCTTGGGAAGATGCTGTCGGGGGGTCGGGCATGCCACGTTTATTCCTTTTCTTGTATTTATGTTATATTTAGCTGCCTTTTTGCTTCTTTTGTTCATTTGAGCTTATTTAATCCTGAAAATACAAAAGGAAGAAAAAAACACACTTTTTCCAACATTAGTACTAAAAAGGGTTAGTTTTATGCCACATTTGATGTAATTTATATGTTGCATTTTGTGCACATCAGTTTCCTATCCGTATGCGATGAGAATCAATCACGATCACACCTCGTGCTTCCGCCTATGACCGGGTGTGACAGATTGGTATCAGAGCTTCGATTATAGTGAACAAGGATTCTTTCTCGAGTTTAGTCTATAATCCCTAGGATCCTCTCATGAAAACAATTTTTACAAAAACAAGATATTTTCATTGCATGAAACATTTCGCAAAATCCACTACATAAATTCATCTTACAAAAACAAAGCAAGGACGACTACGTGACTTAGATAACAAAAAGTAGATAGAAGAACATAATTTAATCCGCACGACAAAGTAAGATAACTTAAAATGAACATATGTGCTTCTTACATTTTGTGTGTAATTGATATATATATATATGTATGTATGTATGTGTATATATATATATGTATGTATATATATATATGTATGTATATATATATATGTATGTATATATAGAATTGCGCTAAAATAAGAACCACCTCCAGTTGTAAGAACCGTGAGAACTACTTGATCTGGGGTGAGTTGGACCAAATTTTTTTCATAAACGTAGATGCGTGTATTATAAACACATTTGTAAAAAAAAATTCAAAAAAAAAAAATGTCGTGTGTCTAGTTTTGAGCACCACAAGTTTCTATTTACGGGTACCGTAAATTTTCCAGTAAGATTTACGGTACCCGTAAACACAAACCTGTGGTGCTCAAAACTACACACACGACATTTTTTTTGAATTTTTTTACAAATGTGTTTATAATACACGCATCTACGTTTATGAAAAAAATTTTGGTCCACCTCGCCCCGTACGGTGTAGTTCTCACGGTTCTTACAACTCGAGGTGGTTCTCATTTTAGCGGTCCCATATATATATATATATATATATATCATAACACTTATCTTACAGGTTATCATGTCTTCCTCCGAGAGTAGTGGGATATATGATAATCACGAATGGGGTCGTCATCCTATGGAGCTTGTCTCCGATGATGAGTACGGACCTGCCGTGGAGATTTTCACATCTGATAGCGACTCGGATCCAGAGGAGGATCCCGACTTCATATCGGATGATGACGACTTAGATGATTTCCAGCCGTTCGCATTGCCTGACCCTGCCGATGACGACGTCCCTCTGGTGGACGATGTCCTAGCCTTACCCCCCAGCTCATCATCGGTCACCCCGAGGGTGAGCACATTGTTGAGATCATACATTTTCAAACTTTTCCACTCGCAACCATTCCCCATGAGGATTGGCCTTTCATCGTCGATCAAGACGACGACGGTGTCCCGGTGTTTCAGGTGGACCATCCCGATGAGGACCTCGGTGACGGGGAGGTCTTCAACATCACCATCCTAGAGGTTTCTTCCCCCATAGTTTCAGTGGTAGACATATTCTTCGACTTTGACTCTGTAGAGTCAGTGACTTCTTCTGCTCTGCGGCGGAATCGTCAGGGAGTCACATTACTAATTGCTCACAACACATGGTACTAAAAGCTTCATTATATTAATGACATCATTTTACAACAAAGAATACAAGTAACTGTTTTTAAATTTAGAAGTTTAAGACCTGAATCCATTCCTATGTGTAGCATACTTGAATAATCATTACCTAAAACATATATGAAAATAAAAGGTTAACAGTAAAGTTGGTGAGTGACATAGGTTTTGTTGGCCAAATTAATAGCAAAAAGGTTTAGTATTGCAATGCTTTGACAACTATGTGAGTTGTCAAATGAAAACAGATTTTTGAAGCCAATATATGGCAAAAAGTTTTGTATTGCAATACATTGTTTTGATATTAAAACTTGTGACAAAAATGTTTTGTAAATGGCAATATGATTACTATCAAGTAATTTTTATGTTATTGAAAAGTGTACTTTGTTCTTTGTTTCTCTTGTACTTTGTCTCGTTATAACACAGAATCATCAAGTGATTTTGGATAACGTTGCGAAGGGTAATATGATAAGAGCACTTATATATAGGAAGTACCAACAGCGTATCCACCATGCCCTTATCTTATTACACTCGCCTCGTTATCCTAGATCACTCTAGATTCTATGTTATAACACACACAACACATAAACACATAATCATAGAATTTGACTAAGGACTTGTGGAAGTACTCTTAGAAATCCAATCAAGGATTTATAATAGTACTTTGAGTATCCTATAAGAATCTAACTATTAATATAGGAAAATCCCACAAGGATTTGTCATTTGTTTCATTGTCTTGTCTCATATTGAAAAGTACTCTTAGAATTCCAATCAAGGATTAACAATAGTACTATAAGTATCCTAAAGGATCTAACTATTTATATAGGAAGATCCTACAAGGATTTGACATTTGTACTTTGTTTCATCAGAACCTAAAATCCTAAAGTGATACGGATAACGCTACGATGAGTAATACAATAAGAGCACTTATATATAAGAAGTACCAACGGTGTATCCACCATGCTCTTATCGTATTACACTCGTTTCATTATCTAAATCACTTACACAACTCTACACGTAAACACACGTTCATCTTTTGTTCCATACGTTGTAAAGTACTCTTAGAAATCCAATCAAGGATTTAAAAACAGTACTTTAAGTATCCTTTAAGAATCTAACTATTAAGATAGAAAGATCCTATAAGGATTTGGCTTTAGTTTCAGTGTCTTGTCTCATACGTTGAAAAGTACTCTTAGAAATCCAATCAAGGATTTAAAAATAGTACTTTAAGTATCCTTTAAGAATCTAGCTATTAAGATAGGAAGATCCTACAAGGATTTGGCTTTTGTTTCATTGTTTTGTTTCATAAGTAATATACAAAAAAGCACTTAGTAAACACATATGCGATACATATTATTTGAGAAAACGGTTAGCACATATGAATCACCCCAAAACATTTGGAAAACGTAAAAGAGGGGAACTATGTACTCACAGGTTTGCGTAGATGTCTTGTTCAAATGTGTATGCAAGGCTCGAGTGATTTGAGTGTTTCCTATTTGGTTGGGTAATTAAGGTTAGTGGGTACCGACACTTCAACGGAAGAATGTATAGAATGAGGTTTATAAACCTAACGAGTGAAGGATCTCGTGTAACATGGTTTGTTAAACCTTACATTCTGATTAGAAAGTGTCTAGGAGTGTTTTGACCCGTTACGACTTGTTAAAGTGGTTTACGCCATTTTAACGGGTCGTATGCGTAACTACGGGTTCAGATGGTCAAATGGGTCCTATGACGAGTCTGATATGTCAAAACATATTTACTTATGTTGTATAATCAGTTTAAAAGTCAAAACAATGGTCTTTTATGTTTAAAAACTAATTTTGCGCCAAAAGGGCATTTTCGACATTTTAAAAGTTTATATAATTGACTCGTCATTTGACTAACCAAATGACATGACCATAAGGTATAACCTTAGAGGGTTATTTCCTGTATTACCATGGTCATAAAAATTGTAAAGTCCTACTTTTTCGTACTTTCCTTAATTAGAAAGTTGTTTCGTAATTCTATTTTTGGAAGTCTTGTATTTTTGTAATCGTCTTTTCATTGTATCATTGTAAAATCCGAGACTTGGATCATAAAATAAATCGTATTTCTTTAAATTCATGTTTTACATACTCATACATGTTCATACGTTTGAATTCATTATACATGTGATACCTTATTCGTAATTCTTACAAAATACGTTAAACTTACAAATACTCGTCATACATAATCAATTCATGCGAGTACGATACTTAATCTCGATCTATATGACTTAACCATACTTGTTTATACTTGTTTTTATGCTAATGTTACCTAAAACACCCTTATAGTATGTCTTTTATACTTAAAATATCCCAAAACACACATATATGAAACTATAGGATCCGCTGAATTTTTTTTCCCAGCTCGTGTATTGGGCGATTTTGTGTTTGATTATTTGTGTTTTCTTCATTTAATGACCACCTAACTTAACCTAATCCTCTCCTATAAAACCTAACTCATTTCCACACTTCTCTCACTTTACAAACTCATTAATCTCACTCTCTAATTACTCCAAATCAGTTGCAAAACAGTAGCAGAAGACAGATTCATATCAAGTTACAAAAGTGAGTTTAAACTTACTTATCTTCCATATTTTTCACTTCTTCTTGCTTCTTAGCACTTGGAACACCTCTAGGAATGTTTCCATAGGTTTTCCATGGAAAACCAAAGATGGAACATCACCACATTGAGGTTAAAGTGCAAGAACTTTCTATTTGAAAAAAAAACTTAGTTAAACATTCGTTAATCTCATGTTTTACTCATACATTCCTATGTCCTTATGCCACTAATCAAGTCTATGATTAGTGTGCTTAAAAACAAGGTTGTTATATACAAATTCAGAGGTTTTACTCCTCTAAACTTTCTGTTTTTTAAAGGATTTTAACCCACAAGTGTTGAACAAGACTTGGGCTTGTGTATGTGTGATTACTTGGAAAGCTTGGGCTATCCTACTTACAATCCACACCTCACTTGATGTTTTCCTCTTAGTTAGTATGTATGTTTAATTTCCGTATTAATTCACTCATGACCATCCTTGTTGTTTTTAACAACTTGTGCATTGGTGAATCTACGAAAGAGGTTTTAAAAGGAAGAATTGTCACACCCCGGCCGCATATAACATGCAACCGCGGCGGAAACGCCGGGGAGTGTTGGGACAGAATAAATTGTTTCACAACTATGGCATACAAAATTATATTTTTATTTATTAAACACGAGTGTTACATTGTTTCAAAACAGGAAATAAAGTGTTCAGAACATATTCAAACTAAGTCTATCTTCTTTTTATGTCTCTAAGGCATAGGTCCGCCCTAGTGTCACAATCATCATCCTAAGCGACAGCTCCTGAAAACACATGTGAAAGTAGGTACGTCAGCATAAAAATGCCTGTGAGGTACATAGGTTTTGTGAAAATGGGATTCATGACTTGAGTTTAAAGAAAACGTTTAATAACAGTCAGTCATGAACCTTGTAAATTGTTTTGTCTTGTAAATCATTTGAAAAACGATAAAACCAGATGATATGTATAGATAAATGTAAGGTTAAACGAATAACCAAGTAAAATGAGTTGAATAAGATAAGTTGTTGATAAAAATAATGTCTTGTGAAGAATATGTTATTTGTGTAAAATGTAATATGTCTAAACTGAAATGATTTAGATAACGCTACGATATGTAACATTTTACAAACACTTATATATAGGAAGTACCAGCGGCGTATCCACCATGTTTGTATCGTATTACACTCGTTTCGTTACTCAAATCATTTACCCAAACCAACCACCATGTAAATTGTTCATGTATAAATCAATTGTCAAGTGTTATTGTGCAAACCATATCAAAATGTCTATGTTCAATGTAAACCACCAAATGTGTATATCAATGTCAAAATGTTTATGTTTACTGTAGATCACGTAATGTGTACCCAAAATATATCACGTATAGTAAGTGAAATATATCAACTAAACCATATGTAAAATGCACAAAAACAAGGTATTGAAGTAAAACATGGTTTAAATCAAAGTTATGTTTTGTGGAGCAAATGCATGCTATACTGATACAAACATTTATGCGGTATTGTGAAAATGCATACATCCAAGCCTTGAGACTGTGGCGATAAACCCTTAAACAAATTAAAGGTTTATCTAAGTTATGTGTATCGAATTCGGTCATTCCTTTCATCCAAACCAACCTAGGATGTCCGGAACGGGAGTTGTCAATTCCTATGGTACCACTACCTACTAACGGGCGGCATGATCGGTGTTAATGAATGTACATTGTATAATTTAAACAAACCAAATGTCATACCAAAATGTAGGCATGTGATGAATAATTGTACTAAGTACGCACACAATGGGCATACATAGCATAAAATGTAGTGTAAAATGATGTACTAAGTACACACACAATGGGCATACATAGCAAAAAAGTCATGTAAATCAATGTGCTAGCATGCTCAGTCAACATACATAGCAGAAAAGGTAATGTAAAACAATGTGCTTAATATGCTAAGTAAACATATGTAGCAGAATAATGTAATGTAAATCATGTACTAATCAGTGTACTAAAGAACATAGCAAGTATGATGTGAAAACAGGAAAGCATGAAAGTAACAAGTAGGCACATGTGTTTCACCCCAAAACAGTTTGGAAAACAGTAAAAGAGGGGTTCAATGCACTCACCTGAGATTGCTTTGTAGTTCTTGTATAACAACTAAATAACGCTAGAGATCACGGATATCAACGGCACCTAATATAGGTAACTATGTTAATATACCGGACCTAAATCGGAGGATCGGATAGTATGCGGGTTCGTAAACCAAACGAGTATGGAGACTCGTGTAATATGGTTTAACAAAGCCTACATACTAAAATGAAACCTAACCTAAGTGCTTACGACCCATTACGACCCGTTTAGGTAGCTTATGCTACCTTAACGCGTCGTTCGCGTAGAACGCGTTTGGAACGCCTAACATCGTGAGCATAAGGTATAACCTCGGAAGGTTACAGCTATGGTCACCTAATGTGTTTGGTCGGATCCTAAAGATTGACCAAATGGGTCGGGTTCGAAAGTATAAGCGATGGTTTAAATCGCTTACCTTACGAACCTATATAAGCACTATACTAAAGTGACGAGCTAAGCATGTTAGAACATGCTTAACTAAGTTTAGAAAATAGGTTTGGTATCAAAACAAACGGTTTTGATACTCACGAGTAGTTTGGTTACAAAATACGCAAGAATGCGCATTTTGGCTGAAACTACGACTCGTCACTGAGCCTAGATAACGTGGTAATCAGTAGGTATAGTCACTACGGACTATAACCATCATGATCACGCTCATGTTATGAAGTTCCAACGAACTTCGTGTTGACCATAAGCTGGTCAACGTAGAAAGTCAAACAAAGTTTGACTTTAGCACTAGAAAGCGATTAAAAGAACGAAAGAACACTTACGAAGGGTCCCCGAAAGCTAAACTTGATCCAGGAGCTCAGGTATGAAGCAATAGCATCAACTTAGAGCTCTTTGATCAGTTTTGTGGGTTTTACACCAAATGGGGGGGGGGTATTTATAGGAAAAGCAAGACCGTTAGGATCGTTTCTTGAATATCGTGCCACGATCTCATGCGTACACTTGTCAAGATGTTATGGTATCATATGGTGACCCTAACTCCAGAGATTGTGAAAGGGCATTGCCCTTTGGAGTGATTGAAAGGCCAAAATGATCAAAAAAACGAGTTTCTGCATCTGCAGGGTTCACGCGGCCCGCGTTAGCATACAGGCAAAACTCAAGCAGGCCGCCTGGCCTTGTCTGATCTGCACAAACTTTCAGAAAGGACAGTTTTAGTCCCTGTTGCATATTTAAGCCATTTCCAACACTTCTAAGGCCCGTAAAGCCAACTTTAAGGCCCTAAAATGATGCCTAAACATTGTGGACATGAAACATGCTCAAAAATATGCCGGATGTTGGTTCGTTTGGCCGTACGATCGCGATGTTCGGTTAATTACGACGGAATGCGCATAAGCGCGAAAAATGATCCAAATTGCGCGACGAATGGATTTTTCTCATGCCAAACACTAAGGCATAATATAAGGATGCTTACATAAATTTTTGGATGTCCGGATGTATTCAGAACGTAAGTTATGCGCAAAAGTGCAAACTTGTGCACTTTTTGACACTTTTAGTCCCTGAATGATCCAAAATTTTGTTTTAGCATACCAAACCCCTCAAAGCCTATTTCTAAGCTATGTAAAGGATATTTATGGTATGTTTAACTTATGGACATGTTTTGGAATGTTTGTTACAGTTCAAATTGGCATACTTTCGCAGTTTGTCAAGTTTAGTCCCTCTAAGCGAATTAACTTGTTTTTGCCATACCAAAGCCTTCAAAACTTATTTCTAAGTTATGTAAAGGTTATTTAGGGTATGTTGAGTATATGTTGATGTTCCGGAGTATTTGTCGCATTAAACTGAGTATGTTTACGCACCAGTTTGCGTATAATCCTCCAGAAAGCGATGTAGAGTTTAAAATCGATCAAAAGTCAAAACATGAAAAATGTAAAACACAACCAAACAAACATTGGGATCAAATAACATTGTTTTATTGATAATTGAACTGTTCATAATGATTTCGAGCACAAATGTTACAGTCTCCCCTACTTGTGGAAATTTCGTCCCGAAATTTATTTAGAGGAAACTCGTGGAAAAAGATGCGGATATTTTGCCTTCATTTGATCTTCGCGTTCCCAAGTAAACTCGGGTCCACGCTTAGATTCCCAGCGAACCTTGACCAAAGGAATGCGCTTGCGTTTAAGCCACTTGACTTCACGTTCCATGATTTCTACCGGTTTCTCAACAAATTTCAGTGTTTTATCAACACGAATTTCGTCAAGCGGTATGTGGAGGTTCTCATCAGCTAAACACCTCTTGAGATTGGACACGTGAAAGGTTGGATGAACATTTCCAAGTTCAGGAGGTAAGTCAAGTCTGTAGGCTACCTTACCGATTCTTTCGATGATCTTGAATGGTCCAACGTATCTAGGTGCAAGTTTTCCTTTCTTCCCGAATCTGATCACACCTTTCCAAGGTGAGACCTTAAGCAATACACGATCACCGACTTGAAAATCCAAGGGCTTGCGTTTTAGGTCCGCGTAACTCTTTTGACGGCTTCTAGCTGTCCGAAGGTTATCACGAACTTTCTTTACCTTATCTGTTGTCTCTAAAATGAGGGCAGGTCCAGTAAGCTGAGCCTCGCCGATCTCATTCCAGCAGACTGGTGAACGACATTTTCGACCATAGAGAGCCTCGAAAGGAGCCATGTTGATGCTGGAGTGATAACTGTTGTTGTAGGAGAACTCAATCAACGGAAGATGTGAATCCCAACTACCACCAAAATCGATCACACAACCTCTAAGTATATCCTCCAGTGTCTGGATTGTTCTTTCAGATTGGCCATCCGTTTGTGGATGATAAGCCGTGCTCAGATCAAGTTGGGACCCCATAGCAGATTGCATGGTTCTCCAAAAATGAGAAGTGAAACGAGCATCTCTGTCAGAAATGATGTTCAAAGGAACACCATGTCGAGCTACAATTTCATCCACGTAGATTTGAGCAAGTTTGTCAGCCGAAAAATCCTCACGGATTGGCAAGAAATGCGCTGATTTAGTAAGACGATCAACAACTACCCATATGGCATCGTGACCTTTCTTTGTGCGCGGGAGTTTAGTAATGAGATCCATGGTAATGTTTTCCCATTTCCAAACTGGGATCTCTGGTTGCTCCAATAAACCAGAAGGACGCTGATGTTCAGCCTTAACTTTAAGACAAGTAAGGCATTTTGATACATATAAGGCGATGTCTTTCTTCATAACATGCCACCAATACTGAATACGAAGATCCTTATACATCTTATCTGAGCCAGGATGAATAGAATAACGGGACTTATGGGCTTCATCCATAAGCAGGGTACGAAGATTATCTTGGCTCGGGACCCACAAACGGTCCATGAAGTAATACGATCCATTGTCCTTCAGTTCAAGAGCAGGTGTTATGTGATAAGGAAATTCCTTATCCATCAAACCTTACGAAACACAAGATTGTTGAGCCTGAGAAATACGTGCTTGGATATCGGATTGAGCTTGAATAACATATTGGACACGAACACAATGAAGCTTAGTACGTTCCTTACGACTCAATGCATCGGCTACGACATTCGCCTTACCAGGATGGTATCGAATTTCGCAGTCATAGTCGTTTAGAAGCTCCACCCAACGTCGTTGCCTCATGTTGAGTTCCTTCTGATTGAAGATATGTTGAAGACTTTTGTGGTCTGTGAAAACCACACATTTTGTACCGTACAAATAGTGTCTCCAAATCTTAAGAGCGAAGACAACTGCACCCAACTCAAGATCATGAGTGGTGTAGTTCTTCTCATGTATCTTCAACTGTCTTGATGCGTAAGCTATGACTTTGTTTCTTTGCATTAGGACGCAGCCAAGACCCAATTTAGATGCATCGCAATAAACGATGAAATCATCATTGCCCTCAGGCAAAGTTAGGACAGGCGCGTCGCAAAGTTTTTGTTTCAAAGTCAGAAACGCTTCCTCTTGCTTGAATCCCCAATCAAATGGCTTGTTCTTCTGAGTTAGAGCAGTTAGAGGAACTGCAATCTTCGAGAAATTTTCAATGAAGCGGCGATAATAACCCGCTAGACCAAGAAAAGAACGAACTTCAGTAGGAGTAGTAGGCGTATCCCCATCCTTAATCGCACTGATCTTGGAGGGATCCACATGAATACCTTGTTCATTGACAATATGTCCTAAAAATTGAACTTCTTTAAGCCAGAATTCACACTTGGAGAATTTGGCGAAAAGTTGCTCTTTCTTTAGGAGTTCCAAAGTAAGACGAAGATGTTGCTCATGATCAGCTCGCATTTTAGAATATATTAAAATGTCATCAATGAAAACGATGATGAACTTATCTAAATAAGGCTTGCAAACCCTACTCATCAAGTCCATGAAAACAACAGGAGCATTAGTTAAACCGAATGGCATGACTGTGAACTTATAATGCCCGTTAACGAGTGCGGAATGCTATCTTTGGAATATCTTCTTCATGCACACGGAGTTGATGATATCCAGATCACAGATCAATCTTTGAAAAATAAGAAGCACCTTGCAATTGATCAAAGAGATCATCAATGCGAGGTAGGGGATATCGATTCTTGATGGTAAGCTTGTTAAGCTCATGATAATTGATACACATCCTAAAAGATCCATCCTTCTTCTTGACAAAAAGAACGGGAGCACCCCAAGGTGAAAAGCTAGGACGGACAAAACCTTTGTCAGAAAGTTCCTGCAGCTGCTTAGACAACTCTTGCATCTCGGACGGTGCAAGACGATATGGAGCTCTGGCAATTGGGTTTGCACCAGGTATGAGATCAATACGAAACTCGACTTGGCGTGCTGGGGGTAGACTAGGTAACTCTTCAGGGAAAACCTCTGAACAATCCCGAACGACAGGAATATCTTGAATAGATTTACCTTTGCCCTTATCTGCTACATCGTGTGCCAAAAAGGCCACATAGTTCTTCCGCAGATACTTCCGAGCTTTAAAACAAGACATGAGTTTGAGACCACCAGCAGGTTTCTCACCACGAACCTGTAGGATCTGACCTGACGAAAGCGGCATGCGTATGATCTTCTCAAAACAAACTATCTCTGCGCGATACTTGGCTAACCAATCCATACCCACAATAACGTCAAAGCTTCCAAGTTGCATAGGCGTGAGGTCAATAGGAAAAAGATGGTTGTTAAGGTTCAGCTAGCAGTTGCGGAGAAGAGAATCAAGAACAATGGGTTCACCGCTCGCCACTTCTACTGTTAATGGTTTACCTAGTTTCGTTCTATACACTCGAAGCAATGGTTCAAAAGATAACGACACAAAACTCTTATCGGCACCTGAATAAAAAAGAACAGATGCTGGCTGATTATTAATAAAGAACGTACCGTTCACCACATTATCATCTGATTGTGCCTCTTGTGCGTTCATGTTGAAGACTCAACCTCGAGCCTGGGCCTGATTCTGGTTTGCATTCTGGTTGGCTAGCCTTGGGCACCGATTTCTGTAATGGGTCAGATCCCCACAATTGTAGCACGAACCAGGAGGAAAATGAGGTCGTGCAGCTTGACCTTGTTGCTGAGCAAGAGGCTGAGCTTGGTTCTGGTTAGCAGGAATGCGGCAGGTGGCAGCAAGATGACCATTTCTTCCACAGTTGGTGCATTGACGACACTGAACCTGTGGTGGGTGATGGCTGTTACACCTGTTGCACAAAGGTGCATTGCCAAGATAAGGCTTCTTGGCTGGAGGCTGTGCGGGTTGGTTGGGAGCTGCCTGGTTAGCTTGGGCAGTGACAACATAGTTTTGGGAAGCCTTACGCTTCCTTGCTCTTTTCGATGAACCAGAATCCTTTCCATTTTTGTTTTGACCTTTCTTGCTATCTTCCTTGTCAGACGACTGTTTCTTGCCCTTGTCACCCTTCCTGTGTAATTTATTCTTCCGAATTTGCGACTCAGTCAATGTCGCTGATAACTCGATCGCCTGACGGAGTGTGGTAGGGTTACTACCAGTAATGATGTCTTGTACCGAGTTAGGCAGGCCGTCGATGTACCTTTCGATAGCTTTGTCGAGTGGGGCAACCATAGTCGGGCAAAGCAGACTCAACTCCTCAAACCTATCAGTATATGCCCTGTGCTCGCCACTATCTTTTTTCAAATCATCAAACTCTTTCTCCAACGCTCGTTGCTCTTGACGAGGACAAAACTCCCTCATCATAAGAGCTCTGAGTTCGGCCCATGTCTGTGCTAGGGAAACTTCTGCACCACGGTCTCTCATTACCCCATTCCACCATGTAAGAGCCCTCTTCTGAAACACGCTCGAAGAAAACTCGACCTTGCGATTATCCGGACACTGAACGTGGCGAAAAGTATTCTCAATGCTCTCGAACCATTGAAGAAGCCCAGTTGCTCCTTCGGAACCACTAAACTTGAGTGGTTTAGCCGAGTTAAAATTCTTGAAATTGCCTGGAGCATTGTTGTTATTGTTGGCTTGATTCCATTGAGCAAAGAGGTTTGGAAGTGCAGCAGCCATTTGTTGTGCAATAATTTCTGCCAGCTCGGCATTTTCTACCTGATTGTCGCGTCGAGGAGGCATTCTAGAAGAGGAAAACATGAAAGGAAATGAGTGAGATGATTGGATGAAGAGAATGAGATGAAACAAAATCAACAAAAGCAAAGATGGTGGTTACGCATCGCAAAGCAAACAAGCGACACGCAAAGTCTGGTCAAAGTAAATGGGTCATAAATAATGTATCGCGAAGACATGTTTGCCTATAAGTGAACACTCACCCCAAGAGTTCCCAGGTAAGAGTGACTGGTCCGATTATGTGGATTTGTACGAACACTCTAGCCTTAGACAGAAAACCCGGGGTACAGGCATTCACTCTTCCAGTTCGCACGTGTTCACACTATTAAAGCCCAAAACTTTGACGAGACTTTTGAAAATCCAAAGGGGTTCAAAACCATATAACAGAGGGTTCAAAACCTAGTAATCAATCATCCTAGAATAGATGATTAATTTTCAAAGCGGATTCGGAATCGAAATTCTCGTTGTGGTCATCACCTAAGGATAGGTGAAGTGCATGTTTTAAAATCTAAACACAAGATAACTTGTGTTAGGGTCCTAGAAAGTTATAGTCTAGGTCAAAGCGTTACTAATAACCTAATTCCCTATAACGATTGGCTCTGATACCAACTCTTCTGTCACACCCCGGCCGCGTATAACATGCAACCGCGGCGGAAACGCCGGAGAGTGTTGGGACAGAATTAATTGTTTCACAACTATGGCATACAAAATTATATTTTTATTTATTAAACACGAGTGTTACATTGTTTCAAAACAGGAAATAAAGTGTTCAGAACATATTCAAACTAAGTCTATCTTCTTTTTATGTCTCTAAGGCACAGGTCCGCCCTAGTGTCACAATCATCATCCCAAGCGACAACTCCTGAAAACACATGTGAAAGTAGGTACGTCAGCATAAAAATGCCTGTGAGGTACATAGGTTTTGTGAAAATGGGATTCATGACTTGAGTTTAAAGAAAACGTTTAATAACAGTCAGTCATGAACCTTGTAAATTGTTTTGTCTTGTAAATCATTTGAAAAACGATAAAACCAGATGATATGTATAGATAAATGTAAGGTTAAACGAATAACCAAGTAAAATGAGTTGAATAAGATAAGTTGTTGATAAAAATAATGTCTTGTGAAGAACATGTTATTTGTGTAAAATGTAATATGTCTAAACTGAAATGATTTAGATAACGCTACGATATGTAATATTTTACAAACACTTATATATAGGAAGTACCAGCAGCGTATCCACCATGTTTGTATCGTATTACACTCGTTTCGTTACTCAAATCATTTACCCAAACCAACCACCATGTAAATTGGTCATGTATAAATCAATTGTCAAGTGTTATTGTGCAAACCATATCAAAATGTCTATGTTCAATGTAATCCACCAAATTTGTATATCAATGTCAAAATGTTTATGTTTACTGTAGATCACGTAATGTGTACCCAAAATATATCACGTATAGTAAGTGAAATATATCAACTAAACCATATGTAAAATGCACAAAAATAAGGTATTGAAGTAAAACATTGTTTAAATCAAAGTTATGTTTTGTGGAGCAAATGCATGCTATACTGATACAAACATTTATGCGGTATTGTGAAAATGCATACATCCAAGCCTTGAGACTGTGGCGATAAACCCTTAAACAAATTAAAGGTTTATCTAAGTTATGTGTATCGAATTCGGTCATTCCTTTCATCCAAACCAACCCAGGATGTCCGGAACGGGAGTTGTCAATTCCTATGGTACCACTACCTACTAACGGGCGGCATGATCGGTGTTAATGAATGTACATTGTATAATTTAAACAAACCAAATGTCATACCAAAATGTAGGCATGTGATGAATAATTGTACTAAGTACGCACACAATGGGCATACATAGCATAAAATGTAGTGTAAAATGATGTACTAAGTACGCACACAATGGGCATACATAGCATAAAAGTCATGTAAATCAATGTGCTAGCATGCTCAGTCAACATACATAGCAGAAAAGGTAATGTAAAACAATGTGCTTAATATGCTAAGTAAACATATGTAGCAGAATAATGTAATGTAAATCATGTACTAATCAGTGTACTAAAGAACATAGCAAGTATATGATGTGAAAACAGGAAAGCATGAAAGTAACAAGTAGGCACATGTGTTTCACCCCAAAACAGTTTGGAAAACAGTAAAAGAGGGGTTCAATGTACTCACCTGAGATTGCTTTGTAGTTCTTGTATAACAACTAAATAACGCTAGAGATCACGGATATCAACGGCACCTAATATAGGTAACTATGTTAATATACCGGACCTAAATCGGAGGATCGGATAGTATGCGGGTTCGTAAACCAAACGAGTATGGAGACTCGTGTAATATGGTTTAACAAAGCCTACATACTAAAATGAAACCTAACCTAAGTGCTTACGACCCATTACGACCCGTTTCGGTAGCTTATGCTACCTTAACGCGTCGTTCGCGTAGAACGCGTCGTTCGCGTAGAACGCGTCGTTCGCGTAGAACGCGTCGTTCGCGTAGAACGCGTTTGGAACGCCTAACATCGTGACCATAAGGTACAACCTCGGAAGGTTACAGCTATGGTCACCTAATGTGTTTGGTCGGATCCTAAAGATCGACCAAATGGGTCGGGTTCGAAAGTATAAGCGATGGTTTAAATCGCTTACCTTACGACCCTATATAAGCACTATACTAAAAGTGACGAGCTAAGCATGTCAGAACATGCTTAACTAAGTTTAGAAAACAGGTTTGGTATCGAAACAAACGGTTTTGATACTCACGAGTAGTTTGGTTACAAAATACGCAAGAATGCGCATTTTGGCCGAAACTACGACTCGTCACTGAGCCTAGATAACGTGGTAATCAGTAGGTATAGTCACTACGGACTATAACCATCATGATCACGCTCACGTTATGAAGTTCCAACGAACTTCGTGTTGACCATAAGCTGGTCAACGTAGAAAGTCAAACAAAGTTTGACTTTAGCACTAGAAAGCGATTAAAAGAACGAAAGAACACTTACGAAGGGTCCCCGAAAGCTAAACTTGATCCAGGAGCTCAGGTATGAAGCAATAGCATCAACTTAGAGCTCTTTGATCAGTTTTGTGGGTTTTACACCAAATGGGGGGGGGTATTTATAGGAAAAGCAAGACCGTTAGGATCGTTTCTTGAATATCGTGCCACGATCTCATGTGTACACTTGTCAAGATGTTATGGTATCATATGGTGACCCTAACTCCAGAGATTGTGAAAGGGCATTGCCCTTTGGAGTGATTGAAAGGCCAAAATGATCAAAAAACGAGTTTCTGCATCTGCAGGGCTCACGCGGCCCGCATTAGTATACAGGCAAAACTCAGGCGGGCCGCCTGGCCTTGTCTGATCTGCACAAACTTTCAGAAAGGACAGTTTTAGTCCCTGTTGCATATTTAAGCCATTTCCAACACTTCTAAAGCCCGTAAAGCCAACTTTAAGGCCCTAAAATGATGCCTAAACATTGTGGACATGAAACATGCTCAAAAATATGCCGGATGTTGGTTCGTTTGGCCGTACGATCGCGATGTTCGGTTAATTACGACGGAATGCGCATAAGCGCGAAAAATGATCCAAATTGCGCGACGAATGGATTTTTCTCATGCCAAACACTAAGGCATAATATAAGGATGCTTACATAAATTTTTGGATGTCCGGATGTATTCAGAACGTAAGTTATGCGCGAAAGTGCAAACTTGTGCACTTTTTGACACTTTTAGTCCCTGAATGATCCAAAAGTTTGTTTTAGCATACCAAACCCCTCAAAGCCTATTTCTAAGCTATGTAAAGGATATTTATGGTATGTTTAACTTATGGAAATGTTCCGGAATGTTTGTTACAGTTCAAATTGGCATACTTTTGCAGTTTGTCAAGTTTAGTCCCTGTAAGCGAATTAACTTGTTTTTGCCATACCATAGCCTTCAAAACTTATTTCTAAGTTATGTAAAGGTTATTTAGGGTATGTTGAGTATATGTTGATGTTCCGGAGTATTTGTCGCATTAAACTGAGTACGTTTACGCACTAGTTTGCGTATAATCCTCCAGAAAGCGATGTAGAGTTTAAAATCGATCAAAAGTCAAAACATGAAAAATGTAAAACACAACCAAACAAACATTGGGATCAAATAACATTGTTTTATTGATAATTGAACTGTTCATAATGATTTCGAGCACAAATGTTACAAGAATATCCTCCTACCTCTATGCATGACTTCTATGATAATCCTTGTTAAACTTGTTTGAATATAATCATATAATATACTATATAAAATATATAAAATACATATAATACATGTAAAAACCGAACCCTAGATGATAACCAAATGGTTATTCGTCAAGTTACTAAGTTACATCACCTAAGTGCTTAGTTCCTCGTTACGATTCTAATGGGTATTAAACCCATGAAATCATTCTAACCCCTATGGGTTTTCATAGTGTCAAGAATGAGTACTAAACCTAGATGATTATTTTTTTGCATAATTACTTTTTCTATACTTTTAATTCCGAATTCCTAATCCCCCCGTTATCATCCAAATACTCATACACCTACGTTTCCTCGTGTAGAAGGACTTGGTGTTCCATCCTCAAACAACCAACAACTCGTCACGGAATAACAAGTGGAAGCTTGCAAAACCGTGAGTTCACTTGACCCATTTTCATTTTAACACTTTTTGGGTGCAATATGTTAACCTTATCAAAATCACGACACTTTATACTTTATGCAAATTCACGAAACAATCCAAATACATGAAAACTACTTGTTATGCTTGATACATATACTTGGGTGATTCTTATGTGATACAATAGTCATTAGCTTTGTACGAGCATCCATTTAACATGTATAGCGCAATAGGATTAACGCACCACCCGTGAATGAGAGGTCATCTTATATAACAACCCTCAAAAATCACCCCTAAACCCTCCCAGATACACCCTGTACGCGATAAACGAACCCGAATAACATTAATATTAATAAAAATCAAGAAAAACAAACAAAATGGGTCGCTCGCGGGCCGCGACTTAGCTAGTCAAGATCTTCGCGGGGCACGAGGCCCCATTGCTTGCCGGCCAAACTAACGAGCCACGTGTTCCACACGTTTCGGACCTACTTGGTGACTCATCAACCCTACCACGGCCTTTTAGGCTTTCGTGGCCCGCGAAGGAGACAGAGGCGGGCGCCGCGTGGCGTGACGTGACGGATTCCTGAAATCCCTATAAATTGGTCATTCAGCTGCATTTCACAATCGTCCATCATCTATTCTTTTCTCTCAATTTCTGTAGGATAAAACTATAGCCTAATACCCCCTAATAAGCGAAGCTCTGCCTCGTTGTAAGTATTATAACCCCCGGTTACGTATTAGTTACTCTACCCGATTGATCTAGAGCTCCGTAACGTATGTCAAGGCTCTGCCTGGCTCAGTAGTTGGAATTCTGTCTCCGGGGTATAGCTAATGTAAATTGGGTTATTTTACTAACACATGTGCATTGTTTAATTTTAATAAATAATAACCATGAGAAACAACAGGAAGCTATAATATTACCAGGATGCGTGTAGGAATACCAAAGTCTACAAAAGTTAGTACATCTGCTTTTCATAAACTGTTTTTATAAAACCTCAATTGTTTTAAAGTATAATTAACAGTGATTGAGTATTTATATTCTACAGTTACTGTCGATATGTTGGGGTTTTGTATACATTACTTGTTACTACATTGTGAGTAGTAGCATGACCACAGGTCAGGATTGACAGTACCGTGGGTGGTAATTAAGTAGATATAAACAAATGTAATTGCGGATGCCCTTAATACTGTACAATGATAAAACTGTTTTGATTAAACTAAGACACACTCACCAGTATTTCTTGCTGATAAAATGTTTCTAAAACGCGTTTCAGGTAACACAATGTGAAAGCCAATAAAAGCCAGCTGGAGAGCACTGAAGGCTTAGAAAAGTGACTATAAAAGTTACCTAAATAAAAAGAAGAATTGTTTTCAATAATTAGGGATTACTTCTATAAATATATTACAAATGAAAATCGGGTTTTGTCCCACTTGTTTATTATAAATGTATTATCAGCAAAACTTGGGTTTTATCCCATTTATCCATTTTAAACATTTTGGTGTTTAACTCTGATAACAGTATTTCCTAACTACAGTCCCGATGAAAGTTTTTCGCTGCCAAATTAATAAACATCGATACCAACTGACTTGTTCGCGGCTCCCGCTCCCAGGGTGGGGTCGGGGGCTGTGACAGAAGGTGGTATCAGAGCTATGCCACTGGCTTAAGCCCTATAGGTGTTCTTCCAATACCTAAACCTTAACCATTTATGTTAGGAAATTACTATCTTATGTGTTATCCTGTGAACATAAAAAAAATCTTAATATGTTTTTTATAATTTTTATGTCATTTAACGAATTTTGAATTCTCAATATATGTTACCCATATCTGTATCTTACAGTTATGCTATATTTAGAAAGTATATATATATATATATATATATATATATATATAGAGAGAGAGAGAGAGAGAGAGAGAGAGAGGTGATATATTAATAATGTTATATCTTATCAATTTTTATGATATATTATATATCATACATTTGTATGAAAATAATTCAATATGAATTTTATAACATTATAATAATATTACGATAGTAACATTAATATCTCCATATTAATATAAGATAACACAATTCAGGTATGATACTTCGAAAAATATCATAATATAAATATTAAGATAATATGTATTATACCTAAATGATTTTATGTCATTTAAATTCTCAGGATGTGTAACCCATATTTGTATCTTACAATATGTTATGCTATAAATATATAAAGGGGATATATTCATAATATATTAATATTAAATTTTGTGATATATATCATACCCATATATTTATGTGAATACAATTCAATATAAATTATAATAATATTATGATACTGATATTAATATCTTAATCAAAGATATAAGATAACACCCTTAGGTATGATGTCACACCCCGACCGCGTAAAACAACGAAACCACGACGGAAACGTCGGGGGAGTGTTGTAACAGAATTATTGTTTCACAACCATGGTAATTAAAGTTATGTTTTATTTATCAACAAAGGTGTTACATTGTCTTAAAACAACTGAAACAAAGAGTACATAACATGAGTAAACTAGTCTAGCTTCATTTTAAGTCACTAAGGCACAAGTCCGCCTAAGTGTGTCTTGATCATCCTATGCAACAGCTCCTGAAAACACATGTGAAAATAGGTACGTCAGCATAAAAATGCCTGTGAGATACATAGGTTTTATTAAAATAGGATTCATGACTTAAAATTAAAGAAATGTTTAATAAAGGTTGGTCATGAATCTTGTTAAGTGTTTTCTTTTATAAATCATACGAAAATGTGATAAGAAATCAGATTATATCAAAGAAAGGTGTATAGTAAAATAAATAACCAAGTAAAATGAGTTTGTATAAATTAAACTGTTTGTAAAACGATGTCTTGTGAAGATATGTTATTTATGAAAAATGTAATATGTCTAAATTAAAATGGTTTAAATAACGCTACGATATGTAATATCCTAAAAGCACTTATATATAGGAAGCACCAGCGGCGTATCCACCATGCTTTTATCATATTACACGTCGCCTAGTTATGTAAATCACTTACCCAAACAAACCATCAAAATGTAATGTTCAAACAAATGTTGAAATGTTATTGTGTAAACAAATGTAATGTATAGTGAATAAAAGTATTTACTCAACCCAATAAGAAGAATGTACAAAACAATGTAATTGATATAAAACACAGTTTAAACCAAAGATATGTTTTGTAAAAATGCATGCTATACAGATATAAACACTTATGTGGTAATGTTAAACGTATACATTCAAGCCTTGAGACTGTAGGATAACCTTAGAACAAATCAAAGGTTATCAAAAATGTTTTCGGATTTACTCATTCCCTACATCCAAACAAACCTAGGATTTCAGGAATGGGAGTTGTCAAGTCCTATGGTACCACTACTTACTACCGAGCAGCGTAGCTAATGTTAATGAACGTATTTTAGTTCGTTAAACAAACCAAATGTCATACCAAATGTAAGCATGTTTTATGAAAACAATGTACCTAGTATGCTAAGTGAACATACAAGGTAGAAATGTAAAACAGTGTGTCCATATACTGAGTGAACATATGTAACAGAAATGCAATGTAAAACAATGTGCTAGCATGCTAATAAAACATACATAGCAAAAACATGCAAGAAATCATGTACTATATGTGTACTAATGAACATAACAAGCATATGATATAAAAGCATGAAAAGCACGAAAGTAACAAGTAGGCACATGTGTTTCACCCCAAAAAGATTGAAAAACAGTAAAAGAGGGGACTATGTACTCACTTGTGATTGCTCAATAGTCTTTGGATAACTACCCAGCAAAGTAAGAAAGATCACGGAATCAAACGGCACCTAATATAGGTAACTACGTTAATAAACGGACCTAAATCAGAGGATCGGATAGAATGAGGTTTCGTAAACCAAATGAGTGTAAGAACTCATGTATTATGGTTTAACAATGCCTACATTCTAAAACGAAACCTATCCTAAGTTCTTACGACCCATTACGACTCGTTTTGGTAGCTTACGCTACTTTAACGCGTCATTCGCGTAAAACGCGTTTGGAACGCCTAACTAGTCCTATGACAAGTAAAATATGCCTTAACATGTCTAATAATGTTGCCTAATCAGTTTAGATGTGAAAATTTATGTTACATATGCGTAAAATGAATTTTGGCGTAAAAAGGGCATTTTGGTGATTTTTCCTAAAGCATATAATTTCCTATCATACAACTAAGTAGACTAAGTGACCATAAAGTATTTACTCAACCCAATAAGAAGAATGTACAAAACAATGTAATTGATATAAAACACAGTTTAAACCAAAGATATGTTTTGTAAAAATGCATGCTATACAGATACAAACACTTATGTGGTAATGTTAAACGTATACATTCAAGCCTTGAGACTGTAGGATAACCTTAGAACAAATCAAAGGTTATCAAAAATGTTTCCGGATTCACTCATTCCCTACATCCAAACAAACCTAGGATTTCAGGAATGGGAGTTGTCAAGTCCTATGGTACCACTACTTGTCACACCCCGATCACGAAGAACATACAAATTGTGGCGGAAACGTCGGGGAGTATTGTAACAGAATCAATTGTTTCAAATCCATGGCAATTGAAGTTTCGTTTTATTAATCAAACATGAATGTTTACATTGTTTAAACAAGAACCAAAGAGTACATAACATAAATTAACTAGTTCTTGTCTCGTTTTAAGGCACTAAGGCACAGGTCCGCCTAAGTATGTCTTGACAAGTCCTATGCATCATCTCCTGAAAACACATGTGAAAATAGGTACGTTAGCATAAAAATGCCTGTGAGATACATTGGTTTTGTGAAAACGGAATTCATGACTTATGTTTGAGAAAATGTTTAGTCATGAACCTCGTATTTTGCTTTGTCTTGTAAATCATTTGAAAAACGGTAAGATCAAATGGTATGTATAAATAAGAGAACACTGTATGGTTAAACGGATAACCATGTAAAATGAGTTTGTATAAGATAAGTCGTTTGTAAAACAATGTCTCGTGAAAAGTGTGTTATTTGTATAAAATGTCATATGTCTCAAATTGAAATGATTCAAATAACGCTACGATATGTAATACCATACAAACACTTATATATAGGAAGTACCAGCGGCGTATCCACCATGCTTGTATCATATTACACACGCCTCGTTACTTAATCACTTACTCAAACCAAACCATCAAGTTGAAATGTTTAACAATTGTGGAAATGTTTATGTATAGTCAAATGACTATTGTCAAATGTAAATCATGTCAATGGATACAACTGGTTTACACGGTTCAATGGTTACAAACGGTTCATATAATCAAACGGGTTTAGACGGTTCACATAGTCAAATGGTCACAACGGTTCAAAATGTAGCATAATGTGTTCATATGCTGGATGAGCATATGCAACAGGAATGCAATGTAAAACAATGTACTAAGTACGCACACAATGGGCATACATAGCATGTAATGTAAAGCAATGTACTAAGTACGCACACAATGGGCATACATAGCATGTAATGTAAAGCAATGTACTAAGTACGCACACAATGGGCATACATAACATGAAATGTAATGTAAAGCAATGTACTAAGTACGCACACAATGGGCATACATATCATGAAATGTATTGTAAAGTGATGTGCTAAGTATGCACACAATGGACATACATAGCATAAACACAATGAAATCATGTACTATATGTGTACTATCGAACATAGCAAGTATATGATGTGAAAACCGGAAAGCATGAAAGTAACAAGTAGGCACATGTGTTTCACCCCAAAACAGTTTGGAAAACAGTAAAAGAGGGGTTCAATGTACTCACCTGAGATTGCTTTGAGTTCTTGTATAATAACCAAACAATGCTAGATCACGGAATATCAAACGACACCTAATAGGTAGCTATGTTAATATACCGGACCTAAATCGGAAGGATCGGATAGTATGCGGGTTCGTAAACCAAACGAGCATGGAGACTCATGTAACATGGTTTAACAAAGCCTACATGCTAAAATGAAACCTAACCTAATTGCTTACAATCCATTACGACCCGTTTAGGTAGCTTATGCTACCCTAACGCGTCGTTCGCGTAGAACGTGTTCGGAATGCCTAACATCGCGACCACAAGGTATAACCTCGGAAGGTTATAGCTATGGTCACCTAATGTGTTTGGTCGGATCCTAATGATCGACCAAATGGGTCGGGTTCGAAAGTATAAGCGATGGTTTAGATCGCTTACCTTACGACCCTATATAAGCACTCAACTAAAAGTGACGAGCTAAGCATGTTAGAACATGCTTAATTAAGTTTAGAAAACAGGTTTGGCATCAAAACAAACGGCTTTGATGCTCACGAGTATTTTGGTTACAAAATACGCAAGAATGCGAATTTTGGTCGAAACTACGACTCGTCACTGAGCCTAGATAACGTGGTAATCAGTAGGTATAGTCACTACGGACTATAACCATCGTGATCACGCTCACGTTATGAAGTTCCACGAACTTCTTGTTGACCATAGGCTGGTCAATGCAGAAAGTCAACAAAACATTGACTTTCGGACTCGAAAAGCGAATAAAAGAACGAAAGAATACTTACGGAGGGTCCCCGAATGCTAATCTAGATCAAAGAGCTCAGGTATGAAGCAATGGCATCAACTTAGAGCATTTTGATCAGATTTGTGTGGGTTTTACACCAAAGGGGGGGGGGGTATTAATAGGAAAAGTAGAGCCGTTAGGATCGTTTCTTGATTTTCGTGCCATGATCCTAAGCGTCCACTTGTCAAAATGTTGTGGTTACTGAAAATGGCCCTTGGCTCTTGATTGGGTGAAAGGGCATTGCCCCTTGAACGAACGAAAGGCCAACTGCAAGTGGATTCAAACATTGAATCTGGTCTGCAAGTCTGACGCGCCCCGCGTAAGGATTTGGGCAATCCTTACGCGCCCCGCCTGAGGGTCACAGTTCAGAATTTTCAGTTTTAGTCCCTGCACTTCACAAACATGCAATTTGGCCCATTTTTGGCACGTTTAAGCCCCGTTAACCTCATTTCAAGGCTCTAAGATGAAGTTAGAGTGTAGGGGACTTGAAATATGCTCAAAAATATTCCGGATGTCGGTTCATTTGGTCGTACGATCGCGATGTTCGCTTAATTACGACGGAATGCGCATAAGCGCGAAAGACGATCCAAATGACGCGACGAATGGATTTTTCTCATGCCAAACACTAAGGCATAATATAAGGATGCTTACATAAATTTTTGGATGTCCGGATGTATTCAGAACGTAAGTTATGCGCGAAAGTGCAAACTTGTGCACTTTTTGACACTTTTAGTCCCTGAATGACCCAAAAGTTTATTTTAGCATACCAAACCCTTCAAAGCCTATTTCTAAGCTATGTAAAGGATATTTATGGTATGTTTAACTTATGGACATGTTCCGGAATGTTCGTTACAGTTCAAATTGGCATACTTTCGTAGTTTGTCAAGTTTAGTCCCTGTAAGCGAATTAACTTGTTTTTGCCATACCAAAGCGTTCAAAACTTATTTCTAAGTTATGTAAAGGTTATTTAAGGTATGTTAAGTATATGCTGATGTTCCGGAGTATTTGTCGCATTAAACTGAGTATGTTTACGCACTAGTTTGCGTATAATTCCCCAGAAAGTGTTGTAGAATTTGAATTTGAACAAGAATTGATATGTGCAAAAGATACACATATTTATACAAGATCCCAAGTATGAAATACAATATTTCATTGGCTTGGTATTTGTTTGTTGGTTGCGGTGACACAGGTGTCACAGTCTCCCCTACTTTAGGAAATTTCGTCCAGAAATTTATTCGTGGGAGTTTATTAGTGATTTTGCCAAATACCCACCAGCGATATGCAAGGTAATATCCTGTCATTTCCTTGACGGTCATTCTTCAGAAATGAAAATGAACAGACGGAGTCATTTTCCTTGATGAGTATTCTTCAGAAATGGAAATGACGGAATAAGCAAACGGATGTTCATTTCCTCCACGGACAAATCTTCAGAAACGAAAATGAACGGACGGAGTCATTTTCAATGGTGCTTTATCAGAAATGGAATTGAAGGATTACACAACGGATATTCATTTTCCCAACGGATAAATCGTTAGAAACGAAAATGAACTAACGGATTCATTTTCAACGGTTGCTTCATCAGAGTTGGAAATGAAGGATTACACAACGGATATTCATTTCCCAACGGATAAATCGTCAGAAACGAAAATGAACTAACGGATTCATTTTCAACGGTTGTTTCATCAGAGTTGGAAATGAAGGATTACACAACGGATATTCATTTCCCCAACGGATAAATCGTCAGAAACGAAAATGAACTAACGGAGTCATTTTCAACGGTTGCTTCATCAGAGTTGGAAATGAAGGATTACACAACGGATATTCATTTCCTCAACGGGTAAGTCTTCAGAAACGAAAATGAACTAACGGAGTCATTTTCAACGGTTGCTTCATCAGAGTTGGAAATGAAGGATTACATAACGGATATTCATTTCCCCAACGGATAAATCGTCAGAAACGAAAATGAACTAATGGAGTCATCTTCAACGGTTGCTTCCTCAGAGTTGGAAATGAAGGATTACACAACGGATATTCATTTCCACAACGGATAAATCGTCAGAAACGAAAATGAGCTAACGGAATCATCTTCAACGGTTGCTTCCTCAGAGTTGGAAATGAATAGGGTTAATTCTAGACACATGACAGAACTTGCTGTGATTTCTGTGCACTAAATTCATTAATTATGTATGCATCCATAATTACGTAATCCCTTGCACAGTCCGCACAGTTTGTTTTGTAATGTTTTGGGGAAGGATATCAAGCTTGTGATGAGGGTGACTAGACTTCCATCGGGTCCTTTTTATTAGATCCACAGGGGATCTTCTTAGTTAGGCCACCAAGGAGTCCTTTTAGCTATATCATCTCATGATATCCCTAACTAGATTTTTGGATCAATCTGCTTAACTAGACCACTCAAGGGGTCTAATTATGAAGTAGTACTTTATAATCCGAGGGACTTAACTATAACATAGAAGTCCATTGAGGATTTTAAGTAATACCTTTGGGTATCCTACTATGAATCTCTTGTACAAGGATATGTAAAATTCTACGAAGATTTGGATAACATAACAACACATAAGGGAACACATAAGCACAAAGTCACATAATTGTTTAACTTGATTATAATTTGTTATTAACTTGTTATTGGTTGAATACGGATATGGAAACCAATCGACGGGTCTCAATGTTCACTGGAATCTATCTGAGAAGATAGAAAGATCTCCCAAAACTCGATTTTTGATTACAAGGAATCACCACATTCAAATTAAGGTATACAACAATTAAAGACTTACGGGAAATCCTTAGGTACCCTATTAAGGATTTATAGCGGTACTTTGGGTATTCGTCTTGTGTTGTCACATGCGCCTTGTACTTCGTTTCCTTAGAATAAACGGGTACTTAGGAATTTCGTGGAAGACGCAAGCGTTTATAGAATGGGAGAATTTTGGGGGTAATTTGTTCTTCAAGGAATACGGTTCCTTGATTGTCGGTATTGTAAGGGATATGTCGTTTATACATGCAACCACAGAAATACATTGCAATGTAAATAAAAGATTTATTTATAGACAACGATAACAACTGTTTCTTGGACCTCGACAACAGAAGAAAATAATACATAAGACGTGATTATTTCTAAACGATGTTGTCTTCTAGTCAGTCAGATGCTTATCCCCGTGCTGGATTTGCATTAGCAAGCTTTGGGCAATTTCTTCGGAAATGACCCATCTCGTCACGGTTGAAACAAGAGCCTGGTAGAAAACGACCTTGAGCAGGATTGTTGCCAGCTTGGTTTGGTGCAGCTGCAGCTGTGCAGACTCTTGCTGTGTGGCCTATAAGTCCACAAGTTTGGCATTTGCGGCACTGTACATTGGCGTGATGATGGAGGCTACATTGGTTGCACAAGGGTGCAGTTCCATTGTATGGTTTTCTAGCAGGGGGTTGAGCTGGTTGGTTGGGGATGGCTTGACCATTGTGAGCGACCACGGCGAAGTTCTGAGAAGCCTTTCGCTTCTTTGACTTCTTAGGAGATTCAGTCTGTTCATCCATGGTCTTTGATTCCTCGATTGGGTTCGATTCCCCGACCGGTTTCTTGTCACCCTTTCGGAAAAGTTTACCTTTCCTGATCTTTGATTCAGTCAAGGTTGCAGATAGCTCAATGGCCTGTTTAACTGTAGTAGGGTTGCTACCAGTCACAATGTCTTGTATTGAGTCAGGGAGGCCATCAATGTACTTTTCGATTGCCTTATCCAAAGGTGTAACCATATCCGGGCATAACAAACTTAACTCCTCATAACGGTCCGTGTAGGCTCGATGCTCACCGCTAACTTGCTTAAGATTGGCGAACTCCGTTTCCAAGGCCCTGATCTCGTGACGAGGACAGAATTCCTTCATCATCAGAGCTCAAAGCTCTTGCCATGTTTGAGCCAGTGCCACATCGGCACCCCTATCTCTCATCACACCGTTCCACCATGTCAAAGCTCGTTTCTCAAAGACGCTAGATGCGAATTCTACCTTTCGCTCGTTTGGACATTGAACATGTCTGAAGGTGTTCTCTAAACTCTCGAACCATTGCAGAAGGGCAGTCGCTCCTTGAGATCCAGAAAACTTTGATGGCTTAGCCGAGTTGAACGTCTTGAAGTTGCAGGGGGCATTATTGTTGTTGTTGGCTTGGTTCCATTGAGCAAAGAGGTTTAGGAATTGAGCAGCCATTTGCTGCACAATGATCTCTGCTAGTTCGGCAGTCGCTATCTGGTTTTCGCGTCGAGGAGGCATTCTAGTAGAGAAACAAGAAAGAAAACAAATGAAATGGCATTGGGTAAGAATAGGATGTTACAATTACCGGCCATAATCATGGTTGATGGTCATTTGTTTGAATCCACGAAGCAAACAAACAACACCAAGGCTGAATCAAAGCAACTAGATCCTCATAGTGTATCGCGAAGACATGCTCACCTATAAGTGGATACTCACCCCAAGAGTTCCCAGGTAAGAGTGACTGGTCCGATTATGTGGATTTGTACGAACACTCTAACCTTAGACAGAAAACCCGGGGTACAGGCATTCACTCTTCCAGTTTGCACGTGTTCACACTATTTAGGACCCAAAACTTTGACGAGAGTTTTGAAAATTCAAAGGGGTTCAAAACCTTATAACAGAGGGTTCAAAACCTAGTAATCAATCATCCTAGAACAGATGATTAGTATTCAAAGCGGTTTTGAAATTTATGTTCTTGTTGTGGTCGTCGCCTAAGGATAGGTGACGGTATTGTTTTATGACTAAACGCAAGTAAACTCGCGTTAGGGTCCTAGGAAGGTTATAGACTAGGTCAAAGCATTTCTAATAACCTAATTCCCTATAACCATTGGCTCTGATACCATCTTTTCTGTCACACCCCGACCACGAAGAACATACAAATTGTGGCGGAAACGTCAGGGAGTATTGTAACAGAATCAATTGTTTCAAATCCATGGCAATTGAAGTTTCGTTTTATTAATCAAACATGAATGTTTACATTGTTTAAACAAGAACCAAAGAGTACATAACATAAATTAACTAGTTCTTTTCTCGTTTTAAGGCACTAAGGCACAGGTCCGCCTAAGTATGTCTTGACAAGTCCTATGCATCATCTCCTGAAAACACATGTGAAAATAGGTACGTCAGCATAAAAATGCCTGTGAGATACATTGGTTTTGTGAAAACGGAATTCATGACTTATGTTTGAGAAAATGTTTAGTCATGAACCTCGTATTTTGCTTTGTCTTGTAAATCATTTGAAAAACGGTAAGATCAAATGGTATGTATAAATAAGAGAACACTGTATGGTTAAACGGATAACCATGTAAAATGAGTTTGTATAAGATAAGTCGTTTGTAAAACAATGTCTCGTGAAAAGTGTGTTATTTGTATAAAATGTCATATGTCTCAAATTGAAATGATTCAAATAACGCTACGATATGTAATACCATACAAACACTTATATATAGGAAGTACCAGCGGCGTATCCACCATGCTTGTATCATATTACACACGCCTCGTTACTTAATCACTTACTCAAACCAAACCATCAAGTTGAAATGTTTAACAATTGTGGAAATGTTTATGTATAGTCAAATGACTATTGTCAAATGTAAATCATGTCAACGGATACAACTGGTTTACACGGTTCAATGGTTACAAATGGTTCATATAATCAAACGGGTTTAGACGGTTCACATAGTCAAATGGTCACAACGGTTCAAAATGTAGCATAATGTGTTCATATGCTGGATGAGCATATGCAACAGGAATGCAATGTAAAACAATGTACTAAGTACGCACACAATGGGCATACATAGCATGTAATGTAAAGCAATGTACTAAGTACGCACACAATGGGCATACATAGCATGTAATGTAAAGCAATGTACTAAGTACGCACACAATGGGCATACATAGCATGAAATGTAATGTAACGCAATGTACTAAGTACGCACACAATGGGCATACATATCATGAAATGTATTGTAAAGTGATGTGCTAAGTATGCACACAATGGACATACATAGCATAAACACAATGAAATCATGTACTATATATGTACTATCGAACATAGCAAGTATATGATGTGAAAACCGGAAAGCATGAAAGTAACAAGTAGGCACATGTGTTTCACCCCAAAACAGTTTGGAAAACAGTAAAAGAGGGGTTCAATGTACTCACTTGAGATTGCTTTGAGTTCTTGTATAATAACCAAACAATGCTAGATCACGGAATATCAAACGGCACCTAATAGGTAGCTATGTTAATATACCGGACCTAAATCGGAAGGATCGGATAGTATGTGGGTTCGTAAACCAAACGAGTATGGAGACTCATGTAATATGGTTTAACAAAGCCTACATGCTAAAATGAAACCTAACCTAATTACTTACAATCCATTACGACCCGTTTAGGTAGCTTATGCTACCCTAACGCGTCGTTCGCGTAGAACGTGTTCGGAACGCCTAACATCGCGACCACAAGGTATAACCTCGGAAGGTTATAGCTATGGTCACCTAATGTGTTTGGTCGGATCCTAATGATCGACCAAATGGGTCGGGTTCGAAAGTATAAGCGATGGTTTAGATCGCTTACCTTACGACCCTATATAAGCACTAAACTAAAAGTGACGAGCTAAGCATGTTAGAACATGCTTAATTAAGTTTAGAAAACAGGTTTGGCATCAAAACAAACGGCTTTGATGCTCACGAGTATTTTGGTTACAAAATACGCAAGAATGCGAATTTTGGTCGAAACTACGACTCGTCACTGAGCCTAGATAACGTGGTAATCAGTAGGTATAGTCACTACGGACTGTAACCATCGTGATCACGCTCACGTTATGAAGTTCCACGAACTTCTTGTTGACCATAGGCTGGTCAATGCAGAAAGTCAACAAAACATTGACTTTCGGACTCGAAAAGCGAATAAAAGAACGAAAGAATACTTACGGAGGGTCCCCGAATGCTAATCTAGATCAAAGAGCTCAGGTATAAAGCAATGGCATCAACTTAGAGCATTTTGATCAGATTTGTGTGGGTTTTACACCAAAGGGGGGGGGGGTATTTATAGGAAAAGTAGAGCCGTTAGGATCGTTTCTTGATTTTCGTGCCATGATCCTAAGCGTCCACTTGTCAAAATGTTGTGGTTACTGAAAATGGCCCTTGGCTCTTGATTGGGTGAAAGGGCATTGCCCCTTGAACGAACAAAAGGCCAACTGCAAGTGGATTCAAACATTGAATCTGGTCTGCAAGTCTGACGCGCCCCGCGTAAGGATTTGGGCAATCCTTACGCGCCCCGCCTGAGGGTCACAGTTCAGAATTTTCAGTTTTAGTCCCTGCACTTCACAAACATGCAATTTGGCCCATTTTTGGCACGTTTAAGCCCCGTTAACCTCATTTCAAGGCTCTAAGATGAAGTTAGAGTGTAGGGGACTTGAAATATGCTCAAAAATATTCCGGATGTCGGTTCGTTTGGTCGTACGATCGCGATGTTCGCTTAATTACGACGGAATGCGCATAAGCGCGAAAGACGATCCAAATGACGCGACGAATGGATTTTTCTCATGCCAAAAACTAAGGCATAATATAAGGATGCTTACATAAATTTTTGGATGTCCGGATGTATTCAGAACGTAAGTTATGCGCGAAAGTGCAAGCTTGTGCACTTTTTGACACTTTTAGTCCCTGAATGACCCAAAAGTTTATTTTAGCATACCAAACCCCTCAAAGCCTATTTCTAAGCTATGTAAAGGATATTTATGGTATGTTTAACTTATGGACATGTTCTGGAATGTTCGTTACAGTTCAACTTGGCATACTTTCGCAGTTTGTCAAGTTTAGTCCCTGTAAGCGAATTAACTTGTTTTTGCCATACCAAAGCCTTCAAAACTTATTTCTAAGTTATGTAAAGGTTATGTAAGGTATGTTAAGTATATGTTGATGTTCCGGAGTATTTGTCGCATTAAACTGGGTATGTTTACGCACTAGTTTGCGTATAATTCCCCAGAAAGTGTTGTAGAATTTGAATTTGAACAAGAATTGATATGTGCAAAAGATACACATATTTATACAAGATCCCAAGTATGAAATACAATATTTCATTGGCTTGGTATTTGTTTGATGGTTGCGGTGACACAGGTGTCACACTACTTACTACCGAGCAGCGTAGCTAATGTTAATGAACGTATTTTAGTTCGTTAAACAAACCAAATGTCATACCAAATGTAAGCATGTTTTATGAAAACAATGTACCTAGTATGCTAAGTGAACATACAAGGTAGAAATGTAAAACAGTGTGTCCATATACTGAGTGAACATATGTAACAGAAATGCAATGTAAAACAATGTGCTAGCATGCTAATAAAACATACATAGCAAAAACATGCAAGAAATCATGTACTATATGTGTACTAATGAACATAACAAGCATATGATATAAAAGCATGAAAAGCACGAAAGTAACAAGTAGGCACATGTGTTTCACCCCAAAAAGATTGAAAAACAGTAAAAGAGGGGACTATGTACTCACTTGTGATTGCTCAATAGTCTTTGGATAACTACCCAACAAAGTAAGAAAGATCACGGAATCAAACGGCACCTAATATAGGTAACTACGTTAATAAACGGACCTAAATCAGAGGATCGGATAGAATGAGATTTCGTAAACCAAATGAGTGTAAGAACTCATGTATTATGGTTTAACAATGCCTACATTCTAAAACGAAACCTATCCTAAGTTCTTACGACCCATTACGACTCGTTTTGGTAGCTTACGCTACTTTAACGCGTCGTTCGCGTAAAACACGTTTGGAACGCCTAACTAGTCCTATGACAAGTAAAATATGCCTTAACATGTCTAATAATGTTGCCTAATCAGTTTAGATGTGAAAATTTATGTTACATATGCGTAAAATGAATTTTGGTGTAAAAAGGGCATTTTGGTGATTTTTCCTAAAGCATATAATTTCCTATCATACAACTAAGGAGACTAAGTGACCATAAAGTATAACCTCGGAAGGTTATTCCTTATGCAACTATGGTCACAAAATGTGTTTGGTTAGATCCTAATGATCGACCAAACGGGTTGGGTTCGAAAGTCTAAGCGATTGTTTAGATCGCTTATCTTACGACCCTATATAAGCACTAAACCTAAAGTGACGAGCTAAACATATTAAAACATGTTTAACGAGATTTGAAAACAAGTTTGGTATCAAAACAAAGGGTCTTGATACCTAAAAGTAGTTTGGTTGCAAAATACGCAAGAATACGCATTTTGACCGAAACTACGACTCGTCACTACGCCTAAATAACGTGGTAATCAGTAGGTATAGTCACAAAGGATTATGACCATCGTGATTACGCTTACGTTACGAAGTTCAAACGAACTTCGTGTTGACCATTGACTGGTCAAAGCTGAAAGTCAAACACTGTTTGACTTTCGTGCTAAAAACGCGAAAAAGAACGAAGGAATACTTACAAGAGGTCCAAGAAATGGAGGTTTGATCTGAAAATTCTCAGGTATGAAGTGTTTATACTTCAACTTAGAGAATATGAGCAGATCAAAGTGAGCTTGAATGAAAAAGTTTGGGGTTTATATAGAGTTCGGGAAACCGTTAAGATCGTTTATCGAAAACCGTGCTTCGATCTAGGTCGTACACATGTACCCCCTGATTTGTAATACAATGGGCATCCCAAAATAGCCCATAGGAAGCTTAAAAACCGTTTGCAATCCATAGAAACCCAACTGCTGTTTTAATAAAAGTTCTTTTGCTGATCTAGGGGGCGCTCGCGCCCCGCGTAAAAGCTAGGCTGAGTCTACGCGGCCCGTGTCCGCAGCACAGCTGAAAAACAGTTCCAAAATGTGCAGAAATGGACCCTGCACATATTTAAGCCTCATTTTGACCCATTTAAGGCCCGTTAAGCCATTTTCAAGGTCCAACAATGATGCCTAAGCATAGTGGACATGAAATATGCCGGATGTCGGTTCGTTTGGTCTTATGATCACGATATTCGGTTAATTACGACGAAACATGAACGGACGCGAAAAACGATCCAAATTACGCGACGAATTGAATTTTATCATGCCAATCACTAAAATAAATTATTTTAATGATTACATATATTTTTGGATGTCCGGATGTATTCAGAACGTAAGATATGCATGGAAATGCAAACTTATGCACTTTTTGACGCTTTTAGTCCCTGAATGACCAAAAAGTTTATTTTGGCACACCGAACCCCTCAAAGCCTATTTCTAAGCTATGTAAAGGATATTTAGGGTATGTTTAACTTATGATCAAGTTCCGGATTGTCTGTTACAGTACGAATCGACATACTTTCGGAGTTTGTCGAATTTAGTCCCTGTAAGCGAATAAACTTGATTTTGCCATACCAAAGCCTTCAAAACTTATTTCTAAGTTATGTAAAGGTTATTTAAGGTATGTTAAGCATAAATTGATGTTCCGGAGTTTTTGTCACGTTAAACTGATTATGTTTGCGCATCGGTTTGCGTATAACTCTCCAGAAAGCGATATAGAGTTTGAAATTGAACAAAAATCAAAACATGCAAAATGTCAAACATAAACAAACAAATATTGGGATCAAATAACATTGTTTTATTGATAAATAAACTGTTTACAATGATTACAAGCACAGGTGTCACAGTCTCCCCTACTTGTGGAAATTTCGTCCCGAAATTTATTTAGAGGAAACTCGTGAGAAAAGATGAGGACATTTCACCTTCATTTGATCTTCACGTTCCTAAGTAAACTCTGGTCCACGTTTAGATTCCCAGCGAACTTTGACCAATGGAATGCGCTTGCGTTTAAGCCACTTGACTTCACGGTCCATGATTTCCATAGGTTTCTCAACAAAATGCATCGTGTTATCAACACGAATTTCGTCAAGTGGTATGTGGAGGTTCTCATCAGCTAAACACTTCTTGAGGTTGGACACGTGAAAGGTTGGATGAACGTTTCCAAGTTCAGGAGGTAACTCTAGTCTGTAGGCTACCTTACCGATTCTTTCGACGATCTTGAATGGTCCAACATATCTAGGTGCAAGTTTTCCTGTCTTTCCAAATCTGATCACACCTTTCCAAGGTGAGACCTTAAGTAATACACGATCACCGACTTGAAATTCCAAGGGCTTGCGTCGTCGGTCCGCGTAACTCTTTTGACGGCTTCTAGCTGTCTGAAGGTTATCACGAACTTTCTTAACTTTATCTGTTGTCTCTAGAATGAGGTCAGGTCTAGTAAGCTGAGCCTCACCGATTTCATTCCAGCAGACTGGTGAACGAAATTTTTGACCATAGAGAGCCTCGAAAGGAGCCATGTTGATGCTAGAATGATAACTATTGTTGTAGGATAATTCAATCAACGGAAGATACGAATCCCAACTACGACCAAAATCAATCACACAAGCTCTAAGCATATCCTCCAAAGTCTGGATTGTTCTTTCAGATTGGCCATCTGATTGTGGATGATAAGCTGTGCTCAAATTAAGTTGGGTCCCCATAGCAGATTGCATGGTTCTCCAAAAATGAGACGAGAAACGAGCATCTCTGTCAGAAATAATGTTCAAAGGAACACCATGTCTAGATACAATTTCATCCACATAGATTTTAGCAAGCTTGTCAGCAGATAGATCCTCACGGACCGACAAGAAATGTGCTGATTTTGTAAGATGATCAATAATTACCCAGATGGCATCATGAACGTTCTTAGTGCGCGGAAGTTTGGTAATAAGATCCATAGCAATGTTTTCCCATTTCCAAACTGGAATCTTTGGTTGCTCCAATAAACCAGAAGGATGTTGATGTTCAGCCTTAACCTTAAGACAAGTAAGGCATTTTGATACGTATAAGGCAATGTCTTTCTTCATACCAGGCCACCAATACTGAGTACGAAGATCCTTATACATTTTATCTGCACCAGGATGAATAGAATAACGAGACTTATGAGCTTCATCCATAAGCAAGGTGCAAAGATTGTCTTGACTTGGGACCCACAAGTGGTCCATGAAATAATACAATCCATTGTCCTTCAGTTCCAGATCAGGCTTAATGTGATAGGGTAATTCCTTACCCATCAAACCTTGTGAAACACAAGTATGTTGAGCCTGAGAGATGCGGGTTTGGATATTAGATCGAACTTTGACACAGTGAAGCTTGACACGTTCCTTACGACTTAATGCGTCAGCCACGACATTCGCCTTACCAGGATGGTAGCGAATTTCGCAGTCAAAGTCGTTTAGAAGTTCAACCCAACGTCGTTGCCTCATGTTGAGTTCTTTCTGATTAAAAATGTGCTGAAGACTCTTGTGGTTAGTGAAAACCACACATTTTGTACCATACAAATAGTGTCTCCAGATTTTGAGAGCGAACAAAACTGCACCTAACTCAAGATCATGAGTGGTGTAGTTCTTCTCATGTATCTTCAACTGCCTTGATGCATATGCTATAACTTTGTTCCTTTGCATGGGAACACAGCCAAGACCCAAGTTTGATGCATCATAATACATGACAAAATCATCATTGCCCTCAGGCAATGATAGAATAGGCGCATCACAAAGCTTCTGCTTCAAAGTCTGAAAAACTTCCTCTTGTTTGGATCCCCATTCAAAGGGTTTGTTCTTCTGAGTTAGAGCAATTAGGGGAATTGCAATCTTTGAGAAGTTCTCGATGAAGCGGCGATAATAACCCGCAAGACCAATAAAAGAACGAACTTCAGTAGGAGTAGTAGGCGTATCCCATTCCTTAATCGCACTGATCTTGGAGGGATCTACATGAATACCTTGTTCGTTGACGATATGCCCCAAAAATTGAACTTCCTTAAGCCAAAATTCACATTTGGAGAACTTGGCAAAAAGTTGTTCTTTCTTTAGGAGTTCCAAAGTAAGACGAAGATGTTGCTCGTGATCAGCTTGCGTCTTAGAATATATCAAAATGTCGTCAATGAAAACGATGATAAACTTACCTAAATAAGGCTTGCAGACCTTATTCATCAAGTCCATGAAAACGGCAGGAGCATTAGTCATACTGAATGGCATAACAGTAAACTCATAATGCCCATAACGAGTGCGGAAAGCTATCTTGGGAATATCTTCTTCATGCACACGAAGCTGATGATACCCAGAACGTAGATCAATCTTTGAGAAACAAATAGCACCCTGTAACTGATCAGAGAGATCATCAATGCGAGGTAGGGGATATCGATTCTTGATGGTAAGCTTGTTAAGATCACGATAATCGATACACATCCGGAAAGATCCATCCTTCTTCTTGACAAAAAGAATGGGAGCACCCCAAGGTGAATAGCTAGGACGAATAAAACTTTTGTCAGAAAGCTCCTGAAGCTGCTTAGACATCTCTTGCATCTCAGATGGTGCAAGACGATATGGAGATTTGGCAATAGGGTTTGCACCAGGTACAAGATCAATACGGAACTCGACTTGGCGTGCTGGGGGTAAACCAGGTAACTCTTCAGGAAACACTTTAGGATAATCCCGAACAACATGGATATCTTGAATAGACTTACCTTTGCCTTTATCTGCTATGACCTGTGCCAAGAAGGCCACATAGTTCTTTCGCAGATACTTCCGAGCCTGGGTACAAGACATGAGTTTGAGACTACTAGCAGGTTTCTCACCACGAACCTGTAGGATCTCACCTGTCGAGAGTGGAACACGAACAATCTTCTCGAAACAAACTACATCTGCGTGATGCTTGGCTAACCAATCCATGCCCACTATAATGTCGAAGCTTCCAAGTTGCATCGGTGTGAGGTCAATAGGAAAAAGATGGTTCTTAAGGTTTAGCTGGCAGTTACGAAGAACATAATCGAGAATAATGGGATCACCACTAGCAACTTCTACTGTCAAAGGCTTTCCTAGTTTCGTTCTAGACGTGCGAAGCAATGGCTCAAAAGACAATGACACAAAACTCTTATCGGCACCAGAATCAAAAAGAACAGAAGCAGACTGATTGTTAACAAAGAACGTACCGTTCACCACCTTGTTGTCTGCTCGCGCCTCATTAACATTCATGTTGAAAACTCGACCTCGAACCTGAGCCTGATTCTGATTCTGATTTGCGTTGGCCAGTCTTGGACACTGGTTTCTGTAGTGGGTCAGATCCCCACAGTTATAGCAAGAACCAGGCGGGTAGTGAGGTCGTGCAGCTTGAGCCTGTTGTTGAGCAAGAGGCTGTGCAGCTTGCTGAGCTGGGTTCTGAGCTGCTCAATTCTGATTAGCAGGAAGGCGACATGTGGCGACAAGATGACACGATCTTCCACAATTAGTACAATACGACACTGGATGTGCGACTGATGATGACCGTTACACCTGTTGCACAGAGGTGAATTGCCAAGGTATGGTTTCTTGGCAAGTGGTTGCGCAGGCTAATTTGGAGCAGCTTGATTGGCCTGTGCAATAACAACGAAGTTTTGGGAAGCCTTGCGCTTCCTAGACTTCTTAGTAGACCCAGCTTTCTTACCTTTCTTGTTCCCACCCTTATCAGACGACTGCTTCTTATCCTTGTCCCCCTTTCTGTGAAGCTTACCCTTTCTGATCTGCGACTCAGTCAAAGTCGCAGCTAGCTCGATTGCCTGACGTACTGTGGTAGGGTTACTACCAGTGATGATGTCTTGAATGGGGTCAGGTAAACCATCAACATACCTCTCGATAGCTTTCTCGAGTGGGGTAATCATCGTAGGACAAAGTAGGCTTAGCTCCTCATACCTATCGGTGTACGCACGGTGTTCTCCACTATCCTGTTTCAAGACATCAAACTCCCTTTCCAACGCCCTCTGTTCATGACGAGGACAGAATTCCCTCATCGTAAGAGCCCTAAGCTCGGCCCAAGTCTGTACTAACGTAACCTCAGTACCACGGTCTCTCATAACCCCGTTCTACCATGTAAGAGCCCTCTTTTGAAAAAGGCTGGAAGCAAACTCGACTTTGCGATTATCAGGACACTGAACATGACGAAACGTACTCTCAATGCTCTCGAACCACTGTAGGAGCCCAGTTGCTCCTTCAGAACCACTAAACTTGAGTGGTTTAGCCGAATTGAAACTCTTGAAATTGCATGGAGCAGTTTGGTTATTGTTGGCTTGGTTTACTTGGGCAATAATGTCTGGGAGTACAACAACCATATGTTGCGCCATGATAGCTGCCATTTCGGCATTAGGTAGAGGATTTTCACCTCGAGTAGGCATTCTAAAAGAGGAAACATGAGAGAAAACGAGTGAGATGATTAGATGAAAAGAATGAGATGATACAAAAAATCAACAAAGGCAAAGATGGTGGTCATTCGTTTGTTACCACAAAGCAAACAAACGACACACTGTGACTAATCAAAGTAAATGGGTCAAAAATAATGTATTGCGAAGACATGCTCGCCTATAAGTGAACACTCACCCCAAGAGTTCACAGGTAAGAGTGACTGGTCCGATTATGTGGATTTGTACGAACACTCTAGCCTTAGGCAGAAAAGTCAGGGTACAGGCATTCACCCTTCCAGTTTGCAGGTGTTCACACTATTTAGAACCCAAAATTTGACAAGATTTTGAAAACTTGGAAGGCACAAGGCCAAAAGAATCATTCAAAACGGATGATTAAATTTTCAAAATCATTCTGAAAAATTCGAGGGTTCAAATCCTTATAATAAATCATTTAAAAACAGATGATTGATTTTCAAAAACCATTTCGGAACATTGGGTTCTTGTTTTGGCAATCACCTAAGGATAGGTGAAGTGTATGTTTTAAGATCTAAACACAAGCTAACTTGTGTTAGGGTCCTAGAAAGGTTATAGTCTAGGTCAAAGCATTACTAATAACCTAATTCCCTATAACAATTGGCTCTGATACCAACTCTTCTGTCACACCCTGACCGCGTAAAACAACGAAACCGCGGCGGAAACATCGGGGGGTGTTGTAACAGAATTATTGTTTCACAACCATGGTAATTAAAGTTATGTTTTATTTATCAACAAAGGTGTTACATTGTCTTGAAACAACTGAAACAAAGAGTACATAACATGATTAAACTAGCCTAGCTTCATTTTAAGTCACTAAGGCACAAGTCCGCCTAAGTGTGTCTTGATCATCCTGTGCAACAGCTCCTGAAAACACATGTGAAAATAGGTACGTCAACATAAAAATGCCTTTGAGATACATAGGTTTTATTAAAATAGGATTCATGACTTAAATTTAAAGAAATGTTTAATAAAAGTTGGTCATGAATCTTGTTAAGTGTTTTCTTTTATAAATCATACAAAAATGTGATAAGAAATCAGATTATATCAAAGAAAGGTGTATGGTAAAATAAATAACCAAGTAAAATGAGTTTGTATAAATTAAACTGTTTGTAAAACGATGTCTTGTGAAGATATGTTATTTATGAAAAATGTAATATGTCTAAATTGAAATGGTTTAAATAAGCTACGATATGTAATATCCTAAAAGCACTTATATATAGGAAGTACCAGCGGCGTATCTACCATGCTTTTATCATATTACACGTCGCCTCATTATGTAAATCACTTACCCAAACAAACCATCAAAATGTAATGTTCAAACAAATGTTGAAATGTTATTGTGTAAACAAATGTAATGTATATTGAATAAAAGTATTTACTCAACCCAATAAGAAGAATGTACAAAACAATGTAATTGATATAAAACACAGTTTAAACCAAAGATATGTTTTGTAAAAATGCATGCTATACAGATACAAACACTTATGTGGTAATGTTAAACGTATACATTCAAGCCTTGAGACTGTAGGATAACCTTAGAACAAATCAAAGGTTATCAAAAATGTTTTCGGATTCACTCATTCCCTACATCCAAACAAACCTAGGATTTCAGGAATGGGAGTTGTCAAGTCCTATGGTACCACTACTTACTACTGAGCGGCGTAGCTAATGTTAATGAACGTATTTTAGTTCGTTAAACAAACCAAATGTCATACCAAATGTACGCATGTTTTATGAAAACAATGTACCTAGTATACTAAGTGAACATACAAGGTAGAAATTTAAAACAGTGTGTCCATATACTAAGTGAACATATGTAACAGAAATGCAATGTAAAATAATGTGCTAGCATGCTAATAAAACATACATAGCAAAAACATGCAAGAAGTCATGTACTATATGTGTACTAATGAACATAACAAGCATATGATATAAAAGCATGAAAAGCACGAAAGTAACAAGTAGGCACATGTGTTTCACCCCAAAAGGATTGAAAAATAGTAAAAGAGGGGACTATGTACTCACTTGGGATTGCTCAATAGTCTTTGGATAACAACCCAACAAAGTAAGAAAGATCACGGAATCAAACGACACCTAATATAGGTAACTACGTTAATAAACGGACCTAAATCGGAGGATCGGATAGAATGAGGTTTCGTAAACCAAATGAGCGTAAGAACTCATGTATTATAGTTTAACAAAGCCTACATTCTAAAACGGAACCTATCCTAAATGCTTACGATCCATTACGACTCGTTTAGGTAGCTTAGCTACTTTAACGCATCGTTCGCGTAAAACGCGTTCGGACCGCCTAACTAGTCCTATGACAAGTAAAATATGCCTTAACATGTCTAATAATGTTGTCTAATCAGTTTAGATGTCAAAATTTATGTTACATATGATTAAAATGAATTTTGGCGTAAAAAGGGCAGTTTAGATGTCAAAATTTATGTTACATATGATCAAAATTTATGTTACATATGATTAAAAATGAATTTCCTAAGGCATATAATTTCCTATCATACAACTAAGTAGACTAATTGACCATAAAGTATAACCTCGGAAGGTTATTCCCTATGCAACTATGGTCACAAAATGTGTTTGGTCGGATCCTAATTATCGACCAAACGGGTCGGGCTCGAAAGTCTAAGCGATTGTTTAGATCGCTTATCTTACGACCCTATATAAGCACTAAACCTAAAGTGACGAGCTAAACATGTTAAAACATGTTTAACGAGATTTGAAAACAAGTTTGGTATCAAAACAAAGGGTCTTGATATCTAAAAGTAGTTTGGTTGCAAAATACGCAAGAATACGCATTTTGACCGAAACTACGACTCGTCACTACGCCTAAATAACGTGGTAATCAGTAGGTATAGTCACAAAGGATTATGACCATCGTGATTACGCTTACGTTACGAAGTTCAAACGAACTTCGTGTTGACCATTGACTGGTCAAAGCTGAAAGTCAAACACTATTTGACTTTCGTGCTAAAAACGCGAAAAAGAACGAAGGAATACTTACAAGAGGTCCAAGAAATTGAGGTTTGATCTGAAAATTCTCAGGTATGAAGTGTTTATACTTCAACATAGAGAATATGAGCAGATCAAAGTGAGCTTGAATGAAAAAGTTTGGGGTTTATATAGAGTTCGGGCAACCGTTAAGATCGTTTATCGAAAACCGTGCTTCGATCTAGGCCGTACACATGTACCCCCTGATTTGTAATACAATGGGCATCCCAAAATAGCCCATAGGAAGCTTAAAAACCGTTTGCAATCCATAGAAACCCAACTGCTGTTTTAATAAAAGTTGTTTTGCTGATCTGCGGGGCGCTCGCGCCCCGCGTAAAAGGTAGGCTGAGCCTACGCGGCCCGTGTCAGCAGCACAGCTGAAAAACAGTTCCAAAATGTGCAGAAATGGTCCTTGCACATATTTAAGCCTCATTTTGACCCATTTAAGGCCCATTAAGCCATTTTCAAGGTCCAACAATGATGCCTAAGCATAGTGGACATGAAATATGCTCAGAAATATGCCGGATGTCGGTTTGTATGATCACGATATTCCGTTAATTACGACGAAACATGAATGGACACGAAAAACGATCCAAATTACGCGACGAATGGAATTTTATCATGACAATCACTAAAATAAAATATTTTAATGATTACATAAATTTTTGGATGTTCGGATGTATTCAGAACGTAAGATATGCGTGGAAATGCAAACTTATGCACTTTTTGATGCTTTTAGTCCATTAATTACCAAAAATTTATTTTAGCACACCGAACCCCTCAAAGCCTATTTCTAAGCCATGTAAAGGATATTTAGGGTATACTTATGATTAAGTTCTCGATTGTCTATTACAGTACGAATCGGCATACTTTCGCAGTTTGTCGAATTTAGTCCCTTTAAGCGAATAAACTTGATTTTGCCATACCAAAGCCTTCAAAACTTATTTATAAGTTATGTAAAGGTTATTTAAGGTATGTTAAGCATAAATTGATGTTCCAGAGTGTTTTTCGCTGTAACACCTCGTAAAATCATACCCAATAATAAAGACACGTGTCATGTAATGCAAACGTGTTATAAACTCGGATCCAGATAAAGATGTGCGGTAGGGTTTAAAAGTGTCGACATGTTAATTTATACCTCTGAGCGACCTATTAATAAATCTCTAACCATGTTATAGTTAATCAACATCTAAAATTTTGCAAATAAATCTGGTTATCCTAAATAATAAATTGATTATAGCCTAAGTCATGGATCCAATGTAAATTCTCGGTATATTCGACATTTTAAAACGATGTATAAGAACATGCAAAGCATGCAAAGTCTGAGCATTTGGTCCCCACTTGGTCCCTCTACTGAAAAGGAAAGCATAAGATTCGGAATTTTAAGAAATGCATGGTCAAAGCTTGGAAGTTTACAAATTTTTGGACTCTGGTCATCGGATACGGACCGTATGGCCTTAGGCTTACGATCCGCAAGCTCTGCAACTGGGTGACAGAATTCAGGTCGGTTACGGACCGCAAAGCCAAAGGCTTACGGTCCGTAAAGAGGTGCTTACGGTTCGCAAGGCATATGCTTACGGTTCGTAAGCCAGTCACTGGCAGCAAAAATTGGACAGCTGCCTGTTCAGCAGGTTGCACCGCATTATTTAGGTGGTTTTCGAAATCAGGGGCTTTGCAACTGGTATTGGGCAACATAGGGACACCTGGGATGATCTTGCAACATTAGTAGACTAGTTTGGCATCATCTTGTGACATTTTGTTCACTATATAAAGAAGTGAAGTTGCAACCATTTATTCACATTCATTCAACTCACTTCAAGACTGGTCTCTGGAGCTTTCTGGTCTGCAACCAACTTCTCTTAGGCTCCATAATCATAATTAGGACTCTTATAAGTGTCCTTATTCCTTTTTAATTCAATTTAGCTTAGTTAATTAGCTAAAAGTCAAACCGTCGTAATTAAGGTTTGACTTCGAGATTAATCAATAATTATCCAGTCAAATCTCGAATTAAAAATACCTATGAGTAGGTAATTATGTGGGTAATAAACCCTTAAAAGGGTATCCTTGATTCCCACTCTATCTAGGTCAATTGTCGGGTCAAACTTGATCTTAAAAAGTCAACAGAAAGTTTAATTTCAAATTAATGCATAATTAGCAATGTAGGATCCATGTAACCTGTTTTATCATTAATATAATTTGGTAATTAATGTAAGAACATGTCTAAACATGTTCACCCCGACAATTTTCAGTTTAGGCTCGGTTCGGGACCGAAAGTCGCATAGTTTGACTTATACTTTGACTTTCAGTTCTGACCCGTTTAAGCCTAGTTTAGGATTGCCTTAGAGCTTCTTTTGGACCTAGTTGCATGTTAGTATAACCCTCTGTGATTATACGGCTTGGTTCATTAGTTGTCCAATTATTATGCAAGTTTCCGTTAATTGCTTAAATGTTGACTATTATGCCCTTTTCAACTTAAATTGTGATTTTTGAAAATGTAAAAGAGTAGACACCTTAGTTACTGATTTATAAACTTGTACCTAAAATTTGACATCAGTTTGAGGTCTAGATTTAGAGTTATGCTCATTAGCGTAATTAGAAGCCTTTTTAGTAATTAAATGGCTTAATTAGCATATAGCCTATCTAAACCCAAATTTTAATATCAGACTTTTTACCTACTGATATAAAATAATATTTTGGGATTTTTGAAGATTTTTATTTATTTTTAGGCTGAGCATAACTTAGAGTTCTAAGCTTAATTCGGTTATTGCCGGTTTTGCCCTTTGAGCTATAAAATGAGTTTTATAAATCCTTTTGACCCCAAACCTTTTTCTACTGATCCAATATGTTAAATAAAATATTTGGAGCCTTCTGGAATATTAAAAATATCAGCTTTCTATACAAAACCCGGAAATGGCTCCAAATCGTCTTTTTAAGTGTTTTTAACGCATAGTATGCGTCAAAACTATTTTAAACATATAAGGGTTAATGCCTACTGATATATTCAGTAAATTTTTATATTTTAATAGTAAGGAAAACTCTTAAACTCAGATTTCCAGTTTTAACCTTTTAGGCTTATGTGAAATTACCAAAATGCCCCTACGGTGCATAATATGGTTATAATTAATAAAATTCACATATATATGGTACCCTACTGTTATAACTTATTAAATTAAGTATATTTACTAAATAAATCAGACCTGTAACTCATATTACTAATTAAACTCTTTTATGACCTTTTAAATGACCAAAATGCCCTTCCAGGACATAGTTTGAGTTTAAAATCATTTTTGGCATAATAGAAGATATCTTACTGATGTCACAACATATTTATGGCATATTAACTTAGGAAACTTGTATATGATTCATATGGTTACTCGTTACGCACTTTTCGCGTTCGGATCGGCTTTTGTAACTAGTTTACATATATTAGCCGAAGCGGGTCAAACCATATCATTTTGTCTCAAAATCCAGAATGTGTTTAAGTTACCCATATTAAACAAGCACGCAAGCTTGTCGGGTCAAAACCACATTCTAAACCGGTCTTCGGCTTCCATGCGATTGAACCATATTCTTTCTTTAAAACTAACCGGTCTAAGCTTAGGCTAAATTAAAGACCCGTTAGGATTCTAATAGGTTATTATAAACCTTCGTTCCAGAATAGGAGACCCGGTAAAAGCTATTTGCACTTGCTTATTGTGACTATACTTGCTCAGGTAAATACTTTTAACTTATTTTCCCTATACGGGCTTGGGGTACGGTATATAAAATACCACTGGGTCGGGCATTGAATCTTTAATCAAATGAAGGTTAAATCATTGAAATGACCCGTTAAAATTGTTTTGTTGCTTAAAGCCTTTGGGGGGTTAATGACCATGTCCCGGATATCCTTGGCATCATTTTACGAAATGGCCACGACCTAAGCATGCGGGTGTAGGCGTACACCCGTTAGTGCATAAATAAATATTAAGGTATAACCGCCGGTTTTGGGTTTAACCGCTGCGGGACTATACCATGTGGTGTGTCTATTGATCTTTAATCCGGTGTCAACCCGTGCTACTGAACGCATAAGCAACATGTAAATCTTATACAAGTTTATATTCAAATAATTATCTCAAGTTATAAAAATCTTTTTGTGCCACGTGCATTCAAATCAATTTTAAACCTTTTCAAAATGAGTCACTTAAATTGTATTTACCAGTGTAAACTGACGTATTTTCCCAAAAAGGCTAAGTGCAGGTACTACTCATAATAGGATGGCCTCTCCTTAGCATCAATAAGAGTCTCGCAAGCTTGGATGCGTTTAAATCTGTTGAACAAGTTTCCTCTTTATTTTGATCCGCCCATGGATCTGTTTCAACTACATTGTGATACTTAAATATTATAATTTTATTTGGTTGAAATAAATCTATCTTTTGCTTCCGCTGTGCATTTTAAATTGTGTTGTTTGACTATGATGATATCAACTACGTCACGATACTCCCCACCGGGCCCACCGGTAATACATGGTAATATCGGGGTGTGACAGGTTGGTATCAGACCAACACTGAGTGAATTAAACACTAGCCTTTTGTGTTTAATATCAGTTACACAATTGCACATTCCTCGAGTTCCGAGTCTTGACAAAGAACATAGGACAAATTCTGTTTTTGTTTTATTTTTGTCTTTGATTATATATTCTTGTTTGTTATCTTTTCTTTATGTTAACAGGTTCAAAGATGCCGCCGCGACACAGAGGAGGAAGAGGCAAGGCCCTAGTGACGGGCCATGACCACGAAGCCGGGCCTTCTCACCGGCGTACACCCTCGATCACTATGAGCACGAGTCCTCAGGAGCCTTGGATGACATATATTGAACTCGGGAGGTGATTTGTCTCCCTAAGCTCCTCACCATCCTACCTACACTCATTTGGGCCTCAGTCTGAAAACGAGCCCAACAACCCCCAAGCATCCTTCATACCTCTACAGCGATCAAACTCGCACCATTCTTTCGGCGACCCCACTCCCGCCTTTCAGAGCCGGATCAACCCGGCTAATTACATTCAAGAACCCGTGGGTTTTAACCCACTAGGACCCGAAGATCACTTTTCGGGTGGCAACGACATGGATGAGGATACGGATCCCGTGGAGCTAGTAACCGGGACCCCGAACCATCCCATCGAGATCTCTGATGGGTCCTCGTTTCATGGATCGCCTTACCGCGGTCCGGATAGCTACCATGCAAGGTTCAACCAGTGGGACTGGTATTTTACTCCCTCTGAACACTCGTCTCCGTACCAGCAGCAGCAGCAGCATCAGCAGCAGGATCCTTCCGAGGATTCCCGATTTGTGGCAGTCACTCCGCCACCACCACCACTAATGGAGCAGCCGCTTCCGGAACCACCGAGGCGGAGAAGATCAAACGCGCGGATGTCCGTGCGAGGAGGAGTCCGCATCAGCACTCCTTAGCCCTTAAGTGGCAGCCACTATCCGCCACTCCAAGAAGAAGTCCCGCAGATGGGGGGACCATCAAACCCCGTCTCAGAGGCAAACTCTGCGCCTATGGCGCCGCCATTGGGTTTTGATAACCCAATCCCTGCATATGCCAGTTCCGCAGCTTATAACCCGTTCGAGCTACCGGGCCACAACAGCTACAACTATGCCAATGTGGACCCGTACCAGGAGGCATGGGACTACAATGATCGTCACCCTGAAGGGCCCTATGGTGGTCCTTGGACCACTGGGTACCCACCTTACGTGTACCAGCATCCGCCACCTCCTCAACCTCTTTATCTGTAGCCACTGCAGCCGCAACTGATCCCGCCAGAACGCCAACAAGAGGTTCTCGATAGGTTGAACCAAGTTGAGCAAGAAGTTCGAGAAGACCGCAGGGAATGTCAAGGCTTCTTCAAGGGTCTGTCGGACTTACTCAAGGGGAAGTCCAAAAGAAGGGGTCATTAAAGACCTTTGTTTATTTATTTTATTTAGTTGTAATCAAGTCCCTGCGTGGACTTTTGTTTCAGTACTCAGCCCCTGCATGGGCTTGTCCTTTTGTACTCTGCCCCTGCGTGGGCATGTCTTTTTGTTAACCCCTGCGTGGGTTTGTTGTTTGTTTCGCCCCTGCATGGGCATGTTATTTTGTAGAAGTCCCGTTTAGGGCAAAAGTTGTACTTGTTTAATTTATTAATGAGATGTTTTAATTTAAATTTTCATTTTGTTTGTTATTAATTATGTGCATGAAACATAAAATAAATGAAAATAATTTTCCTACTAAAAGATCCACCATTATATTAAAATGGCAAAAATCTAAAAAGGACAAGACCTAGCCATGTGTATCGTAAGATAGGGCCAAGATGGTAGTTCCATAATTAGATTCAGATCCATATTAACATCTCAATTTAGGATTGTTCTGCGTTAAATATTAAAAGAATCTTAAAGGTAAAACCTAGTCTATATGTCGTTGCAGACATGGCCAAGATGGTAGAACCTACACAAAAGATTCCAATTCTTGTTAACATCTGAAAGAATGTTAATCTTCATGACAAACTGTGATGCGATAAAATCACATAGGTCATCTTTTAATTAGGTTATTTTAAATTCCCTTAATTATATAACCATCCCTCAAGGATGAAGTGACTACGGGCTAAAATTTATGTCCTTGGGACTAAAGACAGTAGTAGCCTATAACTCCCTGTCTAGAAAAAGGCAATGAACTTTGATTAAAGCCTTAATACCTTGACTCCGTAAAAGTCTTGGTTTATAAATTAGATTTGTCTTTATGACTATGCCCTTTTTGTGCTATTATTAAATTAAAATATAGGATTGTAATAAAGGTCCTGAACATAAAAATAATTAGCAAATTAACCTAAAATGGCTATTAAAACCATGGTTAATAATTCATAAAATACTGTAAAAGCTTCTAAATAAACCTTGCCCATCCGGTGGAAAACCACGAGAATGCTAGGATACAGCTGACTGGTGCAGAACTGCAAGCACTAGTTGATAATGCTGTTACAAGAGCTATGGATCGGCAGTATAGTGAATCTAGTGGGACTCGAAGTAGGACCCTATCTACACCGCATTCCAAGCCTAAGACTCATTCCGAGGCTCACAGCAAGCCACCATCTACCCAACTTAAGCCTAAGAAAGAAGAATCAAAGAAAGATGATGATCGACATTCCTCAAACCAAAACAATATCCCCTCCAAGAAGATAGTGTTTGATAATGCACCACGTGCCAAGTCCTGTACATATAAATACTTTGTTTCTTGCAAACCCCGGGATTTCACAAGGGAGAAAGGGGCAGTGGATTGCATGACCTGGTTGGATGAAATGGACACTGTGGTGGATATTAGTGGAGGTGCTGAAAGAGACATCGTGAAATTTGTATCATAGTCTTTTAAGGGTGAGGCATTAGCTTGGTGGAGGTCTTTGATCCAAGCTACAGGGAAAATCCCATTGTACAACCTGTCTTGGGAACAGTTTGTGACATTGATCAAGGAGAACTACTGCCCTCAGCATGAGGTTGAAAAGATTGAAGCTGATTTCTTGTCTCTGGTTATGAAGAACCTGGATTGTCAAGCTTACCTCATGAACTTCAATACTATGTCAAGGTTGGTTCCTTATCTGGTGACACCGGAGCCCAAGAGAATAGCTCGTTTCATTGGGGGTTTAGCCCCAGAGATAAAGGCAAGTGTGAAGGCCTCTCGGCTAGCTACATTCAGGTCGGCAGCTGATATATCTCTGTCCCTCACACTAGACGCGGTCAGGCAGAGATCGCTGAGGAACACAGACGCCAAGAAGTGGAAGCGTGATGATGACAATTCACGACGGTAAGACAAGAAGCACAGGGGAAACAATGACCACAAGAAGGGTTCTGGAAATAAGAAGGATGGTCAACAGTCGGGTGATAAACCCAAGTGCAAGGTCTGTAAAAAGCACCATTTCGGGAAGTACAGGTATGAGTCAAAGTCCCAGTCACAGCCAAGGCCATGTGGGATTTGCAAGTCAAGTGAACATAAGACTCTAGAGTGTAAGAAGCTGAAGGATGAAACGTGCTACAGTTGCAATGAAAAAGGGCACATTAAGACAAATTGCCCAAAGGCTTCAAAGAAAGCGGATGAAGGGAAGAAGACCAATGCCAGGGTCTTCCAGATGAATGCACAGGAGGCTATCCAGAATGACAATGTCATAACAGGTACCTTTCTTATTAATGATGTCTACGCAAGAGTGTTGTTTGATTCTGGAGCAGATAAATCTTTTGTAGATAATAAGTTCTGTGAATTGCTGAAATTGCCTGTTAAAGCCTTAAGTGTAAAATATGAGGTTGAGCTAGCTGATGGCACCTTAGAGACAGCCTCAACTGTGTTAGATGGATGTTTCATATCCATTAGGAACCACTCTTTTCCTTTGTCCCTCCTTCCTTTTAAGCCAGCTGGTTTTGATATAGTGATAGGCATGGATTGTGAAGAAACACTAGATAAATGGTCGGAACCGAGATATCTAGGGGGTTTGAATCCGCATAAAAAGGTTAGTTCCCACTCGATTGATTTAGATCTTAACAGACCTTCTCTTCCGGTAATTCTGCAAAAAAGAAGCACCGTTAGCCTCGCCAAGGGGAGAAGAGGGTTCTCTCCTTGACCCGACTCCGGTGTGAAAAATAAGTATTGGGAATGAAGAAGAAGATGTATTTGAGAAGTGACTGTAACTTGAGTTTCATACCTGAATAATTCTCTTATTTATAACCGGGAGTCTTTGGGCGGGAAAACCTGTTAGTGAAAAGAAGACAGAAAATGCTAACCCCGTAAGCGGTTATGTTTCCTTCCGTTAATATTCTCGATCCGACGTGATAGCACACGGATCGTGGTTTTGATCAAAGGCTAGGGATTAGCCACGTGTAAAGTGGCTAAGTGGGGATTACCCTTCGTTTGCATGCATTTGTTGTGATTTTAAGGACGACTGATGTAGTGACACGTGTCCAGACGGTTATAACCGTCTGGTGGTGCACAATTGTATTATTTCTAGAAGACTACTGCTGTAATCTAGTGTGACACCTTATCGTGTGGAAACAGGTGAATAAATCCCAAGTCTGGACAAATAATATCCATGTCTGGATATTAAGCGGAAGTATCTAACTCTGGATTCTTATCCCTTATTTGGTGTAGGAGAGGCGCAAGGTTTTATGTTTCCCTTTGGGCGCAAATGTTGACTGTTGTGGGCCTTTTAAATCTTTCTTTTATGAGACCAGTGCGCGGCCGCACAAGGTGTCAAGCTGAAAATTAAGGCTGTGGTATGGTCCCGAGCACTTATTTATAAGGTTTTTGGGACCTTACCCCTTCAAGTCCCCCCCCAGTCTAGTGTTGTACTTATGTAAGTAAGTGGAGCACTGGACTTGTGAGATGGAAATGCTTTGGGGCGCGAAAAATAAGGAATCTTCTATGAGAAGATTTAATTTTGTTTTGAAGGTTTTGAAAATCATGATTATGTTGTGACGTGTGATGACATCATACTGTATTTGCGAGGGTTTTTCCTTACATTGGGATACGTACTGGCATTTTGTCAGACTTCATTAATGGGGTAAGACTCTTGTTCCTGTAGCGCCGTCAAGATGTGATGTTTCCTAATCATGACGATTTGAACTTTTCGTTTCCCGAAGCTGAGTTCATCTATATATAGATACATTCTTTTTGCCCTGCTAATTTTGACGACGAAGATGAAACGCTCTTATCATACTCGTCTCTTGCTGGATGTTCTTAGGACTTATGAAGCTGCTGAAGGCCTTCTGTTGCTTTCTCGGTTACCACCTTGTGCTGCTGCTCCGGGAAAGGATCTGATTCAAACTACTTTGCCGGTAACCGTTGATTCTGTCTGTAAGTTTTCTCAATATACTGATGTTGCTGATGATGTTGGAATTGTGCTGGATGCTGATAGTCTAATGGCTCGGTTTCCGATGCTTCAGAAGAAAGAATGCCGGTTGGTGTACCGACGCCGGAAATCTCGTCGATGTGAGCAGGTGTCCACCGTTGATGAAGATTCCGGTGCTGGTTAGGTGTTTATCCTTAGGGTTTAGTTCTTGTTTAATGTTTAGTAGATCTGAACATTTTTTTGAAGATCATTGCTATGATCTTGCTAAGTGTTTGATCTTTTGTATATGATGACATACTATTGGTCTGTAAGATTCTGCTTGTATGTTTGGATTACAATATGTTGCATGTATTTAATTGCTTTTGGATAGGTGAAGCGAATGAGAAATGGTATTATGCTCATGTGTGAACATTCGTCTAAAAGGCGTGATAGCCTAATTGGGATTGTTCATGAGGTGTACAATACTTACCATTTTGTTTTCGCGTACGCCCGAAGAATTTCATGCAATTTGTTACAAACAGAAACAAGTATGAAAATAATTTTTTGTATTGATAAAGCGCAAAGTCTTGTAATACAGGAGTAAATAGGAAATACATTGCCTGTGAATGTTTGACCTACATGTAGCACCTGCGCAGCTGTTGCGCGTTCCAGGTGCGTGGGACTAGAGTCCCGTCAATTCTTTTGAGAGTATACGCCCCTTTGCCTAGGACTTCGTTTATTACATATGGTCCTTCCCATCTTGGCGCTAATTTGCCCAGTTTTTCAGCATTTGATGCTTCATTATCGCGTAAAACGAAATCACCCGGGACGAACGTGCATATGCGGACATGCACGTTGTAGTATTTTTCGAGTTTGGATTTGTACCTGGCCTCTGTGATTGCGGCATTCTCGCGCCGTTCTTTGAGGAGGTCTAGATCCAATCTTCGTTCTTGCTCATTATTCTGTTTTTCCATGGCTAACATTCGTGGTGATGGTAAGCCAATCTCAGCTGGGATGACGGCTTCAGACCCATAGACTACACTGAACGGAGTTTCGCCTGTGCTAGTCTTTGGCATTGTTCGATGCGCCCAGAGGATACTGGGGAGTTCGTCAACCCACCCTCTGCGTGCTGTCCCTAGCCGTGCTTTTATGCCGTCAACAATCTGTTTGTTTATACTTTCTACTTGACCGTTCGCTTGTGGGTGCGCGACGGAGGCAAAATGATGTTCGATCTTCATTTCTTTGAACCATTTTTGAAGATCATCTGAGGCGAAGTTTGTGCCGTTGTCAGAGATAATGCGCAATGGTAATCCGAACCTGCAAATGATATGTTCCCATATAAATTTGCGAATAACCATTGCTGTGGTTGAAGCCAAGGCTTTAGCTTCCACCCATTTAGTGAAGTAATCGACCGCTACGATGATGAATTTTACTGCGCCTGGCGCATCAGGGAATGGGCCAACAAGATCGATGCCCCATAGTTGGAATGGCCAGGCGGATGTGACAGGTACTAGCGGATTTTTTGGTCGGAGTGTCTTTGGTGCATGGCGCTGACAAGCTGCGCATCTTCTTAATAAATCAACTGCGTCCATATGCATTCCTAGCCAGTAATATCCGGCGTTCATTATTTTTGCTACGAACATGCGTGGTCCCGCGTGAATTCCACACAAACCTTCGTGGATTTCTCTGACTAGGTATTGAGCATCTGTTTTGTCGACACAGCGTAGTAGTGGTCCCATGAATGACTTTCGATAAAGGACGCCATCTGCCATTTCGTAATTTATTGCTTTGTGTTGGAGTTTTTGCGCTTCTGCTTTCCCTTCCGGGAGTTTCCCGTGTTGTAGGTATAAGATGATCGGAGACATCCAGGATGGATTACCGACCTCTATAACATTCACTTGTTTGAGATGGATTGAAGGGTTAGACAGTACTTCTATGCGCACTTCTTTTGCTAGGTGTTTGAAGCTGGTGGCGGCTAATTTACTAAGCGCGTCTGCGTGCTTATTTTCGCTTCTGTTGATATGGTTAACCATGAATGTCTGGAATTGGCTGATTAGCATCCGTGCTTGTTCAAGGTATAATGCCATAGCTTCTCCTTTTGCATCGTAGTGACCGTTAACTTGCTCGGCTACAAGTTTTGAATCAACATTGGCCTCGAGGTTTTTTGCTCCCATTTTGAGTGCTAATCAAAGTCCCGCTAAAAATGCTTCGCATTCCGCCTCGTTGTTGGTACTTTAGAAATCTAAGCGTATGGCATATGTGAGCTCATGATTGTCTGGACTGACTAATCGGAGGCCTGCTCCTGCTCCGTCATCGTTGGAAGCCCCATCTGTGTTCAAGGTCCAGACTCTGTCATCGAACACAGGTGTAGGATTCTGGATTGCCTCGCATTCTTGTACTTCATCGATGGGCACTTCAGTAGCAAAGTCTGCTAGTACTTGCCCTTTGATTGCTGGTCTTGGCTTGTTGAAGATATTGTATCCTCCCAGCTCGATAGCCCATTTAGCCAATCTTCCCGCTACATCGGGTTTTGACAAGATCTGGCCTAAATGATAATTTGTGAGAACCGTGATGACGTGGCCCGAGAAATACCTGCGCAAGCGCCGAGATGCGTGCACTAGTGCTAAAACCAATTTTTCTATCATTGAGTAACGAGTTTCTAGGCCGGTGAGCATTTTGCTGAGATAGTAAATTGGAGTCTGAACGTTGTCTCGTTCTACCATCAATACCGCTCCTACCACTACTTCCGCGGCTGATAGGTATAAGATCAATGGCTCTCTTTCTTTTGGCGCAGTCAGCGTTGGTAGCTGAATTAAACATTCTTTCATTTGCTTGAATGCTGCTTCTGCTTCAGGCGTCCATTGAAAGGGGGTTTTCTTCCCGCAGTTTCGCAGCGTACTGATAAATGGGTAAGATTTAGCCGCATGATTAGCCAAGAATCTGTTCAAGGCTGCTAAACGTCCGGCGAGTCTTTGCATTTCTTTTATTGTTGCGGGTGAGGGCATTTGCTGGATAGCCTGTATTTTTTCTGGGTTTACTTTGAAGCCCTCTTTTGTGACTATGAAGCCGAGAAATTTTCCTTCTTCCATGCCAAAAGAGCATTTAGTTGGGTTGAGTTTTAAGTTTACGCTGCGCAGAGAATCGAATGTACGCTGAATATTGTTGAGCATTGAGTCTTCCTCATGGCTCATGATGACGAGGTCGTCCATGTATACTTCGACTGTCTTGCCGATGTCGCTGTTGAAAACTTTGTCCATTAGCCTTTGATAAGTTGCGCCAGCATTGCGTAGGCCAAAGGGCATTTTGGTGTAGCAGAAGATGCCTTTATCTGTGCGGAACCCGGTTTTGTCCTCGTCTTCTTCCTTCATCTGGACCTGATGATAACCTTTGTAACAGTCGAGAAAACACTTCCATCTGAATGACGCTAGAGAGTCGACTTTCTTGTCTATCTCCGGAAGTGCGTAACTATCTTTTGGACATGCTTTATTCAGGTCTTTGAAATCGACGCACATTCTCCATCCTCCGTTATGTTGTACCATTACTGGATTAGCAACCCATGTATGGTATTTTACTTCGCGCAAGATTCCCGCATTGAGTAGCTCTGCCACTTGTTCGTCCATGGCTTTTGCTTTTTCTGTGCTAAAGCTGCGCCTTGCCTGGGTAACAGGTTCCGCTGATGGTTTAATATTGAGGCAATGTTGCGCTATATCGCGTGGAACCCTAGTCATGTCTGCTGGGCACCAAGCGAATATATCTTTGTTGTTGGACAATAATGCTTTCAGTTGCCTTCGTGTTGCTGGTGAAATGACGTGACCTAGTGAGATGGTCTGCTCTTGGTATTCTTCGTTCAGGACCCATTTCTCCGGCTCGTTTGATGCTGAAGGTTTGACTACCTTTGCTGGTGGCTCGTCGTCCACGTACATGACTTCTTCGCTTGAGTACAGAATTGCAACTCCGGTTTCCGTTGGGAATCCACATGCTGCGTGTGGGATAGATGTGATCATACTGAACTCTCTATGTGATCTCCTTCCGAGCAGAACATCATGACGTGATGTTGCCGGCATGACCATGAAATTGACTGTAACTGTTCGTGAATGTTCGCCGTCTAACAAAGTCACAGGAAAAGCTATTTGTCCCAATGGGAATACAGTTTCATTGCAGAATCCGGTGAGGGGAAAATCGACCGGTTCTAGAAGTGCTTTATCATCCGGATCGAGTTGTTTAAAGCACTGCTCGTATATGATATCTATTGAGCTACCCGGATCTATAAACATGTAGTCTGTCCAGTAATGACCGAAGATACCAGTAATGATTACTGGTCGTTCTTCCTGAGGGCCTCCTGGGACGACGGGAAATATGACATGCTGTTCCCTCCAATGTTGGTCATGACTTCGTTTGTTTGTCCTTCGTGATGGACCTCCTTGAATCATGTTTATTTGCTTTGATTTAACTTTCTGATGGCTGCTCCTTCTGAATTGTAATTCGATGTTACGACTAGATTGGATGTCCCCCCTACGTGGTGTTGGTGGGTCCAATACTGTAATATTGCTTTCTTCACCAGATCCGATGTTCGGGACCTCAGATCTAGCGATTTGTGTAACGATTGTGTTTAAAGCATTTTGATATTTGCTGAACCAATGTGATGGGGATTTTTTCATGATTAGATCTGAAAAATTCGCTCTATCTGACTGATTGTTGCTTTGAGTGTTTTGGGTTGTAGAATTTCCATACTCAGATCGGGGATCTGATGAATGAGATAATGAATCCTTTGCCATGTGCAAATCAGAGAATGGAAAGAACTAAATCGAATCGAGATGAAAACTGAAAAAACAGAGGAATCGGTGGGCGCCAACTAGATAAATGGTCGGAACTGAGATATCTAGGGGGTTTGAATCCGCATAAAAAGGTTAGTTCCCACTCGATTGATTTAGATCTTAACAGACCTTCTCTTCTGGTAATTCTGCAAAAAAGAAGCACTGTTAGCCTCGCCAAGGGGAGAAGAGGGTTCTCTCCTTGACTCAACTCCGGTGTGAGAATAAGTATTGGGAATGAAGAAGAAGATGTATTTGAGAAGTGAGTGTAACTTGAGTTTCATACATGAATAATTCTCTTATTTATAACCGGGAGTCTTTGGGCGGGAAAACCTGTTAGTGAAAAGAAGACGGAAAATGCTAACCCCGTAAGCGGTTATGTTTCCTTCCGTTAATACTCTCGATCCGACGTGATAGCACACGGATCGTGGTTTTGATCAAAGGCTAGGGATTAGCCACGTGTAAAGTGGCTAAGTGGGGATTACCCTTCGTTTGCATGCATTTGTTGTGATTTTAAGGACGACTGATGTAGTGGCACGTGTCCAGACGGTTATAACCGTCTTCGTGGTGCACGATAGTATTATTTCTAGAAGACTACTGCTGTAATCTGGTGTGACACCTTATCGTGTGGAAACAGGTGAATAAATCCCAAGTCTGGGCAAATAATATCCAAGTCTAGACATTAAGCGGAAGTATCTAACTCTGAATTCTTATCCCTTATTTGGTGTAGGAGAGGCGCAAGGTTTTATGTTTCCCTTTGGGCGCAAATGTTGACTGTTGTGGGCCTTTTAAATCTTTCTTTTGTGAGACCAGTGCGCGGCCGCGTAAGGTGTCAAGCTGAAAATTAAGGCTGTGGTATGGTCCCGAGCACTTATTTATAAGGTTTTTGGGACCTTACCCCTTCAGATTGGTTATCACAGAACCAAGCTCAGATTGTATGCAACAAGAAGCAAGTAGTAGTCAAAACCTCGTCTGGTGAGCCACTTACCATTCAGGGAGATACCCAGTATGGACTGCCTGAACAAGTGTCTATGCTCAAAGCATCTAGATGCTTGAAAAAGGGTTCTGTCATTTATATGGCATAAGTGACTATTGATGAGCAGAAGCCCAAGATTGAACATATCCCAGTCATTTCTGAATACCCTGAAGTTTTCCCTGAAGAACTACCTGGTTTGCCACCAGATAGACAAGTAGAATTCAGAATTGACATCATTCTTGGAGCAGCACCTATTGCTAGAGCACCCTACAGGTTGGCACCAACAGAGATGAAGGAATTGCGGACTCAACTGGATGATTTGCTGGCAAAGGGTTTTATACGTCCTAGTTCATCTCCTTGGGGAGCACTAATCTCGATTATCGCGAGCTTAATAAGGTCACTATCAAAAATAGGTATCCTTTGCCCAGGATCGACGATCTGTTCGATCAATTGCAAGGGGCAAGCTACTTTTCTAAGATTGATTTGAGGTCAGGCTATCATCAATTGAAGGTTAAGGATGAAGATGTACACAAGACTGCATTTAGGACTCGCTATGGTCATTACGAGTTCCTGGTGATGCCTTTTGGGCTCACAAATGCACCAGCTGCATTCATGGATCTCATGAATCGCGTCTGCGAGCCTTATCTAGATAAATTTGTCATCATCTTCATCAACGACATTCTCATCTACTCGAAGAGTCAAGCTGACCACGAGAAGCATCTCCGTTGCATTCTAAAGCTGCTTCAACAAGAAAAGCTTTATGCCAAATTTTCGAAGTGTGAATTCTGGCTTCGTGAAGTCCAATTCCTTGGACATGTTGTTAGTGAGCGTGGTATCCAAGTGGATCCCACTAAGATTGAAGCTATCATGAACTGGCAAGATCCGAAGACGGCTATGGAAATTCGCAGCTTCCTAGGACTGGCAGGATACTACAGGTGATTTATCGAAAACTTCTCAAGAATTGCAGCACCCCTGACTTTACTCACTCGCAAGAATAGCAAGTTTGATTGGGGGCCTAAGCAGCAAGAATCCTTCGATATTTTGAAGCAGAAGTTGAGCAACGCTCTAGTGCTGACGTTACCTGAAGGAATTGATGAGTTTGTAGTGTATTGTGATGCATCACACACCAGGATGGGGTGTGTGCTTATGCAAAAAGGCAAGGTCATAACCTATGCTTCACGCCAGTTAAAGGTGCATGAGAAGAATTAGACCACCCATGATTTGGAGCTGGGTGCCGTTGTATTTGCACTAAAACTATGGAGGCATTACTTGTATGGAACCAAGTGTGTGATCTTTTCTGATCACAAAAGCCTTCAGTATCTGTTCAATCAGAAGGATTTAAACATGAGACAGTGACGTTGGATGGAAACTTTGAATGATTATGACTGTGAAATAAGATACCATCCATGTAAGGCAAATGTAGTCGCTGATGCCTTAAGTAGAAAGGAAATAGTGAAGCCAATAAGAATCAATGCCAAGAGCATTGAGATAAAGAATAGGTTGAATGAAAGGTTGTTAGCTGCACAGAAGGAAGCTGTGTTGGAAGCTAACTATCCTGATGAAAAGCTAGGAGTAAATGAAGAACAGTTATCCTATGGCAAGGACGGAATCCTGAGATTAAATGGAAGAATATGGGTTCCTGTTTGTGGAGGACTTCGGGATGTCATCCTTCAGGAAGCCCACAATTCCAAATATTTCGTTCATCCTGGAGCTGATAAGATGTACCAGGATTTGAAGGCAAACTATTGGTGGATAGGCTTGAAGAAGTCTATAGCTGCCTATGTAGCTAAATGCTTGACGTGTGCTCAAGTCAAAGCCGAACATCAGAAGCCATCAGGTTTGCTACAACAGCCTGAAATTCCCACTTGGAAATGGGAAATTGTGACAATGGATTTCATCACCAAGTTGCCAAAGACAAAGAAAGGAAATGATACTATATGGGTGATAGTAGATAGGCTGACTAAGTCAGCACATTTCCTACCCATTAAGGAAACTTATAGTTCTGACATGTTAGCCGAATTGTATGTTGATAAGATTGTATCTCTGCATGGAGTACCAGTGGCTATTATCTCTGACAGAGATACCAGATACACGTCGCACTTTTGGAAAAGTTTCCAACAGTCTTTGGGCACGCGCTTAAACTTCAGTACGGCTTACCATCCTCAGACGGACGGACATAGTGAACGTACCATTCAAACTCTGGAAGACATGCTACGTGCATGTGTGATTGATTTAGGTGGTAGTTGGATAAGCATCTGCCATTGGTCGAGTTCTCCTACAATAATAGCTACCATACCAGCATTCAGGCTGCGCCTTTTGAATCATTATATGGTAGGAAATGCAGAACGCCTATTTGTTGGGCAGAAGTAGGAGAAGCCCAGTTATCAGGTCCTGACCTAGTCTTTGAAACGACGGACAAAATTGTCCAGATTCGTGACCGCCTGAAAGCTGCCAGGGATAGGCAGAAAAGCTATGCGGATAAAAGAAAAAAACCTCTAAAGTTTGAGGTTGGTGATAAAGTCTTGCTAAAATTGTCGCCTTGGAAAGGGGTGATGCGATTTGGTAAAAATGGTAAGTTAAGCCCGAGGTATATAGGACCATTCGAGATCATCGAATGTGTAGGAACAATGGCTTATAAGTTAAACTTACCTGAAGAGCTCAGTGGTATTCACAATGTATTCCACATTTGCAATCTGAAGAAATGTCTAGCTGATGAATCACTAGTCATACCACACACAGATGTGCACATACATGAGAGCTTGAAATTTGTGGAAAAACCTTTGTCGATTGAGGATCGATAGGAAAAGAAGCTTCAAAGGAAGCATGTGCCTATTGTAAAGGTTAAATGCTCGCAGAGGTCCCGAATATACGTGGGAGTTAGAGTCCACAATGAAAGAAAAGTACCTCATTTGTTTTAGCAAATCTCGAGGTCGAGATTTCTTTTAAGGGGGTGAGGATGTAACACCTCGTAAAATCATACTCAATAAAATAAAGACACGTGTCATGTAATGCAAACGTGTTATAAACTCGGATCCAGACAAAGATGTGCGTTAGGATTTAAAAGTGTCGACAAGTTAATTTATACCTCTGAGCGACCTATTAATAAATCCCTAAGCATGATATAGTTAATCAACATCTAAAATTTTGCAAATAAATCTCTGTTATCCTAAATAATAAATTGATTATAGCCTAAGACATGGATCCAATGTAAATTCTCGGTATATTCGACATTTTAAAACCTCCCACAAGATCCAAAATGTGTAAGAACATGCAAAGCATGCAAAGTCTGAGCATTTAGTCCCCACTTGGTCCCTCTACTGAAAAGGAAAGCATATTTTGAATTTTAAGAAATGCATGGTCAAAGCTTGGAAGCTTACAAATTTTTGGACTTTGGTCATCGGATACGGATCATATGGCCTTAGGCTTACGGTCCGCAAGCTCTGCAACTAGGCGACAGAATTCAGGTCGGTTACGGACCGCAAAGCCAAAGGCTTACGGTCCGTAAAGAGGTGCTTACGGTCCGCAAGGCATATGCTTACGGTCCGTAAGCCAGTCGCTGGCAGCAAAAATTGGACAGCTGCCTGTTCAGCAGGTTGCACCGCCTTATTTAGGTGGTTTTCGAAATCACGGGCTTTGCAACTGGTATTGGGCAACATAGGGACACCTGGGATGATCTTGCAACATTAGTAGACTAGTTTGGCATCATCTCGTGACATTTTGTTCACTATATAAAGAAGTGAAGTTGCAACCATTTTTTCACATTCATTCAACTCACTTCAAGACTGGTCTCTGGAGCTTTCTGGTCTGCAACCAACTTCTCTTAGGCTCCATAATCATAATTAGGACTCTTGTAAGTGTCCTTAATCCGTTTTAGTTCAGTTTAGCTTAGTTAATTAGCTAAAAGTCAAACCGTCGTAATTAAGGTTTGACTTCGAGATTAATCAATAATTATCCAGTCAAATCTCGAATTAAAAATACCTATGAGTAGGTAATTATGTGGGTAATAAACCCTTAAAAGGGTATCCTCTGATTCCCACTCTATCTAGGTCAATTGTCAGGTCAAACTTGATCTTAAAAAGTCAACAGAAAGTTTAATTTCAAATTAATGCATAATTAGCAATGTAGGATCCATGTAACCTATTTTATCATTAATATAATTTGGTAATTAATGTAAGAACATGTCTAAACATGTTCACCCTGACAATTTTCAGTTTAGGCTCGGTTCGGGACCGAAAGTCGCATAGTTTGACTTATACTTTGACTTTCAGTTCTGACCCATTTAAGCCTAGTTTAGGATTGTCTTAGAGCTTCTTTTGGACCTAGTTGCATGTTAGTATAACCCTCTGTGATTATACGGCTCGGTTCATTAGTTGTCCAATTATTATGCAAGTTTCCGTTAATTGCCTAAATGTTGACTATTATGCCCTTTTCACCTTAAATTATGATTTTTGAAAATGTAAAAGAGTAGACACCTTAGTTACTGATTTATAAACTTGTACCTAAAATTTGACATCAGTTTGAGGTCTAGATTTAGAGTTATGCTCATTAGCGTAATTAGAAGCCTTTTTAGTAATTAAATGGCGTAATTAGCAGATAGCCTATCTAAACCCAAATTTTAATATCAGACTTTTTACTTACTGATATAAAATAATATTTTGTGATTTTTGAAGATTTTTATTTATTTTTAGGCTGAGCATAACTTAGAGTTCTAAGCTTAATTCGGTTATTGCCGGTTTTGCCATTTGAGCTATAAAATGAGTTTTATAAATCCTTTTGACCCCAAACCTTTTCTATTGATCCAATATGTTTGATCCAATATGTTAAATAAAATATTTTGAGCCTTCTGGAATATTAAAAATATCAGCTTTCTATACAAAACCCGGAAATGGCTCAAAATCGTCTTTTTAAGCGTTTTTAACGCATAGTATGCGTCAAAACTATTTTAAACATATAGGGGTTAATGCCTACTGATATATTCAGTAAATTTTTATATTTTAACAGTAAGCAAAACTCTTAAACTCAGATTTCTAGTTTTAACCTTTTAGGCTTATGTGAAATTACCAAAATGCCCCTACGATGCATAATATGGTTATAATTAATAAAATTCACATATATATATATGGTACCCTATTGTTATAACTTATTAAATTAAGTATATTTACTAAATAAATCAGACCTGTAACTCAGATTACTAATTAAACTCTTTTATAACCTTTTAAATGACCAAAATGCCCTTTCGGGACATAGTTTGAGTTTAAAATCATTTTTGGCATAATAGAAGATATCTTACCGATGTCACAACATATTTATGGCATATTAACTTAGGAAACTTGTATATGATTCATATGGTTACTCGTTACGCACTTTTCGCGTTCGGATCGGCTTATGTAACTAGTTTACATATATTAGCCGAAACAGGTCAAACCATATCATTTTGTCTCAAAATCCAGAATGTGATTAAGTTACCCATATTAAACAAGCATGCAAGCTTGTCGGGTCAAAACCACATCCTAAACCGGTCTTCGCCTTCCATGCGATTGAACCATATTCTTTCTTTAAAACTAACCGGTCTAAGCTTAGGCTAAATTAAAGACCCGTTAGGATTCTAATAGGTTATTATAAACCTTCGTTCCAGAATAGGAGACCCGGTAAAAGCTATTTGCACTTGCTTATTGTGACTATACTTGCTCAGGTAAATACTTTTAACTTATTTTCCCTATACGGGCTTGGGGTACGGTTTATAAAATACCGCTTGGTCGGGCATTGAATCTTTAATCAAATGAAGGTTAAATCATTGAAATGACCCGTTAAAATTGTTTTGTTGCTTAAAGCCTTTGGGGGGTTAATGACCATGTCTCGGATATCCTTGGCATCATTTTACAAAATGGCCACGACCTAAGCATGCGGGTGTAGGCGTACACCCGTTAGTGCATAAATAAACATTAAGGTATAACCGCCGGTTTTGGGTTTAATCGCTGCGGGACTATACCATGTGGTGTGTCTATTGATCTTAAACCTGGTGTCAACCCGGGCTACTGAACGCATAAGAAACATGTAAATCTTTTACAAGTTTATATTTAAATAATTATCTCAAGTTATAAAAATCTTTTTGTGCCACGTGCATTCAAATCAATTTTTAACCTTTTCAAAATGAGTCAGTTAAATTGTATTTACCAGTGTAAACCGACGTATTTTCCGAAAAAGCTAAGTGCAGGTACTACTCATAATAGGCTGGCCTACCCTTAGCATCAATAAGAGTCTCGCAAGCTTGGATGCGTTTAAATCTGTTGAACAAGTTTCCTATTTATTTTGATTCGTCTGTGGATCTGTTTCAACTACCTTGTGATACTTAAATATAACAATTTTATTTGGTTGAAATAAATCTATCTTTTGCTTCCGCTGTGCATTTTAAATTGTGTTATTTGACTATGATGATATCAACTACGTCACGATAATCCCCACCGGGCCCACCGGTAATACGTGATAATATCGGGGTGTGACACTCGCATTAAACTGATTATGTTTGCGCATCGGTTTGCGTACAACTCTCTTGAAAGCGATATAGAGTTTGAAATTGAAGAAAAATCAAAACATGCAAAATGTCAAACATAAAGAAACAAATATTGGGATCAAATAACATTGTTTTATTGATAACTGAACTGTTTACAATGATTACAAGCACATGTGTCACAGCTACAAAGTCCATTTTTCCTACAAAGTGTACAAAGTCATAAAACACCACAATTTTAGTCATAAAACACACTCAAAACCCACAAATAACAAAGTGAAGATTACTAAAACGCCATATTGGTGGGTTTTGTGTTGTGTTTCAGATGATAAGGCTTTGATTATCAAATTACTAACATTAGTGTGTTTTATGTTGATTATCATGTTGTGTTTTATATTCATAGTTCTACGATGGTGTGTTAGAAGTTTTTATGAACTGTTAGGGTTTGGATATTGTGTTTTAGTGATCTTCAGTATGTCATTTGTGGGTTTTGAGTGTGTTTTATGGCTAAAATTGTGGTGTTTTATGACTTTGTACACTTTGTAGGAAAAATGTACTTTGTAGCCAAACTCCACCCTATAAAATATTATTCGATGCAAGCAGTATATTTTATAATTTATGATATAACCCAAAATTTTACTCGACTTAAAGATATATATATTTGTCAAAGTTTTGTAAAACATGTAATTATATTAATTTTGTTAAAATATAATATTTTAGCATAGAGTAAAATGCACGGATAGTCCATGTGGTTTGGTGAAATTTCACCTTTAGTCATCAACTTTTCAAAATTACACTCTTAGTCCCTATGGTTTGATAAGTTGTTACTCGGATAGTCTCCAAAGCGGATGGAGGTTAGTTTTTCTGTTTAAGTGGGTGTGAAATGACAAGGACTATCTGAGTAACAACTTGTCAAACCATAGGGACTATCCGAGTAGCAACTTTCAAACTACAGGGACTATCCGAGTAACCTTCATCCGCTTTATGGACTATCCGAGTAACAACTTGTCAAACCACAGGGACTAAGAGTGTAATTCTGAAGAGTTGGGGACTAAAGATTAAATTTCACCAAACCACAGGGACTATCTTTGCATTTTACTCTTTAGCATACTTAAAACATGTTTATTGTTTAGATACAATAATTAAAAACAGGATTTTCATGCTAACTCTATGAAAATATTATTCCATATGATTATATTATATCCATATAAGCACATGTACATTTTCATCAATATGAAAAGTATGCATATTGATTTGTGTTGGTGTATATATAATTTAGATGGATAATTAAGCCCTTTTTACACCTTTAGCCAAGTTTTAAATTTATAAAAACACGATATTCACTAACACTAAACACACATATGGGCAAGTGCACCCATCGTGGACGTAGTATAGTGTTGGTAAGATACCGAGGTCGTCCAAGGACACAAGAGCTTTTAATACCGGTTTATCCTCAACGTCTAATCAAATCAAAAAGTGAGAAAAATGTATTTAAACTAAGAAAATAAAAACTAACTAAATGCTGAAAAATAAAATAAAATTAAAACAGATAGACAAGATGAATCACTTGGATCCGACTCGTGTATTAGTATAACCTTTGATTATTTTCGCACTTTTGCACTTGTTTAAGAGATTATCTTAGTTATTGTAGTAGGCCCCTCTTTTGAAGGCGACGTTACCCTCAACCCAGTAGTTTGAGTCAGCAAGGATACAACTAAAGGGTCGGATTATTGGAAGATAATGAATTAAGTTATTAATGCAAATTATGGTAGGCCCCGCTTTTGGCGGTGACGTTACCCTCGACTAAGTAGTCTGAGTCAGCAGGGATACAGTCCTAAATAGCCGGGTTATAGTATTAATAGTAGTTAACTTATGAGGGGGTCAAAGAGTTTGGATCCCCGCCATCCAATACCTATGGGCATTGAAGGAGATCCTACTAACTTTGACCCAGGTCCCTTGCAGGACCTCTAAACGCTGAACAAGGGCAAGACCCTTACCAAACCGTTCCCTTAACCCCCGACCAGGTAGCCAACATACCTCCATATAGACCGTGGAGATATGAATGGTGAAAATCTTTTATTTTATATAGACCGTAAAATAATGCCAAGACACCACGGACAAACGATAAGGAAAGATCACCTTCAACATAAGCAACTAGTTATTAAAGTCATTAATACAAAACCAAATAAAAAGTGCAAAAGATTAAAAATAAAAAGTATTATACTAAACACTTGTCTTCACCAAGTGATGTAAGAGACTTAGGCAAACATGGCCTTGATTGTCAAGAACTCTTACGATCAATCTTGGATCCCAAGACGACTCACACACTCTACGATGGACAATGGATGATGGTGGTGGATGATGGTGTTATGGTGGTGGTGGGTGGTGGATGAAGTGTGAGAGAGGTGGTGTGCCAAGGGATGAGATGGAATGAAACCAAGCACCCCTATTTATAGGCTGAACAGAAGGCTGGGCACGGCCCCGTGTCCGCTGGACACGCCCCCGTGCCCGTCTGACACTCTCTCTCCTCATTAATTGTAATTCGCAATTACAATTAATGCGCCTGCTGTACTTTCACCATGCCCCCGTGCTCACTGGACACGGCCCCGTGGTGGGCAATGGAAGCTTCTACCAGTTTGTCTTTTATGCTGCTTCTTGGGCACGGCCCCGTGCTGGCTGAGCACGGGGCGTGTTCAGGCTTCTGTTTTCTCTTTTTTGCTTTGGAGGATGTCGTTGAGGGGTCCGGGCAGTCTTCTTTTATTCCTTTCCTTGTATTTATGCTAGAATTAGTTGTCTTTTTGCTTCTTTTGTGAATTTGAGCTCATTTCATCCTGAAAATACAAAAGGAAGACAAAAACACTCTTTTTCCAACATTAGTACTTAAAAAGGGTTAGTTTTATGCCTTAATTGATGTGATTTATATGTTGCATTTTACACACATCAAATACCCCCACACTTGAATTTTTGCTTGTCCTCAAGCAAAACTCTTTAAAATGTGGCTTATACTCCCAAATGGAATAGGTAGAAGAGAAAGTTTTTGGCTTGTCATAGAGTGTCGGGAATCCAAGATCTTTTTAGGTTTTATTTTTATTTATTCACAATTTTATTTGTTATGATTTATTGAGAACGTCTCATAGGATAAATTACTTATTTGGGCATAACATGCCTTTTTTAAAATTCTATTTATGTACAAGCTCACATACCTCACGGGATAAATCACTCAACACTCGGCCGTAGGTGTATTTTTAGTGAATCACTCGAGAGCGGCATGGAACTCACACCTTCCATAGGCTTGCCAAGCAATCAATCCTCCTCCTTTTTAACTTTTTACCTTTATAAATATCAAGAGGACTTTTTGGGTGAAGGGTTAGGCTTGGGCTAAAGGTGGGTGGTTGGGTGTAGGATCGGATTTCGACCTAAACGAGTCGTTCGGAAGAGCTCAAATCCGTTTCAGCGGCGGAAACAAAGAAACGGACATATACACAGCTTGTATCACACTTTAATCCTCTTGTATATTGATTTTACAATGTTTACAGTTAGAGGAAATACCGGCAGCACCTCGGTAGCAAATCTGAACTCGGTTACCAATGAATTCAACAATGAACCTATATATACTAACTAGGAACCGCTCCAAATAACATGCCGTAAAGGCGGTTCCACATGTGTCCGAATAGGCGGTTCCACCATGTTCATAAACGCGGTTCCAACCTGTTGACTGTCTTTCATCCTTTTGACTCTTGAACTCTTCATTTAATTGGACCTTATAATGGCAACATCTCATTGGTCCTCATGTTGGTCCAATCAACATCATCTTGGTATAAAGACTTTTGCAATTTTAATAGTATGTTGTCGTTTGCTGTTGATGATGATAATAGCATAATGATGACGTCACATGATGTCATCATTAATCATGATGACATCATACTTGATCAGAACCGCATCGCAACCCGAACTCGACATTAGACGTAGTCGACAGATGACTGCACCAACAGACTCCCCCTCAGATGTTGACGAGTCTAAAGTGTCGAGTCTTCAACGACTTCAGTCTTTATCAGTCTTTGGACTTCTCTCTCTCTATCTTCAGACTCCCCCTCTCGATTTGCTGGCATTCCTTTGATCTTCAGCAACATCTTCAGGATCGACGTCTGGCTTTCCTGCATAAACTCTACCTCAGAGTAAATTTCTTTCACATATATTTATCAAACATATGAACTTGCACCAATCCAGATTCTCATTCAAAACAAACTCAAATTGTGATGAACCACTTGAAAAGGTTAGATTATGAAAACAATTAATTTCACACACACACTCCCCCTCAAGAATTGCTCATCATGTTTAGCACTCGGAATTTTGAAAATCAGCTATCCAACATCAGTTGTCGAAAATCTTTTTGAATTTTCAAAAATTTATGCTAAAACACACCAAGAATCTTTTTGTATTTTGAAATAAAGAAACTAAAATGCAGAAATAAACTATTTACAAACAAGATTTTTTGTAAGCTCGTGCAAGAGGATCATATCAGTTTTGAGACAAATCACCAACACCGTTAAGCTTTAAACATTCTCAGTTTTAAACAATTTACCTAGATTGTCAGTATGTTTGTCCACTTAAATTTTCACACAAATTTCAATTAATTCGAGATACGAAATTAATGTTTTAAAGACTTAAACTTAATTGTGTATCACTCCACTTGAATATACTCCCGTATCCAGATCCCAAATATTCAGTCTTACAGGTGAGTATACCACAGATGATATCTGTAAAGGGGTTAAATGCGAAACCGTGAGAGCTCAGGTCAGAACTTCCGTTCAGCAGAGAGATGACGGCTCGACTTTTGGTGGGTCCCCTTTAGAGGATCTTTTTGCATTTCAACAGCAGCGACTATCAATTTTATTGTTTCATCAGCATGCTGAGGGCGAAGCTTATGTTTCAAAGCTTTAGCAGAAAGTATTATCCGGGGACTAGGTCAGTACTTCCATATAGCAGAAGTCCCGGGATAATACCCCAGATATCACTGAGTATAAAGACCTAGTATCTCAGAATACGGGACCTTTCAAACAAGATTTCGGGGGTTACCCATATATTCAAGAATAGTTACCCACAAATTAAGCAAGTTTGATTTAGGTTTATATCTCGTTTCAATTTACTAAATGTGCGAAAATCTACTGACACATCCGCAGTAAGATTGTTTAACACTTTTTAACTTTACATTTCTTTAGCGTGCCATGATAGTCCACTGATGTACTATCATTTCCTCTTTTTCGCAACAAAACTCATTTTTGAATTTTATCATGTTTTTGGCTTTTTCAAATTTTCTAATGTTTTTGGATTTTCTGAAATTTTCTACTCCCCCTAAAATGCAAACACATTAACGAAAATTGAAAACGAACTGTACAGAAACATGACAACCGATATCAAATAGCATCAATTCGCCATTCACTTGGCATAAACAATCAGAACTCCCCCTATCAACAAACTATTTTCTCATTTAGATTTCAAAACACTTAAGTTTGTTTTAATCAAAATGATTTTTCCGGAAAATAAGTTTGGTTGATTTTACCACTTGTAGGTTTATCATTTTTAAGTACGGGGATGTGGTTCATCATCTTGTCTATCTTTTACCCATATGTAGTAAATCAAGTACAACTTAATGTCCCTGATTTACCATTTGCAATCAAGCAATCTCTAAACCAATTGTAAAAATAACCACTTGTAGGAATGTTACGTCTACATCACCATTTTACCAATCAGGATGCCGATTCCTGCTTCGCACTTACCAACCTGGAAGCTCCGGCGTAGTCCTCTCACCTGTAAACATTCAAACATTATTCAAAATCTTTCAAACAAACCTTTCAAACACTAGAAAGATGCCGATTCCTGATTCACGATTACCAACTTGGGATCTCCGGCAAGTCAGGTTTTTCAAGCAAAGAAAATGTCCACCCAAGCCTGACCAGCCTTGGGTGATTTCAATTCGGATTTAGTTGGGGTGTAAGTTGCTTTCTTTGTAGCATAAAAGTCTTTTACCCCTTTCACCTTCCTATCAACCATTTTACCGAAAATTTTCTTTACATTCCCATTAAAAGCTTTCTCAACATCAAAATTATCCTTTTCAGAATAATCCTGATTTGAGACTTCAGTCTTTCCAACTTTTCTTTTAAAATTCTCAGTCCTTAATGGTGGAAAGTTCTCGTCATCCATTGAAGGAACTGAGTTTTGATCACTTTCATCAAACTGTGGCTCCTCTGATTTTGTGGAATCAGACTCATCGCCAGATTTTACCTCAGATTTCTTAACAACCCATTTTTGGTTGTCAAGTTTCACACTTCGTCTGTAAAATCTCTTCGAACACTCACCAACTTCAAATGTTGAATTTTTGAAAACTTTAAATTTTTCAGTTGGTGGTTCGGTTTTATCAACAACAATTTCTTTCAGTTTTCCAGAAACTCCCTGTTTTGTGTTTGTCGCTTTCGGACAGTTCCATGCAATGTGACCGGCTTCATTGCATCGGAAACAGGTTCTGGTTTCTTTCTTCTTGTAAGCTCCATTCTTTCTCTTCTCAGCCAGAAATTCTTGGTTAGATTGTTTCCAGAATGTGCTTTTTGCTTCCTCTTCCGAGCTAGTACCTGAAACAAATTTTGTATTTGTTTTAGAAAATTTTCCATTTTTATAGTTTTCTTGTGGAGTAAAACCAAGTCCTTTCTTTTTGTAGCTACGATTTTGGTTTGGTTTCTTTTGAAAACCCGAACCAGAATTGTAACCTTTTTTCTTATTTAGTCGTTGTTGAACTCTTGAGGTGTAAAATTTAGGTTTTACAATAAGATTTTCATCTTTTATTTCAGAAATATTAATTTCTGTTAGTTTGAAAACCATTTTAAGCATTTCTGGTTTAACACCTCTTATTGGAAACTCTTTATCAAAATATAATTTGTCAGAACCATTCAAAGTATATGCAACTTCAAACGTTTCGTCATTCAAATTAGATTTTGAAAGCAAAAATTCTTTACTATACACCCGTTTCCCGACGATTTCGAACTCTTTTCGGACAAACTCGAACTCCTGACTGACTGACACGCACTTTCGGACTCGGACTTTGACTCTGACTCCTCATCCTTATCCAACACCTGATCGACCACTCGTTTTTTCAGTTCGGACTCATGATCTGTGTCGGACGCTGTGAACGTGACGTCAATATTGTCCGGTAAAACATCGGTTATCTCGGATTCTAGTTTAATATTGACCGCCTGTTTTAGTTCTTCCTCATTAGGTTTTCTAGGCGAGTACCCTTCCCAAATCGGAGGCGGACACCTATTATAACAGACACCCTGTTTCTTACCAGTATCCGTTTTCTTCTTTGATCTTGTTTCTTCATCTTTAAACACCTCGAAACCTTCAACCGTTGGATAAATTCTATCCATTACATAGTCACAACCTTTGTAACTTTGCAGCAATCTTCGGATTCTTTCATTCTCAGCTGCTTCATTCTCTAACGCTTTCTTCAACTTTGCACATTCTTCGATGTACATGTTAATCTCTTTCTGCTTTGTCATCATGGTAGCATTCAACATCTTCAAAGCTTTCTCTCTTTCTGAGTTAGTCGTCTCCAGACCATTCACATTCCTATTCAAAACATCATACGACTTTTTCAAGTTTTTTACATCAAACAACAACTGTTCTTTCAACTTTTCTAGCTCGCTAAACCTCTCGTCTTTTTCTATACATTGTTTACACGACTCTAAACATTTAAGACAGGGTTTTGTGACTTCAACGATCTTCTCGACTTCAACTCTTTTTTCAACCTCCACAATCTTCTCAATCACTTTGACTTCTTTTATCTCCTTGCAGCTTTCTTCTCTTTCAGTTTCTTCAGTTTTTCTGCAAAATAAAATTCAAAGCTATCAGAAGATAAGTGAGTTTTTCCAATATTAATCTGTTCAATTTCTTCATCACTATCACTTGTTTCTGATGAACTATTTTCGGAAGAAACAGATCTTTCATCTTCACTCTTCTCTTCATCAGATAACACTTCCATCCATTCCTTCAGCATTTCTGGCTTTTGAATAATGTGTGCAATGAACGCTTTAACATTTGAATCAGCTGGGATATATTTGTCCCAGCTAAATCCTTCAGCCACTTTCTCATCATCTTGATTAGCAACACCAAAATAAGCTTTCCTATTTGCATCCTCGATCATTCTTCCATGTGCCGTTTGAGGTTCCTTTTGTTGATGCGGTTGATGAGTGATTTGCTGATAAATGGTTTTCCTGTAATAATCATCTTTCCCAGACGATTCTTTGTCTCCTCTTGGTTGCTGATTCTTGCACTCTCTTTTAAAGTGGCCTTTCTCCCTGCACCGAAAACAAACAACTTTAGATTTATCAAATCCTAAGTTAGAAAGGTTTGCATCCAAGAAATCAGTTCTCCCTGTAACCAATCTAAACTTTTCAGCTCTCCTCAAAACACTCGCCAATGCCCATTTGATATCCATCAATTCTAGCTCTTCTGCATCGATTTGGTCATAATCTTCTTTTGTCAACATTGGATTGCCAATTCTTCCGGCAATCAACCCTTCATAAGCTTCCAATGCAGTGACCAGCAATCCCATACGACTCTTTACAACTTCTTCAGAATAATTCTGTCCGTTTTGAAGATGTAGAGCCACATTGCATTGTAACAGATGCCCATTTTCGACTGATGTATTTTGAGCACTTGGAGGATTCACCGTTGAAAACTCACTAGTGTTTACAGATCCTTGACTGCTTGGTTCAGATTGATTTCCAGCACTAAAAGCGGTTTGTATCTTTGGACTGGCTTCAGCAGTTTGAACATTTCCTTTATAGTACAATTTGATATCCTGCTGATGAGTAGAACTGTTCATTCTGGCAATTTTCTGCTGCTCCAAATCTTGTGCCTCCAGTTTCTCGATAAACTGTGCAATAGATAGCCTGCTAAACTGTCCGGAATTCTTCAATATCATCAAATAAGTACCCCATTCCTTTTGTGGTAACGCATCAGCAAGCTTTTCAACCCATTCAGCTGGAGTCTTTGTGATTTTCAACAGCGACATAGTGCGAACTAGATGACAGTATCTTTCAATGAGAGTCTTTGTTGTTTCACCAGGCATGCAAGTAAACAATTCAAACTCTTTCTTCAACAAAGCTGCTTTGCTTTGTAACATCTCAGTACTTCCCTCAAACTTCTTCTTAAGAGCTTCCCAGATAGAATACGCATTGTCATCATGTTGAAGTAATACAAATATATCTTCCTTTACTGCTTGCTGTAACAGATTGACCATCATTTTCTCTCCTTTATAACTTTCCCTCTCTGGTTCTGAAAGCTCTGAAATGATTTTATCAAGACCCACTGAATTCTTTGGCCTCTCATATTCAGTTTCGATGCTTTCCCAAGCTTTTAGATTATTCGCCTGCACCCAATTCTCGAAACGTTTCTTCCATCCGTGATAATCTTCAATCCCCATCAATTTCGGGGGTTTTTGCATCGTTCCGGTTTCATTCTCCATTGTCATGTTCTTAGCAATGTCGGTCGGGCTAGCAGGAGTTGTAGCGAACGCGTTGTAAAACTCCGAATCCATGCTTCAAGAATCAGATAATACTTCGGGCAATACCTGAACAACACACAAACAAAAACACAATCAGTTTAAAGACTTATCAATTCAATAGAAACAAGCAGGTACTTGAACTGATGATTTTTTCTGTGTGGACTGAACGTTGACCAACTGTGCGGACTTCTAGAACCCGAATCAATTGACTTGACCCTTTGAAACCTTTGAACTCCGAACCGTACAAACTGACAATTTCACTCTAACTGACCACACTAAACAAACTGACTGTTCAAACAATCTTGATCAATCCGTGCAAACTTGAATTGTCTTTTGTGTGAACTGATAGACACCAAAAACTCAAACCACTCGACCTGACAACTTTACAATACAACTATCAAACAAATAACATAGTAATACACGGATTTAATGACTCAAACACATAAGATGACCAAACTAACTAGTTACTGATTAAAAAAAAACTTCACACTTACAATTTTGCCAATTAAAAATCCATTCACATTCAAACCAAATGATTTGACCAACTTCTAATCCATTCACTAAACAATTATATGAATGTGGACGGCACAATTAATACATGTAACAAGTGGAACGGTGATAACAAGAGTTTATAGGGCCGATGTCTTTGTGGGCGGTGACCTAACAGCAATCAACAAATAATATATTTTTTTTTAATACTTGACACTGAGTGGCCGACAACAATCAATGATGGGCTTTTATCAAAAGCTCTTATTGGGTCAAGCTTAGGTAATGGGCGGTGGAACAATTATAGGAAATGGGTGACAAGAATAAGTGGATTGGGCGGTGAATAGCTTTGATTGGGCAAAAGAAAATAAATGGGGCGGTGAATCATGCAATATGGGATGGTGACAGTGTTTGGATTTGTGCCTTCACTAAAGACAAAAAGGCGGTGGACTATTTGCTATCATGTGCAATTTTGGACGGTGCAATAAAGGCGATCCAGACAATGTCTCAAAAGCAGGTCATATAGGCGGACCAAAATTGAACTGTTTGAGCGATCCACACTTGTCACATAAACGGTCCACGTAAATGATCAATAAGCGGTCCCCAATCACTTTGAGCGGTCCTGTCATCTGACATATAAGCGATTCACTGTGATGACTTTATGAGCGATTCATAAGAAGTCTTATCAGCGGTTCATATGTTTTCACAAAAGCGGTTCAACGATTGACTTTATGAGCGAGCCATGCAGTACAATTTTGAGCGATCCTAAGAGAAAATTTGGAGCGATCCTGGATGTTTTACCAAAAGAGCGATCCTAACATGTATTTTCGAGCGGTTCCAGACAGTATTTTCGAGCGGTTCCAGAAGTGATGTCAGCAAACACGAACCGCTTTTAAGCAAAAATTCAATTTTAATCAAATTTAAGCCGAATTAAGGTCTGAAAATTTCCAGGTTTTGTTAAATCATGATTCCGCACATATTGTGAGAATTTGGAGCGATTTTGACCGTAAAAAGTTGCGTTTTTCGAAAAAGAAAGGTGTAGAAGCAGAAAAAATGATGAACACGAGCTGTATATGCGAGATCTCCTCCTCCTTGGCTCTGATACCAATTGTAGGATCGGATTTCGACCTAAACGAGTCGTTCGGAAGAGCTCAAATCCGTTTCAGCGGCGGAAACAAAGAAACAGACATATACACAGCTTGTATCACACTTTAATCCTCTTGTATATTGATTTTACAATGTTTACAGTTAGAGGAAATACCGGCAGCACCTCGGTAGCAAATCTGAACTCGGTTACCAATGAATTCAACAATGAACCTATATATACTAACTAGGAACCGCTCCAAATAACATGCCGTAAAGGCGGTTCCACATGTGTCCGAATAGGCGGTTCCACCATGTTCATAAACGCGGTTCCAACCTGTTAACTGTCTTTCATCCTTTTGACTCTTGAACTCTTCATTTAATTGGACCTTATAATGGCAACATCTCATTGGTCCTCATGTTGGTCCAATCAACATCATCTTGGTATAAAGACTTTTGCAATTTTAATAGTATGTTGTCGTTTGCTGTTGATGATGATAATAGCATAATGATGATGTCACATGATGTCATCATTAATCATGATGACATCATACTTGATCAGAACCGCATCGCAACCCCAACTCGACATTAGACGTAGTCGACAGATGACTGCACCAACATTGGGTTAGTGGTTAGAAAAAGGGCGAAAAGCGTAAAAAGCGTCGGTTTTCGAAAAAAAATTTTTAGTGACTTTTTATTTTGAAGTATTCCTCCAAACAAGCTTTTGTTTGTATAGCTTTGTTTGTTTTTAACTTCATCATCATATATATATATATATATATATATATATATATATATATATATATATTTATCTCTTTAGTCACATAAAAGAACGAGCTTGCGAAAAACCGAGCTTTGTTACTAAAATAAGGGGTGAAAAATAAAAAGGTTTTTTTTTTGGTGGGTAAAAAGGGATTTAGGGTAATGAAATGAAAGGTTTAGGCTCAAAGGGGTTAACTAGGGGGATTTTGGGTAGGTGGTAAAAAAAATTGAAAAATAATGGTGTAGAAAGAAAAATGGTTAGTCCTAATGCCTCCATCATTTACTTACTTGGGTTTAAGTTGGTAAGGACCGGGAATGAATCGTCGTGGCAAGTTCTAGAGTTGTAAGAACCAAGCGGCTATTCACACAAGAAACGAAAAATGAGCATTTAGTCTAAAGATGTAAATTTGTATGCTCAATAAAGGCTCAAAACTCACTTTTGTGGGAATGGGTTTTTAATGTGATCAAGTATATATAATTAAATTTTAACTAGATTTGTTATGCCGTTTCGTAATTTTCTTATGTTGGTTCTTGTATCACGACGCTTTTGGTTGTAAATTTTATAAAAATATAACCTTATTGATCTTGTGATTCCTAACTTAAACTTTAGACAAGTAAAAATGAAAGGATTTTTGAAAAAAATTTGGGTGTTTAGCGGTTCCAATAGAGTTTTGTGTAAGGCTTGTTGTTAGGACTTGCAAAATTTCAAAGTGTTAGCTTCCCCCCCCCCACACATAAATTACACATTGTCCTCAATGTGTCCCAAAAATAAATTTTTAGGTTGATTGGATGTGTGGTGTGGTGTTAAAAAGCAAAGATTTATGTTACTGGTAGCCTGGACACGGCCCCGTGGTGACCGGGCACGGCCCCGTGGTCAGGTGCCAGTAAAAGAAATTAAAGAAATGAGACAGAAGCCTGGACACGGGGGCGTGTCCGTTGAACATGGCCCGTGTCCAGTTACCTGAACTGGGCGTTTTTCTGCAGATGGTTCAGCATGGGGCCGTGTTGGTTGGGCACGGCCCGTGTTGAGCCTTCTGTGATGGAGATTTGTGTCGGGTTGCTTTGTTCTTTGTGCATGGGGCCATTTTTCTCATTCCCTTTTTCATCTATTACCACCATGAGTGTGTTTTATTCATCAATAACCATCAATCTTAGAAACCATCATATCATTGCAAACATAGAGAGACATAACATAAAACTAAAGATGAAAATACATAAATATTAAACCATGGAGTTCTAGCCCTATGTTTTATTTTAATTAGCAAAATTTCCAAGAAGCTACTAATCTTGGTTAGATAAGGCTTTTAGAAACTCCTTCTTCCGGGCGTGGTCCTCTTCATATGTCGGCGAGCCACTCCTCCACCTCCATTGGAAGGAGAAAAGAGGGCTCATTTGCATTAGTTTGAGGAGTTTCGATTTCCGCTGGAATTTCTTGTGGGTGTTCCATGGGAGGTTCCGCGGGAAAGACTTCCCACCCGGTAGGGTTGTTAACCCCGAGTGCCAAGTTCCAGTCCTGTTGTGGAAGGATTGGTTCCATCGGGGGTGCTACAAGAATATTTAACCTCTGGTGCAAGAGGTTAATTTCTTGGAAGCTACTTTCGAGTCCCACCGTAAGATCGTTAATACGGTCAATCAGGACCTCCTCTACTGACGTCATTTCGTCGAGAGCTTCCCTCAATGCTATCACATAGTGCACAAGCGTAGCTTCAACGGAGGGCCTTCTTCCCCTTCGGCTGTTTGATGAATGAACGGATGATGTTTCGCTATTTTCACTCGCCATTCTACGAAAAATAAACCGAAAAACAGTTTATGTGATGAAACAGTATCTGGACACGGCCCCGTGCTCATTGAGCACGGCCCCGTGCTCATTGAGCACGGCCCCGTGTTCATCTTTCTGCAGAATTTTGAAGCAAGGAATCTTGGGCTTTTAAGTTATTTTCTGAATTTATGTAGGCTTTTTGGACATTAATAACTTTAAACATTGTTACACAACATGTTTTTACCAAGATTCCATGAACAAAACTCATTGTTTCCTACCACAAAGGTTGAAGAATTCAAACTTTTGATGGTAGTTCTTGGAGAAAGATAAAAAAGAAGGAAATGGCTAGAAGAGGAAAGGACAAGATGGGTTGTTGGAACCTTCTTTTAGACTTACCTAGGATTGTTTGAGAGAAGATTCCTTCAAATCTCTGTCCCAAGTTGGTCCAAAATGTGCAGAATTCTTGGCTGCATTTATAGAAAACGACAGCCTTCTGGACACGGCCCCGTGTTCGCTGGACACGGCCCCGTGTGCAGATGAAATTATGACACAGTTTGTCCGTATTCTGACGTTCTGATCAGAAGGGAATCTTTTGGTGAACACGGGGGCGTGTTGGCTGGACACGGCCCCGTGTCGAGTAGTCTCTATATTTTTATGAAGTTGTCTAGTTTTTTATAGAACTTATCTGTTATCGGGTGGCTCTTGATTGGTTGGGACAACCCCAAAGTGCCTAAGATACCTTAATTGTCCTATACTAAGGCGAGAACGCAAGAGGTTATCGGTGAGGGTAATTCCTATTTTCATTCTAGGTGGACAAGTCCAACCCATTTCCGGGCTCTCGTTAAAGAAGGTGTATGCCGAATCGCTCAGGTCTATGTATGCACCGAACGAAGTCGATGGAGAGTCCTTCACGGCACAATCGGCACAGGGACGACTACCGTCCAAGTCTTTTCTAGGTATGAAGGTATTTTCGGGAGCAACGAGGTTGTCGGAATGCGGTTCCAACATTTCCTCATGGTCATTGTCTTGGGGCGGATCAATAAAATCCTTCCTAAGTTCCTTTGACCAATTTAGAATTAGTTCTTCTAGCTGAAATAACTCGTCAAGGAGCATTTCCCCTAGAATATCTGGCTGGGCGCATTCGAGGGAGAGATAGTGCTTATTTTTACTTTCGCCCCTCTTAAGGTTATAAGGAATCGGTGGGTCTATATAGTGGGGCCTATAATTTAGAAAATAACATTTTAGTTCTTCATGTTCGCCTCCACATAATCGACACCACGTACCATAAGAGTTCCGAAAGTAAAAAGAATTACTATCACTCATGTTTGTGTCAGAAATTACCAACCGCCGGGATCTAACGGTTCTGTTTTCAGTAAGAGAATCTTGGGCACGGGGGCGTGTTGAGTGGACACGGCCCCGTGTTCAGCTTACTGTCTGACTTAAAACAGGATTGTCAGTTCCAATGATTGAGCACGGGGGCGTGTTCAGCGGGCACGGCCCGTGCTGAGCTCTGCAGAAGCTGAAAAACTAAGAAAAATCCTAAAAATTAAAAAGAAAAATAAAAATATGATTAGGCCGTTGATTCCTAACTTTCTTAAAATCCTTGTGTCCCCGGCAGCGGCGCCAAAAACTTGATGTGTGTTGGTGTATATATAATTTAGATGGATAATTAAGCCCTTTTTACACCTTTAGCCAAGTTTTAAATTTATAAAAACACGATATTCACTAACACTAAACACACATATGGGCAAGTGCACCCATCGTGGACGTAGTATAGTGTTGGTAAGATACCGAGGTCGTCCAAGGACACAAGAGCTTTTAATACCGGTTTATCCTCAACGTCTAATCAAATCAAAAAGTGAGAAAAATGTTTTTAAACTAAGAAAATAAAAACTAACTAAATGCTGAAAAATAAAATAAAATTAAAACAGATAAACAAGATGAATCACTTGGATCCGACTCGTGTATTAGTATAACCTTTGATTATTTTCGCACTTTTGCACTTGTTTAAGAGATTATCTTAGTTATTGTAGTAGGCCCCTCTTTTGAAGGCGACGTTACCCTCAACCCAGTAGTTTGAGTCAGCAAGGATACAATCCTAAAGGGTCGGATTATTGGAAGATAATGAATTAAGTTATTAATGCAAATTATGGTAGGCCCCGCTTTTGGCGGTGACGTTACCCTCGACTAAGTAGTCTGAGTCAGCAGGGATACAGTCCTAAATAGCCGGGTTATAGTATTAATAGTAGTTAACTTATGAGGGTGTCAAAGAGTTTGGATCCCCACCATCCAATACCTATGGGCATTGAAGGAGATCCTACTAAATTTGACCCAGGTCCCTTGCAGGACCTCTAAACGCTGAACAAGGGCAAGACCCTTACCAAACCGTTCCCTTAACCCCCGACCAGGTAGCCAACATACCTCCATATAGACCGTGGAGATATGAATGGTGAAAATCTTTTATTTTATATAGACAGTAAAATAATGCCAAGACACCACGGACAAACGATAAGGAAAGATCACCTTCAACATAAGCAACTAGTTATTAAAGTCATTAATACAAAACCAAATAAAAAGTGCAAAAGATTAAAAATAAAAAGTATTATACTAAACACTTGTCTTCACCAAGTGATGTAAGAGACTTAGGCAAACATGGCCTTGATTGTCAAGAACTCTTACGATCAATCTTGGATCCCGAGACGACTCACACACTCTACGATGGACAATGGATGATGGTGGTGGATGATGGTGTTATGGTGGTCGTGGGTGGTGGATGAAGTGTGAGAGAGGTGGTGTGCCAAGGGATGAGATGGAATGAAACCAAGCACCCCTATTTATAGGCTGAACAGAAGGCTGGGCACGGCCCCGTGTCCGCTGGACACGCCCCCGTGCCCGTCTGACACTCTCTCTCCTCATTAATTGTAATTCGCAGTTACAATTAATGCGCCTACTGTACTTTCACCACGCCCCCGTGCTCACTGGACACGACCCCGTGGTGGGCAATGGAAGCTTCTACCAGTTTGTCTTTTATGCTGCTTCTTGGGCACGGCCCCGTGCTGGCTGAGCACGGGGCGTGTTCAGGCTTCTGTTTTCTTTTTTTTGCTTTGGAGGATGCCGTTGAGGGTCCGGGCAGTCTTCTTTTATTCCTTTCCTTGTATTTATGCTAGAATTAGTTGTCTTTTTGCTTCTTTTGTGAATTTGAGCTCATTTCATCCTGAAAATACAAAAGGAAGACAAAAACACTCTTTTTCCAACATTAGTACTTAAAAAAGGTTAGTTTTATGCCTTAATTGATGTGATTTATATGTTACATTTTACACACATCACACACACATATATATATATATATATATATATATATATAATATTTTCTATTTTATAACATGTATTAATGGAACAAATGATATTTCATACATAGAATAAAAATAAGTACAAAAACATTTGGTATTGTATAACTAAATGATTTAAAATATATGTATATAACACATACATATTGACAGGAAATAGATTAAAGATTTTTATCTAATAGTTCAACTTATTCCTTAAATTATATATATATATATATATATATATATATATATATATATATATATATATATATATATATATATATATATATATATATATATATATATATATATATATATATATTCTGATATAGGAATAATACTTCACTACTTAATATATTAAGTATCAAATTTAGAAACGCTAAACTTTGTATTATCTATATGATAAATAAATATGATAAATTAAGAATAAAGTCTTAAATATGTTATAACAAAAAATGAGTTAACCTGTTAGTTAAAGAATCCCGAAAATTTATATTTTTATTTTTATTCGTTTTGATGAATTACCCTTTTTATTCCAAAATATTATGTTCAATAGATTTAATAGAAATTTATTTTGTTAGTATAAAGGAATAAACAAAGTTATGGGAATAAACATGATAATTAATACAATTAGTTATATAATTGGATTCTTATAATTTGTATTATATGTATATATTACAGGAAATTTTAAAACTTTCTATTTATACGTATGTATATGCAAGACATAAATTTCTTGATAGTATATACAATATAATAATCAAATATCTTCTGTAGAAAAACAAGCTTTTATATAATAGAAGAAACAAACCCACATGTTTACTCAAGATCTATTTTGATACTCACCTTTAATTCAAAGGATACCTTAAGGATATCTGTACTAGCACCACCTCTTGAAGAACAATAGTGGGTCAATGACGGAGAATCTTAGAATTTCATATAATACCCTTACCTTTATTTTCTGAATTCCTATCCAGCCATGAGCTTTGAAAATATAGTTGAATTTAAGCTATATAGAAGAAAAAGTTATTACAACAAAGTAAGAAACAACACATAATATAATATATACACTTTCCTTATATTTTAATAAAATATATAGTGAAAGAAAATGTTAAAATATAATATGATAAATTAAGAATAAAGTCTTAAATATGTTATAACAAAAAATGAGTTAACCTGTTAGTTAAAGAATCCCGAAAATTTATATTTTTATTTTTATTCGTTTTGATGAATTACCCTTTTTATTCCAAAATATTATGTTCAATAGATTTAATAGAAATTTATTTTGTTAGTATAAAGGAATAAACAAAGTTATGGGAATAAACATGATAATTAATACAATTAGTTATATAATTGGATTCTTATAATTTGTATTATATGTATATATTACAGGAAATTTTAAAACTTTCTATTTATACGTATGTATATGCAAGACATAAATTTCTTGATAGTATATACAATATAATAATCAAATATCTTCTGTAGAAAAACAAGCTTTTATATAATAGAAGAAACAAACCCACATGTTTACTCAAGATCTATTTTGATACTCACCTTTAATTCAAAGGATACCTTAAGGATATCTGTACTAGCACCACCTCTTGAAGAACAATAGTGGGTCAATGACGGAGAATCTTAGAATTTCATATAATACCCTTACCTTTATTTTCTGAATTCCTATCCAGCCATGAGCTTTGAAAATATAGTTGAATTTAAGCTATATAGAAGAAAAAGTTATTACAACAAAGTAAGAAACAACACATAATATAATATATACACTTTCCTTATATTTTAATAAAATATATAGTGAAAGAAAATGTTAAAATATAATATGTGTATATATATATATATATATCAACGCATAATACCGATAGGTATGACTATATTTGTGCTAAACAAAAGATGCCAATATAATTGCTTAGTTCTGTGGTAATTATATCTGAACATGTTTGTAATTTAGATGTTAAAGGAAATAGCGTGTAATCAGGAAAATCCGGCTAGTAATGAAATTTCTTTGGATAAAAGCACTATAGAAAATATACTAGCTCAAGGAATATCGAATGCCATACCTTCGATCATTGAAGCTTTTAAAATTTCTGTGCCGATAAACGAGAATCCTACGACCCACCGTAAGCATACTCATCACTTCAAACCTAACCCTAGTATCAATGGAGGTCACGATATTCGTCTTAAAACTCCATCTTCCACACAAAAGAAAACCACAACCTATAGCTACTCTTATAAGGAATTCCGCTCCAACAAATCATATAAGGATAAAGGAATGGAACCAGCAATCGCGCAGACTACCTGCAACAATAAAAAGCATTCAAGAAGGTGCCAGTCTAGGAAGACATTTCACTGTAACATCTGCAAGAAGACTGGACATACAGAGGAAGAATGTAAAAGGAAAAATAACATTTGTTACAAATGCGGAGAACCAGGTCACATCCGTCCTTACTGCCCGAAACTATCCTGTACTAAAGTATTAGTTGACTTTTGATTCCAATCAAAGTCTTTTAAATAAAAAGGTCTTTATTTTTCTTTCATAAAGCCAACACTCATTTGTCTCATCTATTCAAAAATTCATATGTTGCACGTGCATTGCTTGTCATGCATGTGAATTCACTTTAAAAGATCATTTATTCATGAGTTCTAATAAATATTTCGTTATACACCTTCTGATAATCTATATGATTACAGAACGTTAACTTTTTGGTATCACGTCAACAGATTTCTTGGAAAACTCCTTTTCTTTTCAGAGATACTTACCGGATTTCATTACATATATCCATTGTTGGAATATGTCCAAACCAAGCTCAATTGTTTGAACTTGTTCACAATATACATTCAATTCAAAATCCCATATGATGGATTGAGATCATCATATTCAAGGTAATCTCATTTGTTTGAATCATAGTAGACCTGTTCAAAGTCTACGACTCCAATAAGTCATTTGTTAAATCACGACACCTTTCGGTGGCATTTTTCTTTGAAATTTGAACTCATTTCAATTTCACATCTGAGGTACGAATTTATTGATTCATTATCCTAAACTAGTCATAATACAATTTTGTGTTAAGATAAAGGTACCTAAATTCCTATTCCAATGTACCTCCAACATTTCTTTCATCTTTGATCAATCCTACGATATTCATTTATTCCTTCATGTGAACATCCTATATTTTGAATATCCAGATTCACTTCAGTTCGAGAATGGTGAATTCGTTCGGTCATCGTAATCATTAAATTCTTTCAATCATTACAACACCTTGCGGTGTTTGTATAAATTAGTAGCCTGAGCTAATCATAATCCCTATCAATTCATACGTCTTTTGTTTGACTCATAACTCAAGTAATCTTGATACATTTACGTATCAGGACAATGATACACTAACTCCTATTGTATTTTCGGTGTATCTCTGCCATTCAAATAAATGTCACTGATTTCTGGTTTGGTAGTTAACAAATCATTTTTCATACTTCTATTTTCAATTGAGATTGTTGATTCAGAGTTCTTCTCAGTTGACAATCAAGGTAATTTCTCTTCTGACATTGAATTCTATCGTTTCTAAAAGATCATTACATTTCACATCTCTCATTTAATTTGTGCAACTTAGTCACCTTGATGATTGTATCATTTCCTCTCGTTTAGTAACACTGATTCCTGAAACTAATTTTTTGGATCATTGAATTCCAAATTATCCTATGATATCTTGTATTCATCTTTTGATTCTCTCTCAGACACCTTGATATACTGTTTTTACTAACCTAAAGATGTGACATACCTCCAAGAGAATACCGTAGCCCAAATTTCGGGGACGAGATTTAAAACAAGGTGGGGAGGATATAACAACCCTCGAAAATCATCCCTAAACGCTCCCAAATATACCCCATACGCGAGAAACGAACCCGGATAACATTAATATTAATAAAAATCAACAAAAACAAACAAACTGGGTCGCTCGCGGGCCGCGGCCCAACTAGTCAAGATCTTCGCGGGGCGCGAGGCCCCATTGCTTGCTGGCCAAAAAAACGAGCCACGTGTTCCACATGTGTCGGACCTACTTGGTAACTCATCAACCCTACCGTCGCCTTTTAGGCTCTCACGGCCCGCGAAGGAGAAAGAGGCGGGCGTCGCGGGGCGCAACGGAGTGCTGAAATCCCTATAAATTGGACATTCAACTGCATTTCACAATCGTCCATCATCTATTCGTTTCTCTCAATTTCTGTAGGCTGAAACTATAGCCTAATACCCCCTAATAAGCAAAGCTCTGCCACGTTGTAAGTATTATAACCCAAGGTTACGTATTAGTTACTCTACCCAATTGATCTAGAGCTCCATAACGCATGTCAAGGCTCTGCCTGGCTCAGTCGTTGGGATTCTGTCTCGGGGGTATAGCTAATGTAAATTGGGTTATTTTACTAACACATGTGCATTGTTTAATTTTAATAAATAATAACCAGGAGAAACAACAGGAATCTATAATATTATCAGGATGCATGTAGAAATACCCAAGTCTACAAAAGTTAGTACATCTGCTTTTCATAAACTGTTTTTATAAAACCTCAATTGTTTTAAAGTATAATTAACAGTGATTGAGTATTTGTATTCTACAATTACTGCCGGTATGTTGGGTTTTGTATACATTACTTGTTACTACACTGTGAGTAGTAGCATGACCACAGGTCAGGATTAACAATACTGTGGGTGGTAATTAAGTAGTTATAAACAAATGTAATTGCGGATGCCCTCAATACTGTACAATGATAAAACTGTTTTGATTAAACTAAGATGCACTCACCAGTATTTCTTGCTGATAAAATGGTTTTAAACGCGTTTCAGGTAACACAATGTGAAAGCCAATAAAAGCCAGCTGGAGAGCACTGAAGACTTAGAAAAGTGGCTATAAAAGTTACCTAAGTAAACAGAAGAATTGTTTTCAATAATTAGGGATTACCCCTATAAATATATTACAAATGAAAATCGGTTTTTGTCCCACCTGTTTATTATAAATGTATTATCAGCAAAACTTAGGTTTTATCCCATTTATCCATTTTAAACATTTTGGTGTTTAACTCTGATAACAATATTTCCTAACTACGGTCCGGATGAAAGTTTTTCGCTGCCAAATTAATAAACACCGATACCATCTAACTTGATCGCGGCTCCCGCTCCCAGGGTGGGGTCGGGGGTTGTGACATGTTAAATTTCATTCTTTATTGCATAAATAAAGGGTTGACTAGATTATTGCATGCCATGATATGTTGATCTTGAATAACTTAGGTTGCCATGTGGATTCGTTTTAAACTTTTTATACTTATACTTATTTACTTAAACATGTGTACTCGCCAATGTATTTTTGTGTTGAACTATACTTTGTTAACATGTTGCAGGTTGATGAGCATCATTATGACGAAATCTAGTAGGGATGACACTAGAAACACATTTGAAATTACTAGACTATTCATTTTATTTGTTGCTTTATTTTGAACTTGTTGTATTGTGTTTTATGTTGTACTTTGAAATTCTTGATGTAATTGACAATTTTGTTATGTTATGAAAATTGAATTAATTATTGTCACAAAATAGTGTTGTGTGTGATGAGCAATCTTTCTTCGTCTCACTCTGATGTTTCCATCATTGGTTGGCGTGTGACAGATTGGTATCGGAGCCATAACTATAGGGAATTAGGTAGAATTGCCATTTTTGACCTTGTCTATAGTAGGTACCTTATTTTTGACCATTCTTGTTACTTGTTAAAATGTTTATTCTTCCTACTTTGCTTCTTTCTCTTCTTTTTGGTCTTAATACTTACAATATGTCTTTCCTAAGACATTTACACAAATACACTTGAAGACACTTGTAATACAAACGAGAAGAGTTTACTAAAATAGGCGTGAAACACACAATTTGGTAAACGACTCTCACTCCGCTTATTCTTTATTTTGCACGAAATTACACCATTAAGTTAGGAGTGAAATCCGCATCTTAATGGTAAATTTCCAATTCAAATTCTAGTGGACCCTCATTAAAGTTTCGAAATTAAATTTTGACCCGACGAGTACCAACCACACTTAGGGTACGGAATCGTTAAGTTAGGGGTGAAACCCGCATCTTGTCGAGTAAGTCCCATTCCTCGATTTTCAATCTTGCCAAAGTTTCGATTGTTTCAATCGATTAGAGACGTGTAGTAACTGGAAGGGTAAGATACCGTTAATCGCTTCTCGACGAGAGTATCTTACCTATAGGCCAAAGCACATTTCTCTAATTTGAAAGAACTTTCTATTCACTTTGGAATAGTCGATGTTTCCAAACACGAAACAATCCTATGTTTTATGAGCCTCTCTTTTATGTTATCTCAATTTATATGTGATTTTATACTTGTTACCTCGTCATTTCAAAACCGTCACATGATTCGCACATCTCTCGCAATCAAAAGTAATAATAATTCTCGTGAACAAACTAAATTTATACTCTTTTTACGCATTCATACGTGTTTATGCTTTATGAATACTTGTTGAATTCATGCTAATTATGTGAACCATACGTGATATGTCATGCTTACGTGCTTATACATGCAAAACTTATTCTGAATTTATGATCATGTTTCATCTTTTCCTTCTCTTTCGATTCTTTAGATGTCGTCCAAGGCTTTGTCGAAGAAGACCAAGTCAAAGAAGGACTCCACCTCCAACTCCAAATCGAAGAAGGATTCAACCTCCAACGCCAACTCCGACACGATGTCAAAGAAGGACTGTATGAAGTTTATGGCCAAGTAGATGGCTAAGGTCATACCAGAAATCATCAGCAGAATTCAGACCAACCCCAATTCACCCCATGGTTCTGTCGATTCGAAGCTGGAAACGCCTAAATAGACGTTCCAGTTTAAACAGTTCATGGCCTGTAAGCCTCTAGAGTTTACTGGCAAGGATGGCGCCACTACCATGATGAACCGGTTCGATACGATTGAACTCACCTTCCTTCAAAGCGGGTGTCCCGATGACCTGCGAACCCTGAATGCAACAGGGGTGTTCCGTTCGAGGGCACTCGAATGGTGGACCTCCGAGCGTAACAAACGGGGGAATGTTGTAGCCCATACTTTACCTTGGGACGAACTAAAGCAACTCATGAAGGACGAGTTTTGTCCTCCTCACGAGCTCCAAAAGTTAGAAAACGAGTTTTTGGAACTTGACGGAAAAGGGGAGCGACAACGGTGGTCTAATTGCGCGCTTCAAGCAACTTAGTATCCTCTGCCCTGGTCAGGTCGACACCGTACCCAAAGCTGTAGCCAAATTCATCCGTTGTCTCCCACCCTCTTTGATGAACCATGTTGCTTCAGTCTGCCGCAAAACCATTGGATGCTTTCCATATATCCGCTGAGCTTAACGACAACTGTATTCTTCATGGAACCTACAACAAGGTTTCGACAAAGAATGCGCACCAAAAAATCACCGATACCACCACCACCACCATTGAACCCTCACCATCCCACTCCACCAAGAAAAACAAAGGCAAGAAGTGGAAGGCTTCAAGCCAAAACTATGCGGTCATAACTCCGCCGAACCCTCAAACTATACAATCAGTAGCTGCCGTCACCGCCAACGAACCACAACGACGAGCCTACACTGGGTCTCATCCTCAGTGCGTTACCTGTTCTTACCATCATCCTACCACCGCACCATGCCGCAGATGCGCTACTTGTCATAGGTTTGGTCATTTTGCTGACCGATGCCGAAATGGTCCTCAAGGCAATCAAAACCAAGCTATTGTTACCAACCCTGCTCCTAACCAGGTTCAACCTCAAGCTGCTCCTGTGTGAGCACGCTTCAAATGTGGCGACCTTAACTATCTTGCCAATGTTTGCCCTCAGCGCAATCAACCACCACCGCAATAGCAGCAGCCTCAACAACCAGCTCGAGGCAGAGTTGTCACACCCCCAAAACCCACTCGCTGAGTATCACTGCTTGGAGGCGTCACTGACCAGGATCAAGCCACCAATCATATTGAACATAGCATATAATTAAAAGTAGTTTATGAAATCCAACACAATACAATTGGTGTCCAAACAAAACGAAGTTTAAGTAGCGGAAGCATAATATGAAAACCCAACATAAGTATTAAGTTCAAAATGTCATAATGTTTTTAACATGGCATCCACTGTCCATGTCCCACAACGACTGCGCCTCCCAGTGCAAGCTCCATGAGTACCTAGCGTCCTGCAAGGCATGTAACAGAGAGTCAACAACAAAGTTGAGCGAGTTCACAGTTGATTGTTCAGTTAAAGAGTTCGTTTCAGAAATTCAAAGTTCGTTTCATAACCATACGTTACCCAATATCTTTGTTTCCAAACCTTTACATTAATAAGTGGGGGCTTCCCATGTTGTATGTACTAGACTAGTTGTATCTATAGGTGTCCTTCCCAATCCGAGGACAACGGTAAATATGAGTTTACGTAGGTTTTACGTAAGTGCCCTTCCCTAACCGAGGACAGTAGTACGTATCGAGTACGTAGGTTTAGCGCTGGTGTCCTTAAACCGAGGACAATAGTACATATGTTCTAACACTGGTGTCCTTCCCAAACCGAGGACAATAGTACGCAGGTTTTATGTAGGTTTTAGCACTGGTGCCCTTCCCAAACCGAGGACGGTGATAAGTTGTCTAGTAGTGATTATAAGTATGGGTAGTCATAAAATCCCATTCCCAACCCACCGGGAATCCTATTCCTTGGAAGAGTGTGAACTCACCTTGGTTTGCTCGGTATGCTAAGGTATGTGCTCACAAATAATCAGTCAAGGCCTAAAGTACGCACGTATTCATAATCAGTTTATATTCACGAAGTTCACGTATAAGTACAATCACAGTGGGCGTTGAATCAGTGATCACCAATTAGCACAAAGCACATATTCAATCTCATGCAAGTGATGCTTATCATTTAACAATAGTTAGCTAACCCAGTTACCCCTTAACAGAATTAAACTTAGTTACTGTGTAGTTTACCCACTCGACGAAACATCCTTGTTTCGTCGTGAATCCCCTTCGACGAAACACCTTTGTTTCGTCGTGATTACCCTAGACGAAACACCCTATGTTTCGTCGTGAACATCCTCGGCGAAACACCCTATGTTTTGTCATGCCAGTTTCGTCATGATATGCATTTCGTCCAACAAGTCAGTTACGTCGAGTTATCAGTTACACACAGAAAACCCTAATCCGCCGATCATCATCAAACAATCAACAATTATACAGTAATCATGTATTATAATCTTAACCATGTAGCATACAGTTCATGGATTTAACAATATCAAACACCAAGAAACCCTAATCGTTAACTGATTTAACATGTTGCCGTCACATAATCCGAATAGGGTTTACAAGTATCATTCCCGTTCATACGTATCATAATAACCACCAACAACACTCACAGGGAATATGATCAAGCATTACATAATATCAATGAATCAAGTTTTCAAATCACTGTGATCACAAACATTCATTACTATCATCTTTCATTGAACCCTAGTCTACAGAAATCTACTAACAATCATACACTAGTCATGCATTCAAGGATCACCACAATGAACGTAATAATTTCATAAGAAATCAGATATTAGCAAATAACTAACCGAAAGGTATAGAGATTAGAACGAAGGACTTGAAAGTCTCCAAGGGTGACAGTGACGTTTGCCGTTGGTTAACAGAGAGGGAGAGAGAACTAGGGTTTGCAAAAACAGCCGAATACGTGTTCTAGTGATACTCTATATTGCCATAACATCGAACTGGGCCTTTACTGGGCCTTTACTGGGCCTCGGTGAACTAGTGGGCCGGCGAAACGCCTGTTTCGTCGAGATGCTTGTGACGAAACAACATCTGTTTTGTCGCTATGGGTTATGGCGAAACACTTTTGTTTCGTCGATGTTCATGGCGAAACAATCCTGTTTCGTCGGGCCATTCAAAGTTTAAATAGCTTAGGTTTACCAACAGATTACATGATATAACACTAAACACATAGATGCAGCAATCTCAATACGTTTTAACATATCACAAACGTGTACGGTTACAAAGCAAACAAGTCGTATAAACCAACAACTTAAACAATTAACGTGCAATAAATGCGAAGGTGGAATCTTGGAAACTCGAGTTGTCACATTATCCCCAACTTGAAAGAAATTTCGTCCCGAAATTTAGCAAGCGTTTACTGAGGAAGCTAGTTGTGTTGTGTAGTTTACTGGTTTTCCTAGGGTGTCACATCATCCCCCCGTTGATTTGGAATTTCGTCCCGAAATTCTGTAGTAGCTTCAGCCTCAGTAGTGGTTGTGTTGTTCCTGAACAACTGGGGATACTTGAGTTTCATTTGGTCTTCTCGTTCCCAGGTGAACTCTGGGCCACGACGGGAGTTCCAACGAACTCGAACAAGAGGTATTCTGGTGTGCTTGAGGACCTTAACGTCTTGGTCCGTGATTTCGACTGGTTCTTTGACGAATCGCAACTGATCGTCGATAGTGAGCTCATTCAAAGGAACTATGAGGGTCTCATCTGACAGACACTTCTTCAGATTTGACACGTGAAAAACGTTGTGAACCCCACCGAGTTCTGCTGGTAGGTTCAGTTTGTAGGCCACCTTGCCTATTTTCTCAATGATTTCAAACGGTCCGACATATCGCGGATTGAGCTTGCCTCGTTTGCCAAAACGAACTACACCTTTCCATGGTGAGACTTTGAGTAGCACTCGATCCCCAACCTGGAACTCGAGTGGTTTCCTTCGCTTATCAGCGTAGCTTTTCTGACGGTCATGAGCTGCCGACATTCGTTGTCGTATCTGAGCAATTCTTTCCGTTGCGTCTACTACAAGTTCTGGACTCGTGATCTGACTATCACCCACCTCTGCCCAACAAAGAGGTGGTCGGCATTTACGCCCGTACAATGCCTCAAATGGAGCGGCTTGAATGCTGGTGTGATAACTGTTATTATAAGAAAACTCCACCAATGGGAGATGTTTTTCCCAGCCGTTGCCGAAATCGATTACACATGCCCGGAGCATGTCTTCTAGGGTTTGAATAGTGCGCTCAGACTACCCATCCGTCTGAGGGTGATAAGCTGTGCTCATGTCTAATCGAGAGCCAAAAGATTTGTGCATTGCTTGCCACAGTTCCGAAGTAAAACGTGCATCACAATCGGAAATAATAGAGGTCGGCACCCCGTGCCTCGAAACCACTTCTTTTAAGTAAATGTCTGCTAAGGTAGATAACTTGTTTGTTTCCTTGATAGACAAGAAGTGTGCAGACTTAGTGAGTCAATCCACGATCACCCAAATAGTATCATTCCCGCGTTGTGATCTAGGCAGGCCAGTAACAAAATCCATGGAAATTTCCTCCCATTTCCATTGTGGTATCTTTGGTTGCTGGAGTAGGCCCGATGGTTTTTGATATTCCGTCTTGACTCTCGCACAAGTCAAACACTTGCTAACGTAAGTTGCTATGTGAGCTTTCATGCTAGGCCACCAATACGTAGTTCTGAGATCGTTGTACATCTTATCCGAACCTGGATGTACTGAGTAGCGAGACTTATGTGCTTCATCCATCACCAGCTCGCGTAAGTTTCCATAATGTGGGACCCAAATGCGTCCTGTTACATAGTAGGCGCCGTCTTCCTTTTGTTCTAACCATTGCCTTGAGCCGCGTAAGGCTTTAGCCTTGACGTTTTCTGGTTTCAATGCTTCTACCTGAGCATCTCGTATCTGTGCTGGAAGACTAGACTGAATAGTGAGTTGCAACGCTCGTACACGCCTAGGTGTAGTATCCTTTCGACTGAGGGCGTCGGCCACCACATTGGCTTTGCCTGGATGGTACTTAATTGCGCATTCGTAATCGTTTAAAAGCTCGACCGATCGTCGTTGACGCATGTTTAGTTCCTTCTGTTTGAAGATATGCTCGAGACTCCTGTGATCGGTGTAGATGGTGCAGTTGGTACCGTACAGGTAATGTCTCCATATCTTGAGCGCGAAAATAACAGCTCCCAGCTCCAAATCGTGTGTAGTATAATCCCTTTCATGAATCTTAAGTTGGCGTGAGGCGTAAGCAATGACTTTATCCCGTTGCATCAACACACAACCAAGACCCTGAATCGATGCGTCGCAGTAAACCACAAAGTCGTCTGTGCCCTCTGGCAATGAAAGAATAGGTGCGCTGCAAAGTCTATCCTTTAAGTGCTGAAATGCAGATTCTTGTGCATTACCCCAACGATAAGTAACGCCCTTCTGCGTTAGTGAGGTGAGAGGTTGCGCAATCTTGGAAAAATCCTTGATAAACCTCCTGTAGTAACATGCTAAACCCAAGAATTGGCGAATTTCTGTTGGTGTGCGAGGTGCAGGCCAGTTCTTGATCGAGTCTACCTCGGATGGATCAACATGAATCCCATCCTTGTTTACCACGTGGCCTAGAAAGTGGACTTCACGAAGCCAGAAGTCGCATTTTGAAAACTTGGCGTACAGCTGTTCTGTTCGAAGGAGTTCCAAAATAAGTCGTAGATGCTGCTCGTGTTCCTCCTGACTCTAAGAATAGATCAGGATGTCGTCGATGAAAACTATAACAAACTTGTCCAAGTAAGGCTTGCACACTCTGTTCATAAGATCCATGAAGACTGCATGCGCGTTTGTCAGCCCGAATGGCATGACCAGAAACGTAGCAAGTTCTGAATGCTGTTTTGGAGACGTCCTCGTCCCGGACTCTCAGTTGATGGTAACCTGGTCCCAGATCAATCTTTGAGTGGTAGCTCGACCCTTGCAACTGGTCGAGTAGGTCATCGATGCGTGGAAGAGGATAGCGATTCTTCACGGTCACCTTGTTGAGTTCGCGGTAATCTATGAACATACGGAAGGTACCGTGTTTCTTCTTCACAAACAACACTGGAGCTCCCCATGGCGAAGAGCTAGGACGAATAAAACCTTTACTCAACAGTTCTTGCAATTGTTTGGACAGTTCTTCCAGTTCGGTTGGAGCTAAGCGATATGGTGCACGAGCTATTGGTGCTGCTCAGGAGCTAGTTCGATTTGAAATTCGACCTGGCGATGAGGCGGTAGACCAGGTAAATCTTCAGGAAATACTTGAGGAAAGTCGCGCACTACTGGAATATCCTCTAATCTCTGCTCTTTCGTTGATGCGTCAGTAACAAGTGCTAAAATAGTGGTGTGGCGCTTTCGCAAACACTTCTGGGCCTTAAGAAAGGAGATGATGCCCACCACAGCACCACTCTTGTCGCCTTGAACTTCGAGACGTTCTTTACCAGAACGGGGAATACGAACAATCTTTTCTTTGCATAGGATCTCTGCTTGCTGTTGGGATAACCAATCCATCCCAATGACGATGTCGAAACTACCCAGAACTATAGGAATGAGATCGATAGAGAAAGTCTGACCAGCGAGGACAAGATTACAACCCTGAACTATGTATGTGGCCTCTAGACTTTTACCGTTTGCTAACTCTACAACATGCTTGGTATTCAAAAGTGTTGGTGTGCGTTTGAGCATTTGACTAACTTTTAGGGACATATAACTGGTATCGGCTCCCAAATAAAATAAAACAGTAACATAAAAGTCATCGAGAAAGAACTTACCCATCACCATATTAGGATTATTCCTTGCTTCACCCTGACCCAGCACGAACACTTGACCCCTAGCACCGTTGTCATTATTGTTTCCCCTATTGTTGTTTCCATTTCCTTGGTTGTTGTTCTGATTCTGATTCTGGTTCTGATTTAGCTGTGGGCAGTGTCTCTTGAAGTGACCTTCAGCACCACACTGGAAGCATCCCTTGTTGCCCTGTTGCCGTTGCTGATTCTGCGGTGCTTGCTGTTGCTGCTGACGATTCTGATTTGCAGGTCGTGAGCTCCTGCAATCTTTGGCCTCATGACCCATCTTGAGACACCTCTGACAACGTCCCCTGTTGCACTGGCCACTGTGGTGTCTGTTGCATCTATTACACTTTGGGTGATTTCCTCGATATCCACCCTGCCCTTGACTACCGGAAGATTGCTGACCAGGACTCTGGTAGTCATCAGTCTTTCACTGCTGTGCCTGGGACTGAACTGTAGTCGAACCCTTGCTGGAATCCCCATCCCATTTTCGTTTGTTGTCACTGGGAATAGTAGAAGTAGTAGTAGTGGTAGCAGCACTGATACGTTTAGGCAGCCTGTTCTGTTCCACTGCCTGGTCTGTGAGACGATGAGCAAGACGAGTAACATCCTGGATGGTAGCAAGATTAGCAGAGGTCACATGGCTTTGAATCTCTGGTACTAAGCCTTTGAGGTACAGCTCAATGCGTTTGATGGGAGGATCCACCATAGTTGGACACAAGATGGCCAGCTCGTTTGACCTTTTCGTATACGCCTCTATCTCTGACCCTGTCATCTTCAGGTTAAAGAACTCCACTTCCAACTTGTGGATGTCATCGTGAGTGCAATATTCCCGCTTGATCAATTCCTTGAAGTCGTTCCATGGGGTGGCATTAGCAGCCGCTAACCCCAGCATCTGAACTTGCGCATTCCACCAAGTCAGCGCAATGCCTTCGAGAGTACCAGTGGCATACTTCACCCTGCGAGCCTCAGGGCATTCACACATCTCGAAGACCGATTCGAGCTTCTCGAACCAGTGGAGGAGTCCAACGGCCCCTTCAGTGCCACTGAAAGTGCTAGGACGACAGTCCATAAAAGTCTTGAATGTGCACACAGGTGGCTGAGCGTTCTGACCTGTTGTGTATAAGAACAGGACAAGGGTAAACACAAGAGTTGGTTTAGGAGTGTAGGATCTAAAGATCCTTGAGTGAGTTTGTGACTGCAGGGTATACCTCCTGCTTGAGCGGCTGCAAGTGCCGCAGCAACTTGTTCGTTAATCAGAGCCGTCAACTGGGCTTGAGTCATGTTGACACGTCCACTCATGATCTTCATAACAAAAGGGAAACATGAGTGAGAGAGGTTCGCGAAAGTGCGATGACAGAAGAGAGTAAGCACACATGTGTTTCAAACATTAGTTGCTACGTTTATCTAGGCATACCATGAGCAAAGTTCTATTTAACTAACAAGTAGGCAATAAAACATAAACCATATCACCTATAGTGTTGAGTCTTGCACGTGGAGCGAAGCATCGTTGTGGATCGTTGAGCACTATTCTGGTTATAGTCTGGTTTTATCTAAAAGTTTTCCCCCCTTTTTAAAACCAAGCTCATTATAACCAATGGCTCTGATACCAATCTGTCACACCCCCAAAACCCACTCGCGAAGTATCACCGCTTGGAGGCGTGACTGACAAGGATCAAGCCATCAATCATATTGAACATAGCATATAATTAAAAAAAGTTTATGAATCCAACACAATACAATTGGTGTCCAAACAAAACATAGTTTAAGTAGCGGAAGCATAATATGAAAACCCAACATAAGTATTAAGTTCAAAATGTCATAATGTTTTTAACATGGCATCCACTGTCCATGTCCCACAACGACTGCGCCTCCCAGTGCAAGCTCCATGAGTACCTACCGTCCTGCAAGGCATGTAACCGAGAGTCAACAACAAAGTTGAGCGAGTTCACAGTTGATTGTTCAGTTAAAGAGTTCATTTCGGAAATTGTAAGTTCGTTTCATAACCATGCGTTACCCAATATCTTTGTTTCCAAACCTTTACATTAATAAGTGGGGGCTTCCCATGTTGTATGTACTAGACTAGTTGTATCTATAGGTGTCCTTCCCAATCCGAGGACAACGGTAAATATGAGTTTACGTAGGTTTTATGTAAGTGCCCTTCCCTAACCGAGGACAGTAGTACGTATCGAGTACGTAGGTTTAGCGCTGGTGTCCTTAAACCGAGGACAATAGTACGTACGTTCAAACACTGGTGTCCTTCCCAAACCGAGTACAATAGTACGTAGGCTTTACGTAGGTTTTAGCACTGGCGCCCTTCCCAAACCGAGGACGGTGATAAGTTGTCTAGTAGTGATTATAAGTACGGCTAGTCATAAAATCCCATTCCCAACCCACCGGGAATCCTATTCCTTGGAAGAGTGTGAACTCACCTTGGTTTGCTCGGTATGCTAAGGTATGTGCTCACAAATAATCAGTCAAGGCCTAAAGTACGCACGTATTCATAATCAGTTTATATTCACGAAGTTCACGTATAAGTACAATCACAGTGGGCATTGAATCAGTGATCACCAATTAGCACAAAGCACATATTCAATCTAATGCAAGTGATGCTTATCATTTAACAATAGTTAGCTAACCCAGTTACCCCTTAACAGAATTAAACTTAGTTACTGTGTAGTTTACCCACTCGACGAAACACCCTTGTTTCGTTGTGAATCCCCTTCGACGAAACACCTTTGTTTCGTCGTGATTACCCTCGACGAAACACCCTATGTTTCGTCGTGAACATCCTCGGCGAAACACCCTATGTTTTGTCGTGCCAGTTTCGTCATGATATGTGTTTCGTCCAACAAGTCAGTTACGTCGAGTTATCAGTTACACACAGAAAACCCTAATCCGCCGATCATCATCAAACAATCAACAATTATACAGTAATCATGTATTATAATCTTAACCATGTAGCATACAGTTCATGGAATTAACAATATCAAACACCAAGAAACCCTAATCGTTAACATATTTAACATGTTGCCGTCACATAATCCGAATAGGGTTTACAAGTATCATTCCCGTTCATACGTATCATAATAACTACCAACAACACTCACAGGGAATATGATCGAGCATTACATAATATCGATGAATCATGTTTTCAAATCACTGTGATCACAAACATTCATTACTATCATCTTTCATTGAACCCTAGTCTACAGAAATCTATTAACAATCATACACTAGTCATGCATTCAAGGATCACCACAATGAACGTAATAATTTCATAAGAAATCAGATATTAGCAAATAACTAACCGAAAGGTATAGAGATTAGAACGAAGGACTTGAAAGTCTCCAAGGGTGACAGTGATGGTTGCCGTCGGTTAACAGAGAGGGAGAGAGAACTAGGGTTTGCAAAAACAGCCGAATACGTGTTCTAGTGATACTCTATATTGTTATAAAATCGAACTGGGCCTTTACTGGGCCTCGGCGAACTAGTGGGCCGGCGAAACGCCTGTTTTGTCGAGATGCTTGTGATGAAACAACATCTGTTTCGTCGCTATGGTTATGGCGAAACACTTTTGTTTCGTCAGTGTTCATGGCGAAACAATCCTGTTTCGTCGGGCCATTCAAAGTTTAAATAGCTTAGGTTTACCAACAGATTACATGATATAACACTAAACACATAGATGCAATAATCTCAATACGTTTTAACATATCACAAACGTGTTCGGTTACAAAGCAAACAAGTCGTATAAACCAACAACTTAAACAATTAACATGCAATAAATGCGAAGGTGGAATCTTGGAAACTCGAGTTGTCACAAGAGCATTCTTCCTCACCACCGCTAAGGCTCAGAATGCTAACGACGTCATTACTGGTACATTTCTTGTAAACCATGTTTATGCTTCGTGTTTATTTGATACTGGTGCCGATAAAAGTTTTGTATATATAGAATTTGAACCTTTGCTTAAGTGTAACCGCTCTAAGTTACCAAGATCATTCGCTGTGGAAGGCGTAAATGGTAAATCCGTCCCTGTCGATTCCGTTCTTTCTAAGTGTTCCTTGATTCTTAACGTTCACATGTTTCACATTGACCTCATACCTATGCAAATGGGTAGTTTCGATGGCATAGCAGGTATGGACTGGCTTCGGCAAGTTCGTGCTGAATTTATCTGTTCTAAAAAGGTCATTCGTCTTCCTCTTCCCAATGGTGATTCTCTACCCGTCTATGGCGAGAAACCTTCTCAAGGTCTCAAGCTTATGCCGTGTACTCGAGCGAACAAATACCTGCGCAAGGGTACCTCGCTTTTCTTACCCACATTGTGGAAAAGAAAGACAAAGGCCAAGCGTCAGTGACGTTCCTATTGTACGTGATTTTCCTGATGTGTTTCCCGATGATGTCTCTGGTCCGCCTCCAGCTCGTTCTGTTGATTTTCGAATCGATTTAGTGCCTGGCGCTACGCCTGTCGCTAAGTCTCCTTATCGTTTAGCACCCTTTGAGATGCAAGAGCTTTCAAGGCAACTTCAAGAGCTTCTTGATAAAGGCTTTATATGCCCTAGTACTTCTCCTTGGGGCACTTCCATCTTATTCGTCAAAAAGAAAGATGGATCGTTCCGAATGTGTATTGACTATCGTGAGCTCAATAAGCTCACTGTCAAAAACCGATATCCTCTTCCTCGCATTGACCATCTCTTCGATCAACTAAAAGGTGCAACTTGTTTTTCCAAGATCGATCTTCATTCTGGATATCATCAACTTTGAGTCCTCGAAGAAGATATACCCAAAACCGCTTTTCGTACGTGATGTGCGGTAGGTGTAATATGTTTTAGGTATATATTTTAAGCCCTTTTTACACTCTTTTAGCCAAGTTTTAAATTTATAAAACACGATATTTACTAACACCAAACACACATATGGGCAAGTGCACCCATCGTGGACGTAGTATAGTGTTGGTAAGATACCGAGGTCGTCCAAGGACACAAGAGCTTTTAGTACCGGTTTATCCTCAACGTCTAATCAAATCAAAATGTTAGAAAAGATTTTAAAACTAAGAAAATAAAACTAACTAAATGTTGAAAAATAAAAATAAAAATAAAAACAGATAGATAAGATGATTCACTTGGATCCGACTCGTGTATAGTGTAACCTTTGATTATTTTCGCACTTTTGCACTTGTTTAAGAGATTATATTAGTTATTGTGGTAGGCCCCTCTTTTGAAGGTGACGTTACCCTCAACCCAGTAGTCTGAGTCAGCAGGGATACAGTCCTAAAGGATCGGATTATTGAATGATAATGAATTAAGTTATTAATGCAAATTATGGTAGGCCCCTCTTTTGGAGGTGACGTTACCCTCGGCTAAGTAGTCTGAGTCAGCAGGGATACAGTCCTAAATAGCCGGGTTATAGTATTAATAGTAGTTTAACTTATGAGGGGGTCAAAGAGTTTGGATCCCCGCCATCCAATACCTTTGGGTATTGAAGGAGATCCTACTAAATTTTACCCAGGTCCCTTGCAGGACCTCTAAATGCTGAACAAGGGCAAGACCCTTACCAAACCGTTCCCTTAACCCCCCGACCAGGTAGCCAACATACCTCAATATAGACCGTGGAGATATGAATGGTGAAAATCTTTTATTTTATATAGACAGTAAAATAATGTCAAGACACCACAGACAAACGATAAGGAAGAATCACCTTCAACATAAGAAACTAGTTATTAAAGTCATTAATACAAAACCAAATAAAAAGTGCAAAAGATTAAAAATAAAAAGTATTACACTAGACACTTGTCTTCACCAAGTGATGTAAGAGACTTAGGCAAACATGGCCTTTGATTGTCAAGAACTCTTACGATCAATCTTGGATCCCGAGACGACTCACACACTCTATGATGGACAATGGATGATGGTGGTGGATGATGATGTTATGGTGGTGGTGGGTGGTGGGTGAAGTGTGAGAGAGGTGGTGTGCCAAGGGATGAATTGAAATGGCTCCAAGCACTCCTATTTATAGGCTGAACAGAAGCCTGGGCACGGCCCCGTGCCCGCTGGGCATGGCCCCGTGACACTCTCTCTCTTCATTAATTGTAATTCGCAATTACAATAAACGCGCCTGCAGTACTTTGGCCACGCCCCCGTGTCCGCTGGGCACGACCCGTGGTGGGCAATAGAAGCTTCTATTAGTTTGTCTTTTCTGCTGCTTCTTGGGCACGGCCCCGTGCTCGCTGAGCACGGGGCGTGTTCAGTCTTCTGCCTTCTCTGTTTTGCTTAGGAGGATGCTGTCGAGGGGTCGGGCAATCCACTTTTGTCCATTTTCTTGTTATTATGTTAGATTTTGCTGTCTTTTTGCTTCCTTTGTTAATTTGAGCTCATTTAATCCTGAAAATACAAAAGGAAGACAAAAACACACTTTTTCCAACATTAGTACTAAAAAGGGGTTAGTTTTATGCCACAATTGATACAATTTATATGTTGCATTTTGCGCGTATCAAATACCCGCACACTTGAATCTTTGCTTGTCCTCAAGCAAAACTCTTTATAATGTGGCTTTATTCACTCCCAAATGGAATGGGTAGAAGAAAAGGTTTTTGGGCTTGTCATAGAGTGTCGGGATTTTCCAAGATCGTTTAGGTTTTATTTTTATTTATTTACAATCCTATTCGTCATGATTTATTAAAAACATTTCATAAGATAAATTAATTCCATTTATATACAAGTTCACATACCTCACGGGGGAAATCACTCACATTCGGCCGAAGGTGTATTTTTAGTGAATCACTCGAGAGCGGCGTGGAACTTATTTCTACCATAAGCTTGCCAAGCAATCAATCCTCCTCCTTTTTAACTTTATACCTTTGTAAATATCAAGAGGAATTTTGGGTGAAGGGTTAGGCTTGGGCTAAAGGTGGGTGGTTGGGTTAGTGGTTAGTTGAAAAGGCGAAAGGCGTAAAAAGCATTGGTTTTCATAAAACATTTTGTTTTTGTGACTTTTGATTTTCACTGAAGTATTTATTCAAACAAGCTTTTGTTTGAGGAGCTTTGTTTGTTTATTTTCAACTTCATCATCATTTTTTTTCAACAGTCACACGAAAACCAAACTTTGTTACTAAAATAAGGGGTAAAAAAATGAAAAAGGGATTTTGGTGGGTAAAAAGGGTTTTGGGTTAAAAAATGAATAGATTTAGGCTCAAAGGGGTTAACTAGGGGGGATTTTTGGGTAGGTGAAAAGAAAAACAAAAATAATGGTGTTGAAAGAAAAAGGGTTAGTCCTAATGCCTCAATCATTTACTTACTTGGGTTTAATTTGGTTAGGACCGGGAATGAATTATCGTGGCAAGTTCTAGAGTCGTAAGAACCAAGCGGCTATTCACACAAGAAACGAAAAATGAACATTTAGTTGTGTAGGACCGTTATTGACAGTCGTGTGAGTCAATCAGAGCTAGATACTACCGAAAATGCAGCGGAAATACAAAATCGGCATGAATCAAAGCAGAAATGGAGTAGAAACAGAAGTAGATCACTTTAAAACAGTTTTCTCATTAATCTTTCACAAAATACACGAGCAGCAGTTCGGCTACACTGGAGACATGAACGTACAAAATGAGAAAACAACTACACTATTTATAGGGGATGAGATTTCGCTTATATGACCATGTCACTATGAGCGAAATCATCTTGATGGGATTTCGCTCATATGACACATTGTCACTATAAGCGAAAACATGACATTTCAAACCCAATTTTACACATTAACCCCATATACATTCATAATTAACACATCTAGACCCTATACATTGATCAACTAAGACTAAGACGTAGGCTTTAGACATTCGTGCACCAACAAACTCCCCCTTGGATACAGCCACAGTCTTCAGTCTTGTCTTTGGGTCTTCACAAGGACTTGAACTTTTCTTCATGCTGCTTAGGCTTCCTCCTAAGCGCGTTCCTTATCCTGTCATTCTTTTTCTTTCTTGCTTTATCTTCTTCAGCTTGAATATTTATCCACATTCCTTTCTTTTCTTCAAGCTTTTGACGTTCACAAGCAACTTTACTTTTCATCTTCTCATCGAGCGACCACCATGATGACTTCCATTTACTCTCAGAATTAATACTCTTCTGAAAGCAAAGAGTAGCTACACGTTGAAATTGCATGGCCTGCTCTTTGTCTTCTGGCTGATAGTGAATTATGTTTATGAAAAGACATTCGATATCCTTCGCGGAGCAGTTCACAAGCCACATAGGATCATATACATGTATCTCTCTCAATTCTCCTCCTGCTCTGTAAGTAATGACAGCCTCAGTCGAAATGCAACTATACACCCAGCCCAAGAATCCTTTGTAGAAATCCTGCTCCATTGGCAGCACTGGGATAGTTTTCATTGTCTTCGGCTTTTTGACGTTAAGGATCGTTTCTACAACTCCTGTTTCAGGATCTACCCTTTGCACTCTTTTAGGGTAATGCGGCTTCCAATGACGAAACTCTTTCAGCGATTCATACTTGATATACCCCCACATTGGAATATTATTCTGCCGCACAGAATAATCTAAAGATCTGACTTTAGATAGCTCTTCCACGTCCCACCAGGGTAATGACATCACGTCATATAAGTACTCAAAATACCGTACCCCACATTCTCTCCTGATTGCGTAAGCATTCACTTGAGGTAAGAAACCCCAGCTGATGATGTCACCGAGAGACACACTTCGATCACGTTGATAGTACTTTAACGGTCTTTGAAACTTCCTCTCGTGACTGTCTTTGAACCATTTCTTCCTTTCTTCCTTTGCCATATCTTTAGGAGTGCCATCAAAGTTCTTATCTTTCAAGATCTCATAAACTTTTCTTCTCAACTCATCTCGGTTTTCTTCTGTAAAGAACTCCATCAGTGTAGGCAACTGTGAAGTATCTTCATTAACACTTTCATCATCCGTCCAATCTTCAACTTCGACTCTGTCATACATATCAGCATCTTCAACATACTTATACTCGTAATCACGCTGCTGATTGATATCCAAGGTATTCAATTCTTCTTCAAAGTCGATCTTAAAGTCAGGATTTACCATACGCATCATTTCTCTGATCGTTTCCAGCATATATGTATGAAAATGTTCGCCTTCTTCTCTGTAAGTATCCAATCTCAGGATTAACTTTTCAGCTTGTTGAACATTTTGTGCATCACTCGACTCCCCCTTTCCATCTGCTCCCCCTGATTCTTCATTCACTGAATTGTTCATCAAATCATCAACATTCTTTTCAGTGGAAGCCTTAGTAACTTTCAATCCCGTACCACCCTGAGCATCGTCGTCATCGTTGTCAGAACCATGACTGCTCGCAGAATAGACTTTCTCATCTTTGTCATCTTCCTCGTCATCCTCCTCCTCATCATCATCTTCTTCATCACTATCACCGATTAACTCATCAAGAGGAGTATCTTCCTCAAACAAACCAGAAATAGCAGAGATAGGCTCAGGATATTCAACAACCATGGAAGGAACAATCGATCACTCTGTCACAGCAGAACTACCTTCCACGCCTTTACCTTTATCTTTCATTTCTTCATCTATCTCGGCTTGACGTTGCGCCCTGAGTTCCTCAACTTTTAATTCTTCAAACTTTTGCTCTACAGATGTTCCGAGCATATAGAACTCGTGATCTCTGAAAGCTTTTGCCGCTTCTAACTCTTTGTTTTTCAACTTAAAGTATTCATTTTGTTCATCTCGTCGAGCCTTTTCTTATTCAAGCTCAGCAACTCTCACCTTCAAGATATCTATCTCAGATTGATCACTGTCAATCTTCTTCAACAACTCTTTGTTATCACCCTCCAACCTCTTCACACGCATTTCAAGAATTCTTTCACGATCTGCAACTTTCTTGTTTTCAGCAGCTAATTTCTTGTTTTCAGTAATCACTTCATCAACTTTCTTTTCAACATTCTTGACCTGTGAGGTGTTTGCAAAATCAAAATATCCTACATCATCAAGGCTTACCCTCAAATTCGAAGGAACATTTGGAAAACCTCGGTACCCCGTAGAACCAGGTGTTAGTTGACCTTGGGTGAGTGGAGGTGTTTGAAAGATTTCTTGCGATGTAAGAAGGGTTTGTTGTGGTGGAGGTGAAAGATGTAGTGGTGAATGATGTATAGGTGATGGTTGTCTTGGTGGTGTTGGTTGTTTCGGTGGTGAAGGTTGTTGTGGTGGTGATTGGATTGGTGATTGGGGTGGTGTTGGTTCATGAGGTGGTGTTTGTGGTTTCCTGGTTTCTTTGGTTTGTTTCTTCTTTAGAACAATCTTCGGTTTTGAGATTTTCGGTGTAACTTTACAAATCTTTGGAGATACGACTTTCTTTCGAGCTCCAGCTTTCTTTCGACCACCTGCAGGAGATTGTGATTCAGAGACATGTTCCGGAGAAGGAACATAAGCTTCATCATCATCCTTTTCCTGTATCTTTCTCTTTCTCAACAATTTTTCTTGTTTTGTAGCTTCCTGAATTCTTCGTAAACGTTCAGTTTCATAAACTTCCTCTTCTGAAGAACTCGAGGAGCTTGTAGTGTCTTTATCAACATCATCTCTCTCAATGTCATCAATAACTTTATCTTTCCCTTTCTGAGCTTCAACATTCACAACATGCTCAGCTTCAACTTCCACAGTTGGCCCTGTCTCTAAGACTTCAGTATCAAACAACAAATGTTCTTCAACATTAAACGGATCTTCTTCCACAGCTACCACTGTTTCATCTTCTTCAGGTTCATCAATCAAAGACGTTTTCGCAGCTTTCTTTTGCTTCTTCTTTGGTTGTGAAGAACATCCCTCACCCTTTTGAACATTAGGAGTGGCCTTTCTGCATCTTCTCCCTGTTTCTTTAACATACCATTCATTCTTGGTGTTTTTGAAATCTTCAAGAATTTTCAGCTCTTCAACATACGCTGCCTCTTTCATTTCAGCTTCGTTTCTCCAGTTATGATGATCAACTGGATCTGGATCAACGTAGTTTGCATCTTTTATAAAACCAAAGAATTCAGCAACAACTTTCGGTTCTGGGTGATTCGGGTGGTATCTCACAAGCTGTTTAAGTGAATCGTTGCTCATATGAGATTGCACCAATAGATCATTCTTTATGTTTCGATCAATTTCTGGATAAGCGTGATCAATCAACATCTGCAGGAACCTCGGATACATCCAACTCTTGCTGTCTGTCTTAATATTCTCAGCCATATAGTAGAATACAATATGTGAGAAATTATACTTCTTATTCAGCACTAACGAAGTAACCATATTCATTTGATAGTCACGCATCGTATCATAACTTCCTTTTGTATGGCTTGACGTGATGTCGTGGTCACGCAAATTTAATCCCAATAACAACTATGTAAATAGTGGCAAGTGGGTATCGAACACAGGGAGTTTGTGGAAAATGTGCTATTTGAAGGTTTATCTAAATTAACTAGATTAGACTAACTGCAAGAAAATAATTTCAAAAGTGGTTTTGATTGATTGATTTTTAAAACTAAGAATGCTAATTAATTTGCAAAAGACAATTTAGTTTGTAAACAAAGTTAGAGACAAATGACTATCTTGAGTTTCCGGTTTGTTTCAACTTTTGTGTTAGCATTCAACTAGAAAGAACTACATAGACATAGTTCATGTATAACCAATTGTAGTGATGAAAGGGGACTAAGTACTCAGATTCCGAGAACGTGAGGTTGTCACCCGATGATCAATCAATCCTTACCCAAACCTAACTATACCCATGATATCTCGATTGCCAACGGCACCAAGAACGTATGGTTTCTAATCAGCTCAATATAAGAATCAACAAGTTACTGACAACCAATTATGCACCATAACAATCAATTCAAATAAGAAGGAATTGTTATTCTAGAAATATAAATAAAAACACAAAAGTCTACCACAAACCTTCAACACAAGATAATCATCCAAGTATTTAGCCACTCATGGCTTTAACAAACATCATGACAAATGGAAAGGAAATATTGTTCACAAGTTTCACCAACAAGAAGTAACTAGAGATTTTAGTGAAAGATAGTAAAGGATAGATGATTAGATAGCCAAAAGATAATGTTTCCAAGCTCCCAAGTCTCTAATTTATGCTCATCCTTCATGTCCCTCAAGTAGTAACCGAAATATTATGATTAAAGATCATAATTCTCCATCAAAAAGTCATTCAATGCATAAGTTACATCAAGAGCCTAGTCGGCGCCGTAAGCTACGCCAACCGCCGTAGCTTACGGCGGTCAATGTGTCTCAGTCAATCAACTCAGTGCCGTAAGCTACGCCAGGTACCGTAGCTTACGGCAAGCATTGTTCCTTTACGGTAACCAGCCCCTGTCCTACGGTGGAACATTTTGGATGAAAGGGAGGCCGTAAGCTACGGCCAGGAACCGTAGCTTACGGTCCTGAGCTTTATTTCCTTCCTTGTTCTTCATCCAAACTTCACTTCTTTCGCTCTTTAACTCTAGCAGCTTCTAGCATTCCCTCATACCTCCTAAAAGATACATTTTGGTAGTTTTAACACCTGCACAATCCAAGATAAAGTGGTTATCTAGTTCAAGCAATTAACCGAATAAAGTGTAGAATATGCATTGTATTAAGCCTTTTAAGGGTTGTCCTACGGACTACCCGTCACATCCCCACACTTACCCGTTGCTTGTCCCAAGCAACCCATTAAAAATTATTTTTAACCATAAGCGCCCACTCGTGCGAACCAAGCGAAAGTGCCGTCCTTTTACTAACTTTCTATCATACCACAAAACACACCCCTCACAAAACTCTCGGTGACAAGAAAAATTAGCATATTATGCTAAACCACTCAATGCGTATATGTGTGTGTGTGCGGCAATAAGCTTGTATGAAAATCAAGCTTCCTCCTAACAAATATTTAGCATGCTTATGAATCAAAGGAACTTACGGGTTGTAACGGGGCTAGGTGCAAGGGTAGGAAAGTGGTGGAATACATTTGAGAAGGCTAATTGATTTGACCCGGTTTTATTCCCACTACTAAACAAAGCAAACTACTGTGTACAAAGCATCATGAACTTCTAAACTACTATTGCAACTAATGACTTCTTTTTGTCTTTTTCTCATAATTTTCTCTTTTTTTTGTTATTTTTTTTTATAACACATAAAACTCAACAATATATACAAGGACATCAAAATCACAAACTAAATTCCTAAACCGGGTCATCTCAATAGGGTATACTTTATATAAGGAGTAGGCTTTGGGTTTCAATCGAATGGCTTAAGGCTCAAACATAGCTTTCTATGGACCAAACCCCCACCCCTCACAATACCAAGCTCATATATGTAAAGTATGAGGTCCAACCCACCAATTCCCGCACTCTCACACATCTAGACGAGGCTTCCTAAAAGTCCCCTATCATCTTCAAAAGCATGCCAACTCTAGGATTTAACAAGCATTCACACACAAGTTCTATTTACACACTACACACACCGCCACTCAAGCAAAGGATTAACTCTCATATGTGGTTCAATTCTCACCAAGAAAAAGCTAAGAACGGGTGTCGGTGTGTCAAATGGTACAATATCAAGTTTTCAAATTTTTACACTTTTCACTTGGATTTGCAAAAATTTTTGAATTTCTCAAAAATTTCCCCCATCCCCACACTTGGGATACATTGTCCCAATGTATGGTTTTGAGGGAAAGATTCCTTAACCAAAAACATCCCCAATTGCTTATATTCTCAAACCCCAAATTTTTTTTTTTTAGATATTATAAAAGACACCACCAACTCTCACAACCCAAGAACATATTAATACAAACACCACCCAACCTCCCAACCGTAACATAAACATACCACATACACAAATATACAAAAATGTACAAAGGAGCAAAATACAACCTGGCTAGTAGTACTTCGGCTGTGGAGGCCCGAAAATGGATGTCATCATATCCGTCCACTCACCAAAGCCAAATGCTCCACCGCTACTACTGCTTCCTTGATCACTACTTGGATTCGCCTGTTGGTAACTCATAGCATGCGGATCCACCCACTGAGAATGGTGCAATGGCGGGGTGGGGTATGACACACTACCATCGTATGGTGGCAATGTGGTGTAGTCCACAATGGGCGGATCTCCTACAACTGGCTGCCCCGCATGCCATTGGTCATGCATGCGTCTCTGACGATCATCCAAGTAACGGTTGTTTTTTTCTTCTTCATGGGCATATCTATGAGCACGGTTCCATTGCTCATTTCTATCGTAACTTCTTTTGATAGCCCTTTCCACACTAGCACCCATGAAAGTTTGTTGATCAAATAGCACTTGGTTTTGTTCACTCCAATCACCGAAAGTGGGTGGCCGCCTTTGTTGATTGATTTGACCCATATCCCCCGAATGGGCCCAGTACGGGTCATAAGCCTGTTGTGCATAATCAAATGCACTACCCACATAACCAGATTGTACGCCAGCTCCTTGAACCCCCGCCTGACCGGCACCCCCTACTTGAGCATCTACCATAAATGTGTCTTCACGATAATCATCATCTCCACTCACTTCATCATCTGTTGACTCAGGCTCATCGGCCTCACCTGGTCATAACGGTCTTGCATCCACTTTTAACGCCCTCCAACGCCTCCCATCTGTTTTCAACCTATGATACCTCTCCGATTCCGTGTAAACCCAATCTGAACCAAGATTCTTAAGGTCGAACGGTCTAAACTTCTTGTAAGAACCTTTTTCATCTCCTTTAATTGCCCCGTATTTTTTAAGCAATGCCGTAATCAACCGGCAATGAGGTATAATCTTCTTTTCCCCACTATTCTTGCTCAACCAAATGTTGTTCAATACTAAGAACCGGAAAGGAACCTTAGGTGACCCATGCATCATCATGTATAAGATGGGCACTTCTTGGAAACGCACCTCCATCTTGTCACCCCTCCTTGGAACAACATTATACATGCAAAATGTCAACAACAACTTCGCTTCCATCCTCAAATTTCTTCTAAATAACTTCCCATGTGTTGTACCCGGAAGGAAGAGGTAGTCAAGCATATTTTGCCATTGTGGATGCTTGGCGGGCTCATGGTAAAGATCTTTGAGGCTTGGATAAATGTATTCATTGGCTGGCCCATCATCAAACCTTGCTATCTTGCGCAAAGAATCATACGACATTTCTACTTTCACCCCATTACACCATCCTACTAGCCGCATCTTGCTTGGGGACTTGAATGGGGGACATTCAAGTGATGCCACCCACTCTTGAATCTGCTTGTCATACATCTTCTTCACCTCACCATCATAGCATTTCATAGCCGCCCCCCAACCCAATGCATTGAACTTGTCTGTGATCCCGAATGGTCCGAAATCAACATGCCGGATCTCCTTTTCACAAATAAACGCTTCACCTCTCTGTTTTAGCTTGTTCATTTGCTCATGGAATAGATCCTCCCTCCATTCCGTAGGTTGGTCTAACAATGAACCGGATGTCCAATCCGGCTTTGGACCCCTTGGAGGTGCATCCTCCTCCGAATCCGGGTCACCAACCCGGGTCAATTTCCTCCTTTTTTGTTGTGCCGCATCCCCTTGAGAAGAACTTGCAACTCATTTCCCTTTCTTAGACACCATGCCTACACACATTCAAAAACCACATAAACAAATCAAGTTAATGTTTCCATCAAATCTTCCCCACACTTGCTTCATGTTATGGGTATAGATGTGCAAAAACCAAAAATTCCATTCTTTCAAACAAAATTTTGGCATGATGTCCCCTAAAATCAGAACTTTTCTAAAAATTTTCATTAGACATCAAACACATTCATACCCATAGCACTCAATGGTTCACAAAGTTCTATCATCTATCTCATACAAGCAAGTGTGTAAGCAAAAACATAATGAAAGCTTACAAACCTCAATGTACTTCAAAGAATGAAAAGAGATTGCATACCTTGGTGTTGTGGAAGATGAGAATCACAAAAACTTGAAGTTCACACAAAAACCCACAAAAAATCCTAAAATTTCGGCACCTAGGGTTTGAATTTTGGACCAGAAAATGCGATTTTCTTCCAAAAATTTACCCACAATCGGAATGCTTGTGAAATTTTAGTCAAAAACGACTCAAGAATCACTGAAATCAGGCTTGATATGAAGGATTTATGAAAATATGAAGGTTTGAGAGTAATGGAGTATTAGGGTTCTAGAGGAAGAAGGAAGGTGAAGAAGGAGTAGAATGTGTGGTTGGGGATTAATGATGGAAATATGTGGTTGGGGGGGGGGGTTATTGTTAATTATTATTATTATTAAATTTTCGTTTTTTTTATATAAAACGCCGACCAAACACAAGGCCTCAATTCTACTCGGCGCCGTATGCTACGGCTCATCGCCGTAGCTTACGGTGACAACTGGGTGAAAAAGATGTGCCGTAGGTCAGGGGCCTGATGCCGTAAGGCTTCAAATAATGGATGGCCGCCGTAAGCTACGCCCCCCCACCGTAGCTTACGGCGGGTACTGGGCATAGGGGGGCCGGCACAAGCTTGTGTAAATTTTTTTTTATGCTTTTATAATTTCTACTTTTTATGTGTTTTTATAATTTTAAGAAAAACATAAAATATTACCCTACCCCCCATTAAAAACCCGTGTTGTCCTCAACACTATGTTCGGGAAATCAGTAAAAATTTCCCCACACTTGTTTCGAACACCGGTTTAAACGAGACTTATTCAAAACGCACTAAACTAAACTAAATATTTACAAATACCAAACCTGGGCCTCTTTCACGTTTCCTCGTCATCCACTGGGCGTAAAATGTAACCCACTTTGTCTAGCTCGAGATTGTTGATATCATTACCTTCCAAGTACGGTTTGAGCCGATGCCCGTTCACCGTTTGTTGCTTGTTTGTTTGTTCGTCTTGAATATCAATATCACCGAACCTTCCCACTCTTCGGACAACGTAAGGACCCATCCACTTGCTTTTTAGTTTCCCCGCAAACATTTTCAACCTTGAATTGTACAACCACACCTTTTGACCCACTTCAAAGTTCTTTTTCTTTATCTTCGCGTCATGAACTTTTTTCAGTTTGTCTTTATATGCGGATGCACATTCATAGGCTTGATCCCTTATTTCCTCGATTTCGTTCAATTGAAGCTTCCTCGCCCGACCCGCTTCATCATAGTTTGCGTTCACTGTTTTAATTGCCCAATATGCCCGATGTGCCAACTCCATAGGCAAATGACATCCTTTCCCATAAAACATCCGATAATGAGTGGTATCAAGTGGAGTTTTGTAAGCCGTTCGATAAGCCCACAATGCATCGTCAAGCTTACTTGACTAATCTTTCCGATCCGTTCTAACCGTCTTCATTAAAATTTCTTTAATTTGCCGGTTAGATACTTCCACTTGACCACTCGTTTGCGGATGGTAGGGTGTAGCAATGCGGTGATTCACATTATATCTTTTTAGTAATTTTCCAAAATTGAAGTTTTTAAAATGTGAACCACCATCACTGATTATCACCCTAGGCACACCAAAACGAGCAAAAATATTAGATTGCACAAACTTACATACGACGGAATGATCGTTGGTCCTTGTGGCAATAGCTTCAATCCATTTCGACACGTAATCAACCGCAACCAATATATATAAAAACCCATTTGATTTTGGGAAAGGACCCATGAAGTCTATTCCCCAAACATCAAATACTTCTACTACCAAAATCGGTTGTAACGGCATTTCATCACGTTTCAAAATACTTCCCATTCTTTGACAATTGATGCAATTCCGGGCATACTCACAAGAATCCTTGAAAATCGTGGGCCAATAAAACCCACTAGATAACACCCGATAACCCGTCTTGTTCCCACTAAAATGCCCTCCACATGCCGATGAATGAGCATGGATCAAGATCTCTAAAACTTCCATTTCGGGAACACATCTTCGTATCACTTGATCGGCCCCGATTTTGAACAAGTCGGGTTCATCCCATATGTATTGCTTCACTTGACTAAGAAACTGTTGTCGTCTCTTCTTAGTCCAATGACTTGGAATTGCACCCTTAGCCAAATAATGAACGTAATGGGCATACCAAGGTGCAACATAAGTAGAGACGGCCAACAAATGTTCATCAGGAAACCGTTCATTGATTTCACTTGGGTCATCAACACCTTCCAACGGGATTCGGGACAAATGATCCGCAACAACATTTTCACATCCCTTTTTGTCCCGAATCTCAAGATCGAATTCTTGTAACAAAAGCACCCAACGAGTCAACCGGGGCTTCGCATCCTTCTTTTCCATCAAATATCGGACCGCACTATGATCCGAATACACTATCATCTTGCTCCCCCAAATGTAAGATCTAAACTTGTCCAAGGCATACACCACTGCTAATAATTCTTTCTCGGTTGTGGTGTAGTTAAGTTGCGCCTCGGACAAAGTTTTGGTTGCATAGTATATCACCACCGGCTTCTTATCGACCCTTTGACCCAAAACCGCTCCAATGGTCGTGTCACTAGCATCACACATAATCTCGAACGGCTTTGACCAATCCGGTGGTTGCAAAATAGGAGCCTTCACCAACTGTTCCTTCAAAACATGAAACGCTTGCAAACATTCATTAGTAAAATCAAATGGAACATCTTTTAATAGTAGGTTACATAAAGGTTTTGTGATTACACTAAAGCCTTTAATAAACCTTCGGTAAAACCCCGCATGTCCCAAAAAAGATCTCACCCCCTTAACATTCTTTGGTGGGGGTAAAGATGAAATTACCCGAATCTTTGCTTTATCTACCTCCATTCCCCGGTCCGAAATGACATGCCCCAACACAATACCCTCTTGAACCATAAAATGGCTCTTTTCCCAACTTAATACCAAGTTTGTCTCAACACATCTTTTTAAAACTTTTTCTAATTCATTAAGACAAGAATCGAAACTTGGATCAAAAATGGAAAAATCATCCATAAACACTTCAAGAGATTCCCCGACCATGTCTGAAAATATACTCATCATACATCTTTGGAATGTGGCGGGGGCGTTACATAGTCCAAATGGCATTCGCCGAAAAGCAAATGTACCATATGGACATGTAAACGTGGTTTTGTGTTGGTCGTCCGGGTGAATAGCAATTTGGTTATATCCCGAGTACCCATCCAAGAAACAATAATATTTTCGACCGGAAAGTTTTTCAATTATTTGGTCAATGAAGGGTAACGGGAAATGGTCTTTTGAGGTAGCCGCATTTAGTTTTCTATAATCAATACAAACTCGCCACCCGGTTACCGGTCGGGTGGCGATTTGCTCACCTTGTTCATCTTTCACTACCTGGATGCCGGATTTTTTAGGCACTACCTGAGTCGGACTTACCCACGCACTATCCGAAATGGGATAAATGATCCCCGCATCCAACCACTTGATAACTTCTTTCTTCACCACCTCTCTCAAGTTCGGATTTAACCTTCTTTGTGTTTCACGGGTCGGCTTTGCGTCCTCACTTGTAATAATCTTGTGCATCACAATGGATGGACTAATGCCTTTTAAATCGGCTATCGTCCACCCAATCGCCGCCTTATGAGCCTTCAACACCCGTATCAACTCCTCCTCTTGAGCTACCGCCAAATTGGAAGCAATGATCACCGGTAAAGTGTCATTCTCCCCCAAAAATGCGTACTTTAGATGCTTTGGTAGCTCCTTCAACTCCACACTTGGTGGACTTTCCAAAGAGGGCTTTGTACCCGAATCAATTCCCACCGGTAAAGAGTCCGTTTGGTGGGTGCATGGTGGTCTTCCTTCTTTCACCGCAAGAGCCTCTTGCTCTTTCTCTTCCACCTCCAATTCACATGCATGAACCTGCAAAGACATATCACAAACGCAAGAACCCAAAATTTCTTCTTCGAACTCCTTCGGGTCATAACCATCTATGAAATCTGCTAAGAAACACTCATCACCATACACATTAGTACCATTAGTAAAAACATTTAACCTCATTTTTCTATTACCGAATGTCATGTCAACCGTGCCATAACGACAATCAATAATAGCATGTGCGGTGTTCAAAAATGGCCGACCCAAAATAACATTTTGTTGTTGAATTGGGTCCGCGGATGAGTAATCTAGCACAAGGAAATCAACGGGATAATAGAATTCATCAACTTTAACTATAACATCCCGTACGATACCCCGGGGAAGTTTATGAGACAAGTCGGCTAATACAACCGTTGTCTCAACTCGCTTCAATGGACCAAAATCGTATTGGTCATATAACCCCCCCGGTAGGATACTTACTCCGGCTCCAAGATCCAATAACGCCCTTGTGGTTTGAAAATTCCCAACTTGAATGTTTATAAGGGGCGTTCCCGGATCTTGTAACTTAGGAGGAAGGTCTCCTTTCAATACCGCACTTACCCGCTCCGTCAAGTCTACCAATTTAGGCACTTTTTGTTGCCTCTTTTGAGTACACAATTCTTTTATAAACTTGGCATAAGCGGGTACCTGTTTAATAGCCTCAAGTAAAGGAAGATTAATTTTAACCTGTTTGAATACCTCCCACATTTCCTCTTTTTGAGGACCCCGTTTTGAAATAAATTTTTTTTACCCGGATCTAATAAAGCCGAAGGAAACGGTACTTCACTAGACCCCTCACCCTCATTTACTTTTTCTTTTCCTTTAATAACTTCGGGTTTTTCAAAATTGGGTTTTTTAGAAGAAATAACAGGTGGTTCATTTTCTTCCTCACTATCATGACCCGTTATATCCTCAACCACCCCATCAACCAAATCCGGTGAAGGATTGGTTTTGTACTCTTTCCCACTTCTCAAAACACTTACATGATGGATATTAACATTGTTACCTCTTGAAGTACCATGGGATGGATTTACCTTAGTGTCGCTTGGTAATTGACCTTTACTCTTCTTCAATTCGGACACTTCAGTGGCAAGTTGACCCATTTGAGTGGTCAAAGTTTGGATTGCTTTGTCTCGAGCCTCATCCTTTTGTATGCGAGCATCATCCATTTGGTTCCTCTTTTGCATTTCCGCTTGCATGCTCTTCAACATTTCCATCATTTCATTACCACCCGAAGACCCCCCTTGTTCTTGACCCGTTCGATATTGCCTTTGGTATCCTTGGTTGTTCCCACCTTGATATCCACTTTGATTATTGTAAGGTTGACGCGAACCATAGTTCCCTTGGCTACCTTGAAAGTTCGGGTTTGATTGATTCGAGGGGTTCCCATAACGAAAATTCGGGTGGTTTCTCAACCCGGGGTGATAAGTGTTAGAATTCATATTGAAATTTCTACCACCCCCTCCTTGACCTTGAACGGCATGAACTTCTTCAAATTGCCCTTCCACCATTCCTTGGCAATTTTCCGCCGCATGACCTATTTCATTACACAATGCACAAACATCATGAATTTTGGTTAGAAGTTTGTGTGTTACCATCATCAACCGCATGCACTTGTGTTCGGGTAACGGCCGGTCGTGCCCTCCTTAAAGCTTGAGCCTTTCTCTTTGAAGTGATTGCCATTTGCTCCAAAAATTCCCAATCCTCATGCTCATAGATTGTGCCAAAAGTCCCATTTGTAATGGACATCAAATCTCGTGCATCTTCGGCACACAACCCTTCATGAAAGGCGTTCATTAACTCCCAAAGCTCAATCCCATGGTGTGGACAATTTTTTATCATCATGTTTAAACGGTCAAAAGCTTCATGAAACATTTCTCCTTGTTGTTGTTGAAAGCTTCTCAACCCTTTTCTCGCATCATTGGTCTTTTGGGCGGTATAAAACTCGTCTAAGAATGTTTGTTGCATCTCCCCCCAAGTATAAATAGATGCCGAAGGCAAAGTGTAGAACCACTTCTTTGCCTTATCTTCCAAGGAAAATTGAAATAAGACCAACTTCACATCATCGGCCGAAAAACCTTGACTCCCAAGGGTGTTGCAAATTGAGTCATAAGCCTCCAAATGAAAATAAGGTTCCTCCGTCGCTAGACCCTTATATTTCGGCAAGCTTTGTAAGGAATTTGTCCTTACTTCAAAGGTTCTTCCTTGGTTATTATGAGGGATGACCACCTGTGAAAGATTGTGAGTGATCACCGGTCTAAAATGCGCTTCAATACCCCTCGCATTTTCCCTAAGATGCCTCCTTGGCACACCAAATCGACCCCTTGGACGAACTTGACCCATTGGTCTTTGTATAGGCCCTTGTGGTGCATTTGGTTGTTGAAATTGTTGTTGTGGCACCGGTGGGTGTTGAATTGGCCTTTGGAAGTGTGGTTGCACATTTTGTGGGCGAATTTGCTGCAAAGGTATCGGACGTTGCAATTGTGGCCCTTGTGGCCTTGGCCTAATATGTTGAGGTATGAGTTGTTGTTGTTGCACCCCACCAACATTTGGAATCACTTGTACTTGGCCTTGCATATAACCGTACTCCCCTTGCTCTCCATCACCCCCATAAGCGTACCCGTCTTCATCAAAACCTTCAAACTCCTCATAACCTTCATCATACCCATCTCCTTGAATTCCCGACGATTGCCCAAATGGAAGAGTCGAGTATTGGAAACCCGACTGATTTGATGGTCGAAACGGTGTAGCATGGACAATAGACGAAATTGGTGCTATGGTATGGCTCGAATATGACGGACCCGCACCCGGGAAAAAATGGGATAATGGTGGTATAGTAGTGGAAGGGTTAAATGTGATGGTTGGTTCTTCTTGTGTAGTAATGGGCTGTGTGGTGTTGGTTGATGTGACATTTAGAAGTATGGTGGGTTCGGTAGTATTTGGTGGAATGGTGGTATTTGGTGAAGGTTGAGTGGATGTTGGTATAAATGATGAAGTGGATTCACCCGTAGTGGGTGGTGGTGGTGGTGGATCCATGTATCGAAGTGGTGTAATCGGTGTAATTGGTGTTGTTGGTGAACTGCTGATTGTATTTTCCCTTAGCAAAATTCTGTTTGCTCGCAAAGTTCGCTCGATTTCTGGATCAAACACTAGTGGTGATAGCTTGTGAGAGCTCCTAGTACGCATGCACCTGTTAATACCTGCACACTAACACACCCAGCGTAAACCAGAAAAATAACAAACTCAAAACAAGAACAAAAATAACACACGTTGCGCACTACTCCCCGGCAGCGGCGCCAAAATTTGACGTGATGTCGTGGTCACGCAAATTTAATCCCAATAACAACTATGTAAATAGTGGCAAGTGGGTATCGAACACAGGGAGTTTGTGGAAAATGTGCTATTTGAAGGTTTATCTAAATTAACTAGATTAGACTAATTGCAAGAAAATAAATTCAAAAGTGGTTTTGATTGATTGATTTTTAAAACTAAGAATGCTAATTAATTTGCAAAAGACAATTTAGTTTGTAAACAAAGTTAGAGACAAATGACTATCTTGAGTTTCCGGTTTGTTTCAACTTTTGTGTTAGCATTCAACTAGAAAGAACTACATAGACATAGTTCATGTATAACCAATTGCAGTGATGAAAGGGGACTAAGTACTCAGATTCCGAGAACGTGAGGTTGTCACCCGATGATCAATCAATCCTTACCCAAACCTAACTATACCCATGATATCTCGATTGCCAACGGCACCAAGAACGTATGGTTTCTAATCAGCTCAATATAAGAATCAACAAGTTACTAACAACCAATTATGCACCATAACAATCAATTCAAATAAGAAGGAATTGTTATTCTAGAAATATAAATAAAAACACAAAAGTCTACCACAAACCTTCAACACAAGATAATCATCCAAGTATTTAGCCACTCATGGCTTTAACAAACATCATGACAAATGGAAAGGAAATATTGTTCACAAGTTTCACCAACAAGAAGTAACTAGAGATTTTAGTGAAAGATAGTAAAGGATAGATGATTAGATAGCCAAAAGATAATGTTTCCAAGCTCCCAAGTCTCTAATTTATGCTCATCCTTCATGTCCCTCAAGTAGTAACCGAAATATTATGATTAAAGATCATAATTCTCCATCAAAAAGTCATTCAATGCATAAGTTACATCAAGAGCCTAGTCAGCGCCGTAAGCTACGCCAACCGCCGTAGCTTACGGCGGTCAATGTGTCTCAGTCAATCAACTCAGTGCCGTAAGCTACGCCAGGTACCGTAGCTTACGGCAAGCATTGTTCCTTTACAGTAACCAGCCCCTGTCCTACGGTGGAACATTTTGGATGAAAGGGAGGCCGTAAGCTACGGCCAGGAACCGTAGCTTACGGTCCTGAGCTTTATTTCCTTCCTTGTTCTTCATCCAAACTTCACTCCTTTCGCTCTTTAACTCTAGCAGCTTCTAAAAGATACATTTTGGTAGTTTTAACACCTGCACAATCCAAGTTAAAGTGGTTATCTAGTTCAAGCAATTAACCGAATAAAGTGTAGAATATGCATTGTATTAAGCCTTTTAAGGGTTGTCCTACGGACTACCCGTCATGGCTCAATGACATCAACACATAGTGAATAAGGAATTTGTATGGTTTCTGAAACTTTGACTTCAGATAGTTCCTAGCATTCAAAGCTCCCTGATAACCCATTCTTAGCATGCAACCTTTCACCATTCTTTCTAGAAATCTTGTTGGCGACTCTGCCTCATCTGGAAAGTTAACAACTTCACGAATAAGCACTTCGGTAACTAGTATTTTCTCCGTCTTGCCATGCACTTCGACAATTGACGAAATTACTTTGTTCTGATCATCATAACTTGCATTCTTCCAGAAACGTTCTATGTGAGATCTGTACGGTGGTCGTTGATCAGCAAGCGCTTTCTGGATTGGAATATGACCCATAAACTCCAATATACCACTAAACTTGGCCAACTCTGTGTTTTTCTGAATATCCAAACCACAACAACTGTTGTGAAGAGGACCAAAAATAACACTGGATCCCTGCACATTGAAACCAGTATACTATGCATCAATACACTTAGAAACTTTTCAAACATCAAAACAGGCTCAATGCAAAACACTAAGTGTATCAAAAGCGAAATTACAAAGACACATTGAATGAAATTACAATGACCCTTAGAGCAAAACCACAGTGACACTTAGAGCGAAAACAAGTTAACTGTGATTTGGGGCGAAATCATATTATGTACATAAGAGCGGAATCATATGTGTGCACAATAAGCGGAATCACAAACAACCCTATAAGCGAAATCATTGAACATGATAGTTTGGGGCGAAATCACCAATACACATTCAAAACTTATCAAATCCCAAAATTGTCAACACTAATCTGTTAACCTGAGAATTCCGATACTAGGGTATGTTTTAATTTTAATTTTGACCCTAAACGAACCCTAGATCTAAGTATGAACATCCTGTTACTCGACACACATCATCAAACATCAGATTTGTTACAATCAAACACAAATCTGTTACCTATACACTAAAACAACTGCACATGACTGTTTTCAAATTCAGATTCAACTGTTAAAGGCCTAAATCTATGTTATGTTCAACAATTATGGCCGACAGTTCAAAATAATGATGATGCCGGTCAAATTAGAGTATAATCAACCTTGCCCATGATTGTATACTATGATAACAACAAGATCTGATGAGATTTGGGCAGCAATTCGACTGTAAACAGAGGTTATTAGGGTTTCGCTTATGGTCGCCAGAGAGAGAAGTTGTTAGAAGCGAAATCAGTAAAATGACTCATGAGCAGAATCAGCCTACTTATATGGTCGGCCTGATTTCGCTCCTGATGACCAATGACATATGAGCGAAATCACATGGGAGCCATAAGCGAAATCACATGTGAAGCATCTATGAGCGAAATCATTGTTTAAGTGTCACATGAGCGAAATCATAATATATTTTTCAAAAATTTAACTTTTTAACTTTTTCCGAATTAATCACCGACACACCCAGTTAACCAAGTCCAAGTCAATGACCTTGGTCAACTGCTTGGCCTACCAAGTCCAAGTTAATGACCTTGGTTGATCGAATTATGAAGTACGCTGTATTTTCATTCTTAAAATTGTTCAAATTAATGAACTTTTGAACGTTTTTAACTTTCAAACACTTTTTTAACTGTCAAACACTGTACCAATCACTGCTTTGCATCTCCAGCTTACCCAGCCCTCATCAAACACATACATGATCTGCACTAAGCTTTGATCGTCCGATTTCCGACGTCAGTTGTCGAAAATAAAATGAGAAACTAAAATCTCTTTGGATTTTTAACTGGATAAACTAAAACCTGTACGCACAATCTTTTTGTGAGTGTGTTAGGGGATCATATCAGCTGCCGACTAGACACAAGCACCGTTAAGCTATATTTCATACCAAACATTAAACAATTCGCTTAGATTGCCGATATACTGATCCTCTTAACTTCTCACAAAACTTTCAACCTGTTCGGGATACAGAATTAGTGTTTTAGGACTTAAACATCTACATGTGTCCCACCTCAGTATATACTCCCGTATCCAGATCCCAGTATTCAGTCTTACAGGTGAGTATACCTAGATGATATCTGTAATGGGGTGAATTGCGAGGGCCGTGAGAGCTCAGGTCGATACTTCCGTATACGCAGAGAGATGACGGCTTCGACTTTACAGTGGGTCCCCTTTAGAGGATCTTTTGATTACAACAACACATGATTAACATTTTTCAATGCGTCATCATTTTTTATGCTGAGGGGAGGCTTTACAAGTAAAGCAATGCGTAAAGCATTATCCGGGGACTAGGTCAGTATTTCCATACAGCAGAAGTCCTGGGATAATTCCCCAGATATCACTAAGCATAAAGACCTAGTATCTCAGAATACGGGACCCTTCAAACAGGATTTCAGGTGTTACCTATATATCCTGGAGGTGTTCCCCACGTAGACGCAAGTGAAATTTATGTTTATATCCCAAACTGATCTACTAATTTTGCGAAAACCTATCGGCACATCTTTAGCGAGACTACTTAATTGCATTTTATATATTACAATTCTTTAGCGTACTGTGTCTGTCTAGCTGATGTACTATCATTTCCTCTATTCTACACAACTCTTTTTGAATTTTTTAATGTTTTTGGAGTTTTGAATTTTATCATGTTTTTGTATTTTTCTGTGATTTTCTCCCCCTAAAAAGAAAACATATTTTTGTGTTTTTGTTTTTATCGAAAAGCAGAAAATAAACTGTACAAACAAAATTGACAACACGACAAAGGTTCACGTCAGATCTCCGCCCAACTCGGTTTCACATTCAATTACCCTCCCAGGTTGCAGATTTTTCATCCCGTTCAATTTCAAAAGATAGTAAAATCTCTTTTTGTCAAATGGTTTAGTATAAAAATCCACTTTCTGATCATCAGTGTGCAAGTGTTCAATCCGAATTAACTTTTTCTCGTGACAATCACGGATAAAGTGGTGACGGATCTCAATATGTTTTGTTTTTGAATGGTGAACCGGATTTTTAGTGATGTTAATAGCTGCTTCATTGTCCACATAGATCGGAGTGTCTAAGAATTGCAAACCGAAGTCGCGCATCTGCTGTTGGATCCAACGGATCTGCGAGCAACAGCTGGAGGCTGAAAGGTATTCAGCCTAGCATGTAGAGAGCGCTACTGCGGTTTGTTTCTTACACTGCCAGGTGACGAGTCGAGTTCCGAAGAACTGACACCCAGTAGTGGTGGACTTTGCGTTTTGCTTGCAGTTCCCAAAATCAGAATCAACAAAACCAGATAAAGTAAAGTCACCCGATCGAGGATACCACAAGCCGATGCTTGGGTAGCCTTTCAAATACCGTAAGATACATTTCACTATTGTCAGGTGTGACTGCTTTGGATTTGACTTATATCTGGCACAGAGGCATGTAGGGTACATGATGTCTGGTCGGGAAGCCGTGAGATACATCAATGATCCAATGATAGATCAGTACAATGTCTCGTCCATCTTCACACCATTCTCATCTGGACATATCCCATGATTCTGTGCGAGGGGGTTGATGCAGGACTGCAATCTGTCATGTCGAACTTGTTAAGCACATCCTTCACATACTTCGTTTGGTGAATGAAGATTCCATCGGGCATCTGTTCCACCTGCAGCCCGAGGAAGAACTTCATCTCCCCCATTGAGCTTATCTCAAACTTTTTCTTCATCACCTTCTCAAATTCTTTGCACAGGTCATCGTTGGTGGAACCGAAGATGATATCGTCAACATATATCTGCATGATCAACAAGTGGCCTGCCTCTTCCTTGGTGAACAAAGTGCTGTCTACTGTCCCTCTTGTGAACCCGTTGTCCAACAAGTATTGGGAAAGCGTCTCGTACCAGGCTCTCGGGGCTTGGTGAAGTCCGTAAAGTGCTTTGTCCAGTAGATACACCTTGTTTTTGTGCAGTGGATCTGTGAACCCTGGCGGTTGTCCCACATACACTTCTTCTCTGATTTTTCCATAAAGGAAGGCAGATTTGACGTCTAGCTGGTACACTTTAAAATCTTTCCAAGATGCGAAGGCTAGAAAGATTCGAATTGCCTCAAGTCTGGCAACCGGTGCGTAAACTTCATCGTAGTCTATCCCTTCTTGTTGACTGAAGCCTTGTACCACTAGTCGTGCTTTGTTTCTCACCACGACACCTCTGTCATCACGTTTGCACTTAAAAACCCATTTTGTTTTGATTAACTTCTGGTTCTGTGGCAGATCGACGAGTCTCCAGACAACCAGCTTTTCGAATTGTTGCAGCTCCTCCTGCATCTCATTCACCCTACTATCCTCAGTCAATGCCTCTTTGTAAGTTCTGGGCTCAATCTGCGAAATAAAACATTTTAATGAGACTTCTTTTTGCATATCAGCAATAGAAGAATAGAAACATGTAAGAGCTCGGTCTATTTGATGTCGGGTTTTGAACCACTTTGCAGGTCACCAATAATCTGCTCTGACGGATGGTAAGACAACGTCCAAGGCATAGCATTGTCAGACACATTCACTTCCGATTCCAAGCTCGATATGTCAAGATCAACGGTTTGATCCTCAGCTTCCGTTGGATCCTCATCAAAAGTCGGAGCAGGTTCCGCTTCTAAGTCGTCAGATTCGTCAAAAGATGGAGCTGGTTCCTCTGGTGGTTCGTGAGCTGTTCCACTCGGTCCGGCTTCATCATCGTGAGTACCCACGGTGGGTTGAGAAACTTCTAGAGGACTAGACACTGGCTCTTGTGACGCATATTGCTGGTACTGGTACAGAAGAGCTAGTTCCTCATCACTCGGCTCGACCGGCAGTTGAAACGACTCCCAGAGCTTATCGTAATCAAAAAGGAATCTTTGTCTGGGAAGTTGTGGCGATGGAGTGTGCTTCTGACAATCCACATGTTGGACTTGAATCACCTTCCCCAAGCATGGTACGAACACCCTCTTCAGCGGGCTTGCGTAACCTACAAAGAAACCCTCATTAGATTTAGCGCCAAATTTACCGTTTTCATCATTAAAAGTGCAAGGAGACCCGAATGGCTCCAAAAACTCAAGATTCGGCTTATAACGGTGCAGCAGCTCAAAGCAAGTCTTTTTTTACTTCTTGACAGTGAGAACTCTATTCAATGTGTAACAGGCTGCTGATACTGCTTCACTCCAGAAAAATATTGGTAGCTTGGAATCGTCTAACATTGTACGGGCTGTCTCAATCAGGGTCCGATTCTTTCGTTCAGCTACGCCGTTTTGCTGTGGAGTGTACGGCGCACTGAATTCATGAAGAATTCCCTTCTCATTGCAGAACTCGTACATCTTGTTGTTCTTGAATTCCGTTCCGTTGTCGCTCCAAATCCTCCGGATTGGCAGTTTATACACCGTTTCCATCTTCTTGAAAAGCTCCATCAATGACTCAAAGGTTTGATCTTTCCTTTCTAAGCACACGACCCAAGAAAATCTCATAAAGTCATCAGTCACCACCAGGCAATACAAGTCTCCGCTGATGCTCTTTACGTTGACAGGCCCGAAGAGATCCATGTGCAATCTCTCAAGAGGTAACCTGATCGTGTTGAGGATCTTCAATGGGTGTGACTTCTGAGTCTGCTTTCCCTTCTTACACGCTACACAATCATCATTTAAGTGAAAATTTTTCTGTTGGTGCACTACATCTGTTGATTTCGTCTTGGATCGAGTCATATGTTGTATTGTATAGATTAGGGCTCAATATACGAGAAAATAGCTAGTGTATGTTGTTAGTGAGTATGTTTCGCTATAGGGTCATATTCTAGAGGTTTCGCTTATATGGTAAGATATAGGTTTCGCTTATGTGTTCACATGAGGTTTCGCTTATGTGAACATGTCACTTGAAGCGAAACCTGATCCCTATATAAACCCTTAAAGCGAAATCATTTGTAACGATCACGGATTCCATACCGAGGTGCTGCCGGTGTGACGTTTGAGCTGTAATCATTGTTAAATCAATAAAACAGTAGATTAAAGTGAAGAACAAGCTATTTCTATCTGTGTTTCTTGTTATTCCGCACCTGAAACATAGAAGAACGCCTCTGAACGACTCATTCGGGTCAATCCTCGATCCTACAAGTGGTATCAGAGCTTGGGAGGAGGTTTTCTACAGAAATTAGCTGGATTTCTTCATTGTTTCTTTCTTCTACATCTTCTATTTTCTATTTAGAAAGTTGTAACGGTCAGGTTTGGCTCAATATTTCTCAGACTGTGCGCATTAGAACAAAGATAAACCCTGGACAGTTTCAGACCAAAATACGTCCTAAACATGAACAAAATGATCTTCGGACTTGGTTTCGCTTCAAGAGACACTTGGTAGTATCGCTTATTTGGACAGCTAGTTCCGCTTCTGTGTCACATCAATTGAGAGGTTCCGCTTCAAACTGCATCATAGTTCCGCTTATTCGGTCAAATCATCAGAGGTTCCGCTTCAAATTACTTTGTAGTTCCGCTTGTGTGTCACCATAAGTGAGGTTTCGCTCCTGAGTACACTAAGGTTCCGCTTCAAGGGACATATTTGGTTTCACTTCTTAGGTTTCGCTCTAGTGAACATCTCAGGTTTCGCTTCAAAGGACAATCAGGGTTCCGCTTATTGATACATTTGCAGTTCCGCTTATTTGAACTCCCTAGTTTCGCTTCTTTGAACATTCTGGTTTCGCTTATTCAGACAAATCTAGTTCCGCTTGTGTGAACTTCTGTAGTTTTGCTTATTGTGCATACTTATCTAGTTTCGCTTATTGTGCATACTTATCTAGTTTCGCTTATTAGTCACTGTTTTTTGAAAAAATGTGCCAAGTCATCATGGATACCGAATTCTACAATGCTTTTGCAACACCGTTTGGTCCAACTGCGATTGCTCAGGCTATGAACTTAGAGAACGAGACGGGAACCACCCAAAAGCCCCCGAAATTGATGAGTATCGACGAATATTACGGGTGGAAAGATCAATTCGAGAACTCGGTTCAGGCAAACCATCTTAGATCTATATTGAAGAAGTATGTGTTGCCTCGAACAGAATTGGAGGTTATCAAACAGTTATCAGAATTAACGGATCAGGAACGGGTTATGTATAAAGCTGAGAAGATGATGATTAGTATGCTGCAACAAGCGATTAAAGAAGATATATTCATTCTGCTACAGCACGACAAAACTGCAAAGTCAATATGGGATGCTCTTAAAGTCAAGTTTGAAGGTAGCGAGAATATGATTAAAAGCAAAAAGGCGTTGTTAAAGAAAGAGTTTGATCTGTTCAGTAGCCTGCCAGGAGAGGATACGAAGAAGCTGATCGAACGATACTGCCATCTCGTGCGATCAATGTCAATGTTGAGCATTACTAAAGATCGTGAAGAATGGGTAGATAAACTGGCTGATGCGTTACCACAGAAAGAGTGGGGAACGTACTTGATGATTCTGAAGAATACAGGTGTTTATGATGGGTTGACAATCTCACAGTTCATCGAGAAGATCGAGAGTCAGGATCTGGAACAGCAGAAGATCGCTAGGATGAACAGTCCGAGTGGTCAACAGGATGTAAAGATGTATTACAAAGGAAGTATTCCGGTTCCTGAATCTGAAAGAAGTCCGAAAATCCAAATTGCTTTTAGTGCTGGTGATTTAACAGAAAAGGTTGATCAGGGTTCAGGTAATAGCAACAGTGGATTCTCATCATTTCCAAGTGTCAATCCTAAAGAATCAAATACAAGCTTTCAGTCTCAGGGCACAAAGACAGGAAATGGATACGTGATTCAGTGCAACGTAGCTCTAAACCTTCCAGAAGGTCAAAGTTTTTCAGAAGACACTGCTAAAGATCACATGGCACTTCTTGGTTCTGTGTTGTTATCTTATGAGGGTCTTGTTGCTGGTCGGATCGGAAATCCTATGCTCACCAAAGAGGATTATGATCAAATAGACGCCGAAGAAATGGAACTGATGGATATCAAATGGTGTCTTGCTAGTGTTCTTAGGCGTGCTGAAAAGTTTAAGTCTATTACCGGGAGAAATGACTTTCTCAGTGCTCATGTATCTACTTTAGGTTTTGAAAAATCTAAAGTTACTTGTTTTCGATGTAGGGAGAAAGGCCATTTCAAGCGGGAGTGCAAAAACAGAGAAGCTAGCGGTGCTCAGAATCCGTTCGGAAAAGATGATTACTACCGGAAAGCCATTTATCAGCAGGTTGGTCGATCACAAGACTCACAGATGGCTCATGGTAGGAAGATTGAAGATTCTAAGAGAGCATGTTTAGTGGACTTCAGCTGGAACAAATACATATCTCCTAATAGCAAAGCCTGTATAGTTGATCAAGATGATGAGAGATTACCTGATGTGGGCCCAAGTGTGGAGGAACGGGCTATTTTGTACTTGGAGGCCCAAGACCGCGTAAGAAAAGGGCCTTCACTAAAATGGCCCTAACTTGGGCTACGAGGGTCCGTTTGGGACGTGCGACCAGGCGATTCGAAGGCGAGAACGAGCTCCATCTTGCTGCAAACAGCCTACGGCGGTTTGGGTCATCGTCCGGGCCAAAAAACGCTTATTTCTATTACTTATTTGCATTTTTTATGTTTTTTGAACTATTTTGGGCTTTTTGTTTTAGGCCGTGTGTTTGGCCCTTTATCTTTTTTAGGCCCGTTTCGAATTTCAGTCTTTATTTATATGTTGCTAAAGCTAATGAAAAGATCAGAATTGAATTTTGAGAAAACTGTTTTTTTCACTTCAAATTCCGTGGCCTTTGGGGTTACAATTTGGGGGTTGGGGAAGAGCTACACGGGTATTCGTAGAATCAACGTGTAATCTTCATTTTTTTCGTTTCACACGCTGCATCGTTACCTGAAGGTTTTAGCTGGGATATGTTCGTTGATGAAAAAGGAGAGTTCAAAGCCTTCATCGCCAAAATTGTCAGAGAGCCAAACATGTTTGCTACCTGGATGAAGTCTATTGGAGTGAATGTGACTAGTAAGGATGAAAAGTCTGTTACATCTGATGAAAATTCAGAAAGTGTTGATGAACTTTCAGAAAGATCTGGGGAAATTTCAGAGGGTTCAGATAAGAGTGAACAAAATGTTGTTAATTCAGAAAAAGAAGTTGTATTTGATCAAACACCATCTGATTCTGGTTCATCAGATGCTGATTCTGAAAAATCTGTACAGTTTGATCAGTCACCAGTTGATAGTAGCAGTGATGATGAGGAAGAGAAACATATAAATGTTGCAAAATCTCATCTTTCTCCTGAAAGTTTTCATTTCTATTTTGCAGATCGCTTGGAGAAACTAAAGGAGAAAAGAGCTGCTAAAGAACAACAAAAGAAATCTGAAGATGTTGTTCAGAATGTTGAAAGTGTTGCTGAGAAGATTACTGAAGTTGAGAAAGTAATTGAAGAAGAAAAGGTGATTGAAGTTGTGAAAACAATCGAGGTTGAGAAGATTGTTGAAGTTGTCAAGCCTTGCATAAAGTGTTTGGAAGCTTGCAAGGATTGTGCAGCAAAAGACGACATAATAGCTGAGTACGAGAAGAAGAAAGAGCAGTTACTGTTCAACATCAACTACGTGAAGGAATCATACGATGTCTTGAACAAAACAGTAACCGGTCTCCAAAAGACAAACTCAGAAAGAGAACAAGCACTAACGATGATGAATGCAGTCATGATGTCAAAGCAAAAAGCCATAAATTTTTACATCGAAGAAAGTGCTAAGTGGAAGCAGGAGTTGGAGACAGAGAAAATCGAGAATGAGAGGATTAGACGTTTATTACAAAGTTATTCAAGTTCTGATTATCTCATTGATCGTATTTACCCAACTGTTGCAGGAATGGAAACTTTTCAAGACGAGAAGCCAAAGAAGAAGAAAGATTGTGGTAAGAAACCGACTGTTAGCTATAACAAGTGTCCGCCTCCAATTTGGGAAGGATATTCTCCTAGAAAACCAAACGAGGAGCAACTTGAGAAAGCAGTCAATATAAAGCTAAAAACCGACACAAGTGACAATTTACCAGATAACATTGATGTCACGTTCACCTCGTCCGATACTGATCATGAGTCTGAGTTGATCAAAAAGGTGGTCGATCAGGTGTTGGATACTGATGAGGAGTCCGAGTCAAAGTCTGGGTCTGGAGGGTTAAATTCGTCAATCAACAGTGAAAATTTGTCAGTTAAACGGTCTTATAGTAAAGAGTTTTTGTTATCAAAGGCAAATTTGAATGATGAAACATTCGAAGTTGTTTATACTTTGAATGGTTCTGACAAATTATATTACAACAAAGAGTTCCCAATAATGAGTATTAAAACGGAATTGATTAATAAAACTTTCAAACTAATAGAAATTAATATTCCTGAATTGAAATTTTTAAAAAGTTTTGAAAAGTCTAAAAAGTACACTTCAAGAGTTCAACAACGTCTAAACAAGAAAAAGGGTTACAATTCTGGTTCTGGTTTTCAAAAGAAACCTAACCAAAATCGTAGCTACAAAAAGAAAGGATTAGGTTTTGTTCCACCAGAAAATCATAAAAATGAGAAAAATACTAAAACAAAAACAGAATTTGTGTCAGGTGGAAGCTCAGATGAGGAACAGAAGAAACCATTTTGGAGACAGTCAAACCAAGAGTTTCTTGCTGAGAAGAGAAAGAATGGAACTGAAGTGTTGTATCAAAGAGAGACTCGTATCTGTTACAAGTGCAATGAAGCTGGTCACATTGCATGGAATTGTTCAAAGAATGCAAAAACAAAACAGGGAGTTTCTCAGAAATTAAAAGCAAAAGTTGTTGATGTTGAACCACCAACCAATAGACTTAAAATTTTTGAAAACTCAACATATGAGATTGGTGAATGTTCGAAGAAGAATTTGTATGAAAAGAGAGGAAAAGACAACCAAATGTGGGTTGTTAAGAAAGTTGATGTGAATGTCGGCGATGAATCTGGTTCCACAAACCCAGAAGAGCCACAAGGTGAGGTGAAAATTTCAGTGAATGATGAGGAATTTCCATCATTGGAGTTTGAAGAGGTTAAAAAGAAAGTTGGTAAAATTGAAATCTCGAATCAGTTTTACAAAGAGAAAATGAATTTGATGTCGAGAAAACATTTAATGGAAGTGTAAAGAAAATTTTTGGTAAAATGTTGAATGGGAAAGCGAAGGGGGTTAAAGACTTTTACGCAACTAAAAAGGCAACATACAACCCCACTGCTCAAGAGTTGAAAGCCACCAAGTCTGAGAAGACTTGGATGGAAGTCTGCTTTCCATGATAGTCTTAGGACTACGCCGGAGATCCCAAGTTTATATCGTGGATCATGAATCAGCATCATTCATGTTTTGATGATTGTGTATGAAAATTTTTGATAAGTGTTTGAATGTTTACAAGTTGAATGACTACGCCGAAGCTTCCAGATCGGTAAGTGTGAAGTAGGAATCGGCATCTTGATTGGTAACATGATACATGTAGACGTAACATTTCTACATATGGTATTGATTTGCCATACCTACAAGTGGTATTGGTTGTGATCTTACAAGTGGTTATTTTTTTTACAAGTGGTACAGAGGTTTGTGAACTGTGAATGGTAAATCAGGGACATTAAGTTGTACTTGATTTACTAAATATGGTTAAAATAGACAAGATGATGAACAACATCCCCGAATATAATGCTAACTTACAAGTGGTAAAAACAAACTCATTTTCTGGAAAAATCATTTTGATTAAAACAAACTTAAGTGTTTTGAGATATAAATGAGAAAATGGT